>NC_056746.1:866089762-866224762 GCF_019279795.1 Protopterus annectens | reverse complement strand
GCCATAGACTACCTTCCTTTTCCTGTTAGGATATCTATGTCATTTGACACTGGCTGCAAAAGAGATGCTGCCTTTCTATATAAATATAGGGTGCCCAGGCCAATGGACATCGACTGCTATAAAGTCACAATCTCTCTCTGTTAAATACAGAGAAAGTGCCAACATCTCTGGGCACTAGATGCTACAAAGTCCTAACTTCTCTCTATAATAAGAGGTGTCTGGGTTTGTGGGTCTGGGCTGCCTAGAGTCCCTGATTCTATCTGTAAAGTATGGGGTGCCCATGGCAGTGGGCACTGACTGCTACAAAGTCCTATTCTCTCTCTCTCTCTCTCTCTCTGTTAAATACTGGGCTATGGAGGATGCAAAGTTCCAGCTTCCCTCTAGAATAAGGCTGGGGAGGTCTGTTTTAGTAGGCCCTGGCTGCCAAGAGTCCTTGATTCTATCTGTAATATATGGGGTGTCCATGACAGTGTGTACTGGCCACCATGGAGTTCTGCCTCTTTGTAGAATATAGGTTGTCAATGTCAGTGTTCACTGGTTGCCACAGTCTCTGCCTCTTCATAGAATACATGGCATCTCAGGCAACTGGCTGTCACAAATCTCCTTCAGCATATGGTTGAAAGTCTGAAACAAAAAAATTATGCACAGATAATTAAATAGGTAAGGATATAACACTGAATTACTACTAAAATGTGTTACTCTGCTATGTGGTTGAATGCTATCTACAAAATGCAAATAAAAAACACAAAGAAAAATATACACTGATTGTATTTTCACACTTTATGAATACTAAGTATGCCGATGGTGGGGGAGGGGGGTCTATATTATTTCCTTGAAAGACGTCTCCCTAAAACAGCTGTTTATCAATCACTACTCATTGAGCAGCCATTCAGAGAATGTTACAATCATCAAACTTCTTTCCAAGGGAAATAAACTACTTGGCCACCACAGCAACTGTAATATGAACTGCATAATTATACACTCATGAAGTCTACTTATATATACCAACTCCAAGATCACACTACAGTGGGGAAAATGGCTAATTCATGATGCTGGCCACATAGTTACTTTCCCATGAAAAAACTTTGAGGTAGTGATCATTTGCTGAATGCAGCATTCGATATAGTTGTATCAATGAATTGGGATTCGATGAAGACACCTTTTAAAGAAATAATATAGACACAAGATGGGCATATGTGTAATCTTGCCAGTACACTGACACACCTTCCACTGCCATTTTACAACATCTAGATCTGCGTATTTTGCATTGCCCTCTACTATTTGCTGGACCCTGATATGATTAAATTGTTCCTTTCAATAACATTATCGCCCTCATGAATCAGATTATAGACATCCAGAATAGGGGGGCGTGGCCAAGGATGAACACAGGATAGCAGCAGATTTCTTCAGCTCCACCAATTTCATTACACTGACAGGAATTAATTACTTAAAAAATTAATTTTTGAAGTAATTTTCTTTCTAAATATGTTTGTTTTATATAGTTCTTGAACTATATCTAAAAAAGAAAGGAAATCTTAACAATATTCCTGTCAGAAATCACTGTGGAAATTTTCCTGTCAGTTTATCAGTCTGAAATGAGTTCCAGTAAGACAAATTCTCAAGACTCCAGCATCAAGAAAGAACTTCAGTCTCTGATAATTATAATCCAGCAACTTACTGATAAAATGGATACTAAAATAGACACCTTCATAGAAAAAACTACAAAACAAATAGACCTGTTACATACAGACCTGCAACAACAGAAGAACCAGATGACAGGCATAGAAGAAGCTGTGAATGACATGGAAAATAGAATCCAAGAAGAGGAAATCAACATTGAGTTTCTGCTGAAACAAAATACACATTTACAAACAAAGCTGGATGACCTGGAAAATAGATCTAGGTGCAATAACATTAGGATTTTTGGACTGCCAGAAAATATTGAAGGTAACAATATTACTTCTTTTTAACAACTTGGCTCCCTAAAATTTTAGACTTACCAGAAGCATTCTCTTTTGGTATCGAAGAGCACATAGATCTATAGCTAATACTAACTCTAACAAAAACTATCCTAGATCAGTTATAGTTAGATTTCTATCATCTTTTGATAAAGAGATGGTTCTTAAATCTGCTTGGGCTAAAGCTCCTGTTAAGATTAATGAGACAACTGTGCGTTTTGACAATGACTATTCTTCCATGGTAATAGCTAAAAGAAAAGTTTCTTTGCCACTAATAAGGGAGCTTAAAAAAGCACAGTTTAAAACATACCTTCTGTTTCCTGCCAAGCTTAAAATCTTCCTTCCTGATTGTCCTAAGGTTTTCGATGATTTAGACTCTGCTTTACTGTTTGTCAAAGAAAAAAGGATTTTGGATAAAATAGAAGAAATGGAATGGGCTAGTTCTTCATTAAAGAGATTGGCAACTGAAGCTTCGTGGAAGACTTCAGAGAAGAAGAAGAGACTAAAAACAAATGATTTGTTATATGTTTTTTCTCTCTCATCATTTTAGTTCATTATTAATCTTTTTGAATATAGTTCCTGCATTTCCAGAAAGCCACAAATATTTTGGAAAAGATTTAATCAAAGTTATTCTCTATGTGCAAAGAAATGTTTTGTTTCATAACCAGTCAAAATACCTGAAGATTTAATGGCAAGCTGCGATTCAATTTGTTTCTCTTTCTGAAAAGAAGTAAGGTTAGTAATTTGATACATTTTTATCTTTACCTTTTTTCCTTCTCCTTTTATTATTTTCTTTGTTTAAACAATGACATTCTATTTAGATTATGTAGTGGGTAAAGGGTGGGGAGGGCAGGAGAGAACAGTAATGAAAATATCATTAATAGAATAATAACATATTTATTCCTTGTAAAAGTTTTATAAGTTCTTCAAATGCTATTTCTAATTATACTTTCTTGATTATACTGCTTATGCCTGTTTGTAAATAATCTGTTATGCTTTAACTAATAATCAGAACTAAATAAGAGTAAATAATATGTTTTATTTTTAACTCTATTAATATAAACAGTAAGTAACATTCCATTGTATATACTTCTTACAGCTTTCTCTTACATTTTTTATTTCTGCCTCACTCCCTTTTATTTTCTACTCTCTTTTCTTTTCTTTATTAATATATAGAAATGCTTTTGATTGTGTGGGCACAGTGAATAATAGGATTTGTATGAAAATTGAGTTGGGAGAAGAATGTTGAGTTTTATTGCTTGTTGGTAATTTTGGGCTTAATTTCACTTACATAGAGGCTGTAATGATCTGTGGAATACATTGTGAAGGTTTTGTCATGTTTAGATGCATTTACACTGCTAAATGAATGTTTGTCACTAGTTTTTAATAAGTTTCCCGCCAAAATGTTAAGAGAGACAATCTGAGATGTGAGCTGTCTCATGCACAGTGTTCATGAGTTACTTCAGAAGCTTCAGCTCACAGAATTCTCACAGAGAAACTGAAAGCAGTTAGTATAACCTTTGACATAGTTATCACACTGACACATCACAGATTCAGGAAAATACTCTATTCATAAAATATGTCAGTTATAATGTTTTGTTTCATAACCAGTCAAAATATCTGAAGATTTAATGGCAAGCTGTGATTCAATGTGTTTCTCTTTCTGAAAAGAAGTAAGAGACTGTAATGGTCTGTGGAATACATTTTGAAGGTTTTGTCATGTTTACATGCATTTACACTACTAAATTAATGTTTGTCACTAGTTTTTAATAAGTTTCCCGCCAAAATGTTAAGAGAGACAATCTGAGATGTGGGCTGTCTCATGCACAGTGTCCATGAACTACTTCAAAAGCTTCAACTCACAGAATTCTCACAGAGAAACTGAAAGCAGTTAGTATAACCTTTGACATAGTTATCACACTGACACACCACAGATTCAGGAAAATACTCTATTCATAAAATATGCCAGTTATAATGAGTCTAAATGATGTAGTTTCTTGTAGTAAGTAAATGTCTTATTTTAGAAGGCATAGAAAATGAAACATTTATTTAAATGTTTTGAAAATCTACTTAACAGCAGCATAATAATCTGTGCTAAAAATTTGTGTTCCAAACATATACTTTACTATAACTCATTTAATTCATCTGATTGACAAGCATAAATAATCTTATAACTCTATTCTGGAAGAAATGTCATGTGATATATTTTAAAGCAGTAGGTTAGCATGATTGTAAAATCTGGTTACTAAAATGTGTTTGCTGTGCATTATTTTGTATAAAGCAGACAGATTTATTCTAGGGACAGCAAGTAGGATAGTGCTCAACAAAGACACAACTCAGTGAGATCAGATATATATATATATATATATATATATATATGTGTGTGTGTGTGTGTGTGTGTGTGTGTGTGTATGTATGTGTATGTGTGTGTGTGAGTGTGATGGCTTTTTTTTATATAATAATGCAAGTGTTTCTGAGAATCTGCATAACTATCCAATATGATTTATAATAATTTCTATGAATACAATATTTTACTCTATTGACAAAATGAATGTTTGCCAAAAGTTTTAATAAGTTTCCCACCAAAATGTTAAGGGAGACAATCTGGGATGTGGGCTGTCTCATGCACAGTGTCCATGAACTACTTCAAAAGCTTCAACTCACAGAATTCTCACAGAGAAACTGAAAGCAGTTAGTATAACCTCTGACCTAGTTATCATACTGACACACCACAGATTCAGGAAAAATACTCTATTCATAAAATGTCAGTTATAATGAGTTTAAATGATGTAGTTTCTTGTAGTAAGTAAATGTCTTATTTTAGAAGGCATAGAAAATGAAACATTTATTTAAATGTTTTTGAAAATCTACTTAACAGCAGCATAATAATCTGTGTTAAAACTTCTGTTCCAAACATATACTTTATTATAATTCATTTAATTCATCTGATTGACAAGCATAAACAATTTTATAATTCTATTCTGGAAGAAATGTCATGTGATATATTTTAAAGCAGTAGGTTAGCATGATTGTAAAATCTGGTTACTAAAATGTGTTTGCTGTGCATTATTTTCTATAAAGCAGACAGATTTATTCTAGGGACAGCAAGTAGGATAGTGCTCAACAAGGACATAACTCAGTGAGATCAGATATATATATATATATATATATATATATATATATATATATATATATATATATATATATGTGTGTGTGTGTGTGTGTGTGTGTGTGTGTGTGTGTATGTGTATGTGTGTGTGTATGTATGTGTGTGTGTGTCTGTGTGTATGTGTGTGATGGCTTTTTTAAATAATGCAAGTGTTTCTGAGAATTTGCATAACTATGCAATATGATTTATAATAATTTTATGAATACAATATTTTACTCTATTGACAATAATGAGTTTAAGTAAATGCTCATATACAAACAATTCAAGATTTTTTTTTTTTTGGAAGCTGTTAATAGTATTCACATGACAGAAAATAGATGCATCTTAATATATGTAATGTCTGAATCATATTAGCCAAAGTTTTTGATTTAAATGAATGTTAGAACCTAATTTTCTCTCCTCTTGATTTCTAACATCAAGATTATTTGAATGCTATTTGAATACAAGTGTTATATATTACATAGATCTATATAGTAGTATGAACAGTTTTAAAAAAAAAAAAAAAGTTTATTTTAGTTTATATGATGCTGTTTTACCAAATGTGTAGTTTTGTCTTGATAGATAATTGAATTGAAAACTGTTAACCTCAGTTAAATATAACTAGTATTAAATTGATAAGGTGGTAGCTGAGGTACTGCTGCTTAGGGTAGGGGTTAACTTGAGTAGTAAATACTACTCTAAGTTGGAGTTTTCAACTCCAGGCTGGATGCAAGGTTTAATCCTTACATTATTTTCACTTGTTCATTGTTATATGTATATAGTTTTGACATCCACAATATATTTTGTATACTCATTGTCACTACAAACAAAATTGAATCCTATACAAAATCCCATAAGAGATTTAATAAATACAGCTATATTTAAAGGTACACCTAAAAGAGGAGATGTAACATTATTTATCTTGTTATTTGTTATTTCGATCATAAGATTCTTGAGTTTTAAAAATGCCAAATGACATCTTTAAAAGGAATTTCTTTAAACATTAATGGATTGAATAATCCGTGTAAAAGGGCAAGCCTAATAAGATACATTAATTTACACAAGGCCAATCTAGTTTTCCTGCAAGAAACCCATCTCTTGAAAAAAGATATTGATAAACTAGCCACTAATAAGTATACAGTATTGGTTAGTTCAGAGCACACTCAGAAAAAAGAGGAGTGGCTATTTTATGGAATAAAAGTATGCCCATTCCTAAAACCATTAAGTCTTTTCAGGATGACAAAGGAATGTTTTGTATGGTTACAATACAAATTAATGGGAAGACTTACACTTTAATTAATGTATATTGGATACCTGGAATTGGTATTAATACAGTGAAACATCATATTGATAAGATCATATCATTCTCTATAGGGATATTATTTTAGCTGGTGATTTTAATTGTATACTACATGAAAGTGATACTACCACTATAAGGAAAAGAAGAATTACATCTAATGCAAAACATTTAAATGATTTTGCTAATTCTTATCATTTGAATGATATTAATAATCAGATAGATTCAAAATCATTACCATACACCTTTTTTCTAACAGATACAAAACTTATTCAAAAATAGATAGGGTCTTTATTTCTAACCAGATGGTAACAGATTTAATTAATTCCAAAATCATTTCATGTCCTATATCTGATCATAACTCAATTGTTTTTGAATTCATGATAAAAATACTTATAATGTTCAGATCAAAAGGATACCAGCATACTTAACTCAGCTAAAAGACTATAAAGAATATATACTTTCAGAAGTACAACATTTTCTAGACATAAATAATACTCCTGAAGTCTCCATTGTCTATGTTTGGGATGCCTTAAAATCATATCTATATGGACAAAGTATCAGATGGTATAATAATAAAAGGAAATCTTGGGATAAGGAATTGTTAGATATTCAAAGTAAATTAGACTCTTATAAACATAATAATAAAGAAAATATTATGGACAAGAAAGTTATTGAAGAAATAAACAAACTAAATGAGAAATACAAAGAAATTTTAACTCATAAAGTTAAAATAACTTTAGAGAAATACAAGTTTTTGTCTTATTCAATAAGCCCCAAATACTTACATAGACTTAAAAATAAAACAAAAGATTGAATAAACAAAACCATATCAAAGAAATCTTTTCTCTAAGGAAAAGAAGAATGTTTCTAGTATACCAGAAATACTGGATGAATTTAGAAATCACTTTCACAAGATTAACCATAACAACATTAACATGGAACCTAAAGATAAAATAAAGGAGTTTATAACCACAAACATGAATAAAAAGCTTAATAAACAACGGATTAAACTATTGGACAAGAGTATTTCATATACAGAAGTTATTACACAAATAAATAAGCTTAAATCAAACAAAGCACCGGGTAATGATGGTATTATACCAGAGATATATAAAATCCTTTCTAAAACTACATATTCATTAATACATAAGGTTTTTATTTTGGCCCAAACTGAGTTAATAACCCCCCCATCTTGGCAATATACATTTATTTCACCAATTTTAAAACCTAATAAAGATCCAACTAGATGTTCTTCATATCGACCCATCTCATTACTTAATGTTGATTATAAAATGTTTATGAGTATTTTTGCTGATAGATTGAAGACAATCATCCCCAGCATTATAGATATAGATCAGACGGGCTTCATTGTAAATAGAAATACTTTTGATAATATAAGAAGAACTTTAACATTAATTGATTTTGCAAATAGGAAAAGAAAGATTTAACACTTATTAGTCTTGATATAGGTTCAGCATTTGATTCAGTAAGTTGGGACTATCTGTTTACCTTACTGAAATGCACAAACTTCTCTGATGCATTTGTAAATTTAATTGAGCATTTATACAAAGGAACGCTGGCTTATATTAAGGTAGGAACATATGTTTCACAAAAATACCCATTCTTAAAGGTACAAAGCAAGGATGTCCACTTTCTCCACTATTATTCACTTTAGTAATGGAGCCTTGGGCTAATTTGATTAGAAACAGTACTGACATAGAGGGTTTTGAAATAGATGAAAATACAACATCAAAAATCAACTTTTGCAGATGATGTTCTAATTACATCAGCAGGATCTAATTCTTCTATGCAGTCTTTATTTGATAAAATGATGAATTTTAAAAGTATTTCTGGTTTAATATTCAATGAAGAAAAACTAAAATACTACCTATATATACACGAAAAATATTCTCATTAGTGATTTCACTAAATATGTACCCAATTCAGGTCAGATAACTTATTTAGGTATAATACTATCTAAAGATATTAAATCTATTATATATAATAACTATAATACCTGTTTTCTTAATATACAAAATCTTTTAATACCTGGAATAATATGTTTTTACTATGGAGGTGAGACATACAATTATTAAAATGATAATATTCCCCAAGATTTTATACTTAATACAATCAATAATACTTTCACCTACAAAAATAATTATCAAGAAACTGAATACACTAATGTTAAATTTCTTATGGGCACCTAATAGACCTAGGATTGCATTAAAGAAACATACTAATAGCTGGTCTCAAGGGGGTATTTCTTTTCTAGACTTTAATTTATATATTATCTCTTCTATTATAAAAGTTATTACTTTATTAATAGATCAGTCATATATCGCAAAATGGAAAGATTATTGGGAGCTAATTAGTATGCACTTCATGAAAATCTCCTTAACACATAAAAATATGATTGTAAATAACTCCATGTTGTGGTTGCTAAAGGAATTTTGTACTTCACCTATTACACCTAAACATATGGTTTGTTACCCATTAAATATTATTATTAGTTATCGTAACTTTATATTCATGCACCCTAAGTATAGGGAATGGAATTTTATTGTATTCCTATAATGTATACTCAGGGTATGCTTATGTCATCTACTTCTGAAGGAGCTCATTTAGCTATAGATAATGATCTAAAGTACTGGTATCAGCTGATATCTGATAATAAAGTTAAAAATCTAGATTTCTTAAAACAAGAATTTGATCTAAGAGAAACTTGCTGGTTAGAGGTTCAGATCTTTAGACAACATCTCATTGATAGAATAGATCTAATGTCTATAACAGTTAAAGAATCTATTCCAAAACTGATTGATTACTTGATATTAAATTTACAGCATAAAGTTTCTGATAAAGGTAAACTTTCATATATACATAAAATTATCAGACAAGAAACTTTTTACAGTGTAGATTCATACTGGAATTATTTCACCTCTATTAATGGGGACCCACCAACTCAACACGATAAACAATATATATTGGAATCTGCTTATAGAACTACATCTTCCATTGTCTGGAGACTTTATACATGGAAATTTTTACATAGATCTTTTTATACACCTTTGATGATGAATAAAATAAATAATAAAGATAATCTATGTAAGAGATGTAATGTAGAAATTAATGCTGACTGGGCTCATATGTTTTATGACTGTATGAAGTTGAAAGAATACTGGAAGTCAATTAATGAATTTTTGCAGGCTCTTTTTACAGATAATTTCATTATTTCTAAGTCTCTTATATTATTCAACACACCTTTACCTCAATGTGTTAAAAAGATTAAGCTTCCCTTGTTATGGTCTATCCTAGCAGTGGCCAGGAAAATAATAACTAGAAATTGGATTTCAGATACACCTCCTTCGTTCAATGAATTTAAAAATGTTATGAATATAATGTGCCATATGGAAATAAGCACAATTAGAATGAGAACAACTAGAAAAACATCATATTATATTGTATGGGATAATTTACAAAATTTGTTAAAAAAATTCTAATTTCAATAGCACGGTATTTTAGTTTAATTAATTGATCTGATTGTAGTGGATGTCTTTGTAAATACTTTAGTTGTTTTGTTGAATATTATAATAATACCTATTTTTAATTACTTGTATAAAATTGCTATGATATTTCTCTTATATGTTAAAACAATAAACCTGTTTTGAAAAAAAAAGATTATAGACATCCTACTGAACATCTGCACCACTGGTTCAGTTAAATGCATGCTTACCAAGACTGGCATAATCTTGTATAACTCCCAGCACAAATAAATGAAAATGACAGCACCAGTCTTGAAAAAAAGACTGTCTCAGTTGTCTCAAGACATTAAACTGGCCATACTAAATTCTTTATGAGATCTAGAAATGTAGTCACTGTGTTTAACATTCAGGCAGCAGTAGTTACTTTTTCAGCATTTTCTTTAGAATCAATGAAGTTGTTGCTTGTTTATTGGTTTGCATATAAAAGCTGTCATATCATGAACAAAATACTTTTTTTTGTTTTTTTTTAGATCAGATTATTATGCCCCACTGTGGAAGACAACAAGCATTAACATGTTCCTTTCTGCTGAACCTAATTCCCAGGAATGGAAAGTGAAATATTTTCTTAAAGTCGAGGATGCAGTTACAGACCTGTGCTTATTTTAACATAGGTTACATGTCAGAAACCAAATTCTGTGCTCTCCCCATTATCTTCGTCTGACTCCTACACACACATACATGCATAAATGAGCAGACAAGTATACACATACGCACACACAAATGTACGTTTGTATATGTATATGCATGAGTATAGATGTGATACATACATACATACATACTACACATACATGCAAATACACACCTGGATACTGTAGAAAATACTTTACTCAGTCAGAGTAGTAGTCTTTCTAGTCTAAAGTCTATACTTTTTACACAAGAAGTTTTGTTAGCAGTACTCAGCCAGTTGCAGTCTCAAATACACTATCCCACGGATTTACTAAGCTACTAAAAGTGCCAGTGTAAGATTATGATGGCAGTGCACCCTGCATATTAATGAGGGTGTGCTGCCTCAACTCCAAAGCCTACATGGATCATGGATGAGTTTAGGGGGCATGTCGGACTGCTGAGCAGTCCAAATATCCATGCCCCTGCAATGAAGAAATGCCGCAACTTCACATTTAAATGAGTAATTTCGCTAATATGTGTACAATGTAACACTACACTCCCCCATATGTTGGGAGGTTGGCATAATGGTTAAGGTATTTACCTTACAAACATGAGGTGCAGGATTTGATTCTCACATGGGATAATTGGCTAGGCTAAAAATGGCCCACAGGGGCAGTTAGCCTAGTACTAACCTATGAACAACTAACAGAATAAAAATATATATTTTTTTATCTTCTGATATAGCTGCACGTAGTTGCGTGGGTTTGCCCGGATTTGCCCATTGCTTAGCTACAGTTACAGCAACTTAGACACCAGAAGAGGACAACAAGAAAAATATATGCAAATTAAGCAAGACAGCGTAGTGGTTAGAGCATTCGCACAAAGAGGAGGCATTCCCAGTTCAAGTCCCACTACTGCACGTTCCATTTTCTGTGAGAAATCTGCATACAAAGACATTTCCTGACATTACTTTATGTATACATTTTGTAAAATGCATTGAAATGCTAAATTTAGTAGTGCATGAATGATATATATGAAGGTGAAATGTTTATGCATTCTGAGGCATGAGTACCTTATTTTATGCAATATAAAGCACTGCTAACCATGTTACCAGTACTGAGCATATTTAAATACATTTGCATGTAGCTGGGCAATGCTAAGGAGGAGTAACACAGGTTCACTGCACATTACTGCTGATTACCTTCACACAACTCCACACAACGTCAGGCAAAGTCTGGCAAAGTCGGGTAAACACACTCACACCTGCTTTACTGGTCAGTTCTGCCCAGCAGGAAAATAAAAAGCAGTGACAGGGATCGAACTCAGGATACTGTGCACTATAGTCACAGTACTTAACCACTAAGCCATGATAGCATGTCACAAACATGCACTTTCAACAGAGATATATCCATCAAAGGGATTTTAAACATTGCCAACATCGGCTAAGCAGGCGTGCCTACAGCTGAGCTTTTTCAAAACTGGCCAATCACAAATAAGTGTGGGAAATGAGACATATTTAATCTCCACAGGTGGGAATACTTGCTATAACTGGTTGTAGATGAGGGCACTCGGTTTAGAGAAAAATGCTGGGGCATCCAGGAGTCCAAAATTATAGTTTGGCTCCTCGTCCATAAACATGAGCAAAGACTCCCTGCAGGGCCAATACCAAGGTACCCAACATAAAACGGAGGCCTGGAACAGTCTTACCCATGATCTCACCAGTGCCACTGGTGTTCCTCAGACTGGTGAGCAGGTCAGGCACCATTATTCTGACCTGAAGCAGCATAGAGGGGATGAACTGGACTGGTGGATCCAGGAATCCCTTGGGATGCCTAATGCTCCAGTACTGAGTAAGTAGCCATTGTATTAAGTAGTTAAGAATTGCCATGCTTGTCTATACTATGGATAGGTATGTCTCAATATCACTGCATTTACTTCACAGCTGTAGGTGACCGGGCTATGAATGTGCAAGCCCATGAAGATAGACTGCAAAGGCTGCATCATGAGGCAGGTTAGTAATTATTCTGCATGTACTGTTATATAAAATAAATGAGAGAGCCTTCAAAAAGTGTTTAACCCAATAAATAAAGGTGTAATAATCCTTTAATAAATGTATAGTTCCTGGAGTGCGTCTGTGTCATTTTCTTTGATGTGTTGTTGTACTGTTGCATTCTACAAATAGTAGTGTTGTATTAAGCAGTGTCAACCCACACTTGGGTAGGCCCATATAACGTGGATGAAGGGAGTGCCAGTAGCTTTTATGCATATTTACAGTCCTCAACTGTTGGCTCATGCCCAGCATGTACAGGTTAATCTGGCACATGAGTAGCTTGGTATTGTGTTCCCCAGAAATGTCAGTGTGCTGCCAGAAATGTAGGGTGCTGTTAACATATAACTGATACTTTCACCTGAACATATCTAGATAATGATATGAAAGTAGAGCTGTCAGTGTACCATCGTAGTGTGTGTGAGCAATTATCAAAATATGGTGCAGTAACATCTGCATCTTGGACAGTTTGTATGTAAGATACAGCTCATGTATATAATGATCTAGCAAAATCCATTTGCACAATATAAGGACATTGGGTAGTGTAATAATGTATGTAAGGGACATATAACTGCAGTTAATAGGAATGTAGTGAAAACTAGAAGGATATATAAGTTGTTAACTGAGCTATCTTTTTCCACCCTACTGTATGTGCATAAAAAGTGCAATTATGCACCTCAATCAGTATGTCTAATCTCAAAACATTTGTTGGGACATGTCTATGTATGTGCCCTGTTAAACATACCACAATATTGGTGGCCTGTTGCCATCAATTAAACCTGCATGCTGTTGTAATACCCACTATTGTTCTATATATGCATGTGTTATGCTTGCTTTTCAGCTGTTGAAAATCTGGTGTGTTGGGTTAATGGGAATACTTATGCATGCTGTTATAACTAATTGGGAATGCTGCTGACTGTTACTAACCTATATCTTTATTAAACTCTCCAAAACATAGTTCATATGGGATGGCTGGTCCCAGCGGACTCACCTGTCCCACCTCAGCTGGCCATGGCACCTGGCACCAGCAGATCCAGTGCCCAGCCTGGGACCTCCTCCTCCATTGGCCTTGTGCCACCTTCGGGTGGAAGTACTGCAGAGGATGGGGCTTGCCCCCCCCGTGCAAGTGTGAGTGGAGAGGGACCTATCACCCTTCGTACGGTTTGGGCTGTGGTGCATAGAAAGATTGAACGTTCTGTTGCAGTACCTCTACGCCAGCTTGAGGCCTGAGTGGTGCAACTCATGGGTCAGCCTGCCCCTCCTACACAGCCCCCAGCACAGCCATCTTCTGGGCCATGAAGGTGCAGTAGTGACTGCCCATGGGTGAGGACCTCAGTCCCACTGTTTCCATCTGGGGGCTCATGGGCTTGCAATTTCCAAACATCCCTTCCCGTCAAAGGTGTTTACCCACCACATGTGTCATATACCGCCCCTGTATGCATCTTGTTTGTCTTGTCTGTTTACCTCCCCAACCTACCTCCCCAAATATACCTACTTCCCCTACCCCACATTGCACTCTCACCTGAAAAAAAAAAAAAGGCAATCTGTTCCCAAAAAAAAAATTACGCCTCGTATATAGCTGACCATTTTGCACACATGTCCACTGGACACATGAAATGTTGTTTAATTGGCATTACAACATACTTTGTTGTCCTCACCCCTCTCTCAGGGGTTGAAGGGTTCATATCTACCTCCAAATTTATTGCAGATGCACAGCTGTTGCTGTTGAAGAAATGGGCAGTTATGGACCTTCCCTACACCCGTCCTGCACATCCCAAGCTATTTTCCATACTGTCTTTCCCTCTTTGTGCCCCTTTTTCACCACTTTCCTATCTCCCCATTTTTCTTTTCTTTCAAAGAAATTAGCATGGGGGTGAGCGGAAGTAAGCACTATTAAGAAGTAGCGAGTGGGTTTGAGTGGGTTTGTGCTTGTTTGCACTTGGCGAAGCTATGCGAGGCATTGTGCAAACCCACACAAACCCGCTCACAAATGCTTAAAAGTGCCTCAGTCACTCTGTATGTGAGGGCCCTTGTTCTGCTCAGGAACAAAATAAAACACCTTTGTAAGTCTCAAACCCTGGCCCTTGCACACACTACACAACATGAAGTACCATTAAGCCACATTAGATATACATTAAGTTGGTGCTTAAATAATTATATCATACATCAGAATGAGTGAATGTAAAGGAAAATTAGGAATACCATACCACACAACTTTTGCGCATGTTGGCCAACAGTTGTTAAGGGATTACATTACATGACTGTGATAAGAGAAGCAGCCATTCTAGCAGTAAAAAGAAGTTATGTCTTACCATAACGTTCCATCTGTATTGTTGATGCTCATTCAGTCATTAGGCATGGGTATCGGTTCCGACCTCAGAACTGAGCCAGCCATATTCCAAGCTCGCGTCAGCTTCAAACTCTTGAGCTAAACTCTTACCCACAATCTCCCTCTCCCTGTTACCTCAGATTGAGTTTGCAAGTCAAAGAAGGTAGAGGCTACCTCTGGTCAAATAACCTAAGAGAGCCGGATGGTGAGATCCACTAGAAACCACAGGAGGGGAAAGGAGGGGGGGTCGTAATGACTGAACGAGGATCAACAATACAGATGGAATGTTATAGTAAGACATAACTTCTTTATCTGATATTGTTAGTCCTCATTCATTCCTTACGCATGGGACAGAGTCCCCAGCTACCTCTATTCCTGGGAGGCTCTCATGGAAGGACATTCCTGAGCACCACAGAACTGAAAGATGCTCTTCCCCTGGAGGCCAAATCCAATTTGTAATGATTGATGAAGGTATGAGGTGTAGCCCAAGTTGCAGCTGCACAGATGTCATGTAAAGAAGCTCTGGCATGGAAGGCAGCAGAAGTTGCCACCAACCTTGTTGAATGAGCTTTCATGGTAGTAGGCAACGAGATATTGCGTTGTGTATAGATGAAGGTCACACAGTCCTTCAACCATCTAGCTAATGTGACCTTAGCAACAGCAGATCCTAATGCAGGTCCAGAAAAGGCCAAAAATAACTGGTCAGATTTTCGAAAGGACCTAGTCCTGTTTAAGTAAAAGTGTATTTGCCTGTGGATATCTAGGGTATGTAGGCAATACTCTCCTCTGTTTGAATGATTAGGAAAGAAAACTGGCAATTCAATGGTTTGATTAATGGACATTTCAGAGATCACTTTTGGCAGAAATGATGGATTACTTCTCAGAGACATTCTATCTCTATGAAAAATCAAGTATGGACTCTTGATACATAAAGCTTGAAGCTCAGAAATACGTCTGGCAGAAGTAATGGTGACCAAAAACAAGGTTTTCCATGACAAATGCTTGAGGTCACAAAAAGAGGCTGGTTCTAAAGGTGGCATTGTCAGAGCTTGTAGAACTAATGATAAATCCCATGGTTGAATAGGTTCCCTAAAAGATGGCTTCAGATGATTCACACCTTTTATGAAGGTCTTGCACAATTTGTGGGACATAAGAGAGGAATCTTGGACACCCTCATGAAAATTAGAGATTGCAGCCAAATGAACTCTAATGTTAGAGGCCGATAGACCCGATTGAAAAAGGTTGGCCAGATAGTCTAGTATTATCGACACTGGTGCTGAGAAGGGATCTACTTGTTTATCTTTCAGCCAACAGGTAAATCTTTTCCACTTGCTCAGATAAGTAATTCTAGTGGAAGGCTTATGAGATGCAATGAGAATGTCACATACTGGTAAAGAAAGATCATTCTGCCTGGCAATCAAGGGAATTGGAGTAGCCAAGCTGTGAGCTTCAGGCTGTTCAAGTTGGGATGGATCAGGTTCTGTGGATGTAAGATCAACTCCGGGGTTGGATGGAGAATCCATGGTCGATCTAGTAGGTGAGGCCAAAGAAAGGGGAACCAAATCTGTCGAGACCAATATGGTGCTATGAGGATCACCTTGCTCTTCAATCGATGGGCTTTCTTCAAAAACTGGGGAATGAGGGGAAAGGGTGGGAATGTGTAAAGAAGACCCGAGGGCCAATCGTGGACTAGAGCACCCCTGGATGACTGTCCTGGAGGGGGAATCAGGGCGAAGTAGTTGCTGCATTTGTAGTTGGTCGGGGATGCAAAGAGGTCGCAGCAAGGACGGCCCCAGCGGTAGAAGATCTCCACCACTATCAAGGGATTCAGGGACCACTCATGAGGTTGGAGAATACACCTGCTGGGTCTGTCTGCTATCACGTTGGAACTCCCGGGCATGTGCGCTGCTAGACGAAAATGATTGGTAGCCATCGCCCATTGCCATATCCTCATGGCCTCTTGACAAAGGAGGTAAGATTTGGTTCCACCTTGCTTGTTGATGTACCAGATCACTGCCATGTTTTCTGATTGAATCGCAATTATCCCAGATGGCAGCAGGGGATGGAATGCTTGCAATGCCAGAAGCACCGCCTTCAGCTCTAGAACATTTATATGCAGATGGGCCTCCAGTTCAGACCAAATGCCTTGGACTGTCTGTCCCTGACATAGCCCCCCCACCCCATCAGGGAGGCATCCATGGTTACTGTGGTCTTGGGTTGTTGGGGAGAGAAGGGGTGAGACCATTGTGACAGATTGTGTGTCATCCACCAATTTAAATCCTGTTTGCACCTGTGGGTTACTCGAATCATGGCTGAAAGAGGATGCTGAAAGGGATACCATTGGGTGAGCAGTAGCCATTGTAGAAGCTTCATGTGAAACCTGGCCAGGGGGACAATGGTGATGGAGGCTGCCATGGAACCCAACAGCTGTAGAACTGAGTGAGTCGTGGATTTCTCCCTTGAAAGGATTGGAATCAGTTGTTGCTTTATCCTTAAAATTCTGTGGTCTGGAATAGCAGCTCTGCAGTTCTTCATGTCCAAGATAACCCCTATGAATTCTGTCGAATGAGATGGGGTGAGATTGGATTTTTGCCAATTTATGGTTATGCCTAGCCTTTGTGCAGTGAGGAGAGAGTATGCCAGGGCTTCTTCCAGTAGATGTCTGGTGGGGGGTGGAAATGAGCCAGTCATCTAGGTAGGAAAACACCTGGAATCCTTGAAGTCGCAAGTGAGCTGTGACAACTGCCATGCACTTTGTGAACACTCTGGGGGTTGTAGAGAGTCGGAAGGGCAGCACTCTGAACTGGTAGTGACTGGATCCCACACAGAAGTGCAGAAATCTTCTTGATGGCCTGTTCACTTTTATGTGGTAGTAAGCATCTTGAAGATCTATCGAGCACATCCAATCGTCTTTTTCCAAAAGCGGGAGGATAGACTGTATTGTGACCATCCCGAATTTTTGTACTCTCACAAACTTGTTCAATAGACTGAGATCCATAATTGGTCTCCAGTCCCCTGTTTTCTTTGGCACCAAAAATAGTCTTGAGTAGAATCCGGATCCTATCTGGTCTGGATGGACTATTTGGATGACTCTCTTTCTTAGCAGCATTTCTATCTCTAGTGCTGCTTCTTCCCTTTGACTGAGTGGAACGTCGGGAAGGTTTTTGAAGGGACAGGACAAAGATTGAAGGGGATATGATAACCTCTGGTTATAATCCTTTGTACCCAAGAATCAGTGGTGATGGTTAGCCAGGCAGAAGGGTACAAGGAGAAACGTTCCCCAACTACCTCCAGAGGAAAGGAGTTGGGCCACTCTTCAGGAGCACTGGTAGGATTAGCCAGGGAAGGAATCCCTGGAACCCTGGTTACACGGATCCCCTCTGCCCCAAAAGGAGCATCTTCCCTGTGAGTTTCCCCCTCTGCCTCTAGGGGAGAACTTGGCCTGTGTGTCACGGAAAGGACCCTGATATTTCCTGAGCCATATCTTCCCACTCTTTTGGTTTCGGGAGAAAGCACATTGAGGGGAAGAATAGCGGACACCTACGGCAGAAAGGGTCTTACCATCCTGTTCACATCTGGCCAGTGTGCTTTTAGTTTTGGGTCCAAACAACGAGGAGGCCTCAATGGGAGTGTTAAGAAAGGAAGCCTTAAAGGGTTCCACGGAATTGCACAAGCGCATCCAGGCGTGTCGTCTCAAGACCGCAGCTGAACCCGCTGCTCTAGCTGCTCCTTCTGATGCATGAGATAGTCGCATAGAGGAGTTAGATATTGACTCAATGGTGGCCAGCTGAGAGGCCACTTTGTCACGGACCTCATCAGACATGGCACCAGACAATGTTTCAGAGAGCTCAGAAATCAGATCCCGTTGAAGCCTGGTAAAGTGTGCCATATAATTCAGGGACCTGATAGTAAAGGTCGCTGATGCAAAGGTGCTCTTCCCTATCCTGTCCAGCGCCCGGGACTCTTTGTTAGGTGGATGGACAGTCTGGCTCTCTTCTTCTGCCAGATCCTTTTTTGTTGCGGCCGCCACCACCAAAGCATCCACAGGAAGACCTTTTGACCAATAGGGATCCGTAGCAGGAGGGGAGAAAATCTTATCTGGCCTCTGGGGAATAGCTTTGACAGTGTCAGGAGCCTTTCAAGCATGCTGCACGATTAGCCGGACAAGTTCATCGGCAGGTGGAGTAACCCAGGCAGTAGGAGGCCGGGCGCAAAAGACCTGCAGGAACACAGATTCCTCAGAGGTTGAATTAGAGGACTGCCAGTCACCTCTCTGTTTCAGGATTTTGAGGATATCACCAAAGGATACCTCAGAGGGTGACCAAGGGGATCCTTCCCCCTCATCAAAATCTGTGTCTTTAGTGACGGACTCCTCTCTAGAGTCCATGTGCTTCCTCTTACACGAACGTTTTTGGTGGACTTCCTCAGTGGGAGAAGCTGGGGAAGACAGCGGAAAAAGAGTTTCCTGTGGGAATATGTCCTGAGGCCCTTGCACCTGGTGTCCGCTCGGTGCGACTTGTGAAACCAGTGTACCAGAGGAGGGCGGAGGGATAGACAGTCCAGTATCACCAGCAGAAGTGAAAGCCTTCTCCATCAGTTGGAAGGCTGGTCCACCTGAAGAGGAGTGAATGTCTAGGACAGGGGTCACCCCTCCCCTAAGTGGCTCAGCCTGCCGGCCCGGAGTCCCTGGATGGCTGTGGAACAGCAAACTATGCATGTCACAACTGACATCCTGGGTCATAGCAAAACCTTCCTGCCATGAAGGCAACTGTGGTTCCTTAGTGAGATCCATAAAGGGAACCACAGAAGGGGAAGACTGTGCTATATCCATGGACTTCAAAGGCAATGAAGGAGGGGAATAAGAAGGGGTCTTTGGATACGGGTGATCACCTCCCAAGGAAGGATAGTTCCTGGGGTGTGGGATACCTTTGGCCAAGAGCACCTGATCCACAAGATGCAACACATCTTGCTCGGAAAGGCTTCTAGTGGACCTCACGGAGACTGAGGGAGAAACAGGCCCGTCCACAGAAGGGGCAATTTTGGTGCCCATCTCAGCAGTCCGCACCGAGCACAATGGTGCTGAGAGAGACTGGACTATGGGTGTCTGCACCAAAGAAGTCATTGGTGCCGAGGTCATGGTCTGCACTGACACAGGGATCAGTGCCAAAGTAGTTGTCGGTACCGAAGCTGGAACCAACAAAACTGCGTCACACACTCTCACACACCTGGACCACACACACACTCACACAGTTGGCAAGTGCAGGATTCAAACTCCTACCTAACTACATTATGATACTACAGCAGTACACATTAACATGATGTGCTATACATGTTACTGGGATTTCATCTTCCCACAGGTATATTTATAGGATGGTAACATCAGCAGATTTGACAAAGATGAGTATATCACTTTTAAGGGGTGTGAGTAGTCTCCAAAAAGGTTGCTCTCTCCCCAGGGAGAGACAGACACACACACACAGTTGGCAAGTTCAGGATTCAAACTCCTACCTAACTACATTATGATACTACAACAGTATGCATTTACACAACATGCTATACACATTAGTGGGAATTCACCTTCCCACAGGTGTATTTGTAGGATGGTGACATCATTAGACTTGACAAAGATGAGTATATCACTTTTAAGGCGTGTGAGTAGTCTCCAAAAAGGTTGCTCGCTCCCCAGGGAGAGACAGAAACACACACACACAGTTGGCAAGTTCAGGATTCAAATTCCTACCTAACTACATTATGATACTACAGCAGTATGCATTTGCACAACACGTTATACACATTACTGGGATTTCACCTTCTCACAGGTGTATTTGTAGAATGGTGACATCATCAGACTTGACAAAGATGAGTATATCACTTTTAAGGGGTGTGAGTAGTCTCCAAAAAGGTTGCTCTCTCCCCCAGGAGAAAAAGACACACACATACACACAGTTGGCAAGTGCAGGATTAAAACTCCTACCTAACTTCATTATGATACTACAGCAGTACACATTTACACAACGCGCTATACACATTACTGGGATCTCACCTTCCCACAGGTATATTTGTAGGATGGTGACATCATCAGACTTGACAAAGATGAGTATATCACTTGTAAGGGTTGTGAGCAGTCTCCAGAAAGGTTGCTCTCTCCCCAGGGAGTGACAGACACACACATACACAGTTGGCAAGTGCGGGGATCTTAATCCAAACTAAGTACATTTTTACACTTCAGCAAGCAATATGGAGTTACAGGATGCAATACAGACATTACTCACTGACAGTTTGCTCAAAGGTTTTTTTCACATTTGCTAACCTCAGCAGGCTTATAATACTAGGTGTATTGTGAGTGCATTATATGCATAGGCCATAACCATATCATATATGGGTTGATGCACCACATGCTGGCACACACAGGGTCAAACTGGAGGCTAAGCTCTGTCAACCCAATACTGGAAAATACAGTCAAGAGGAGTAGGGTCATACAAGCACAACACCAACAGTCTCACATAGACCTACAATATAAGCACCAGCAAACACACACATAAATACACATTAACATACTCGGAGAATACAAATATTAATCTGAAAAAAAGAAAGTGTCCTCCTAAGCAGCAACATGCACCTCCAAGCACACGCCAGAAAACACATAATACACCAAAGCAGTGTGCCTCACAACAGGCCCTAAGGCAAAACAACATACCCAACACACTAGTAATAGGTGACTCCATAGTCAGGCACACAGATGTTCCACTCACTAGGCTGGACAAGGGGAAGATTTCTGTAAGTTGTCTGTCAGGTGCTATGATCCGCCACATAACACAAGCACTTACATCACTCCAGAACAGGTACATATATGACGCGGTCTTTGTACATGTCAGTGTGAATGATCTGAGACATACCTCCCAGAACAACATGACAAGAGATATATAGTAGCTCTATGATCATGTAGCCCAGGCTGGTATGACCCTGACCTTGTGTAGCATCTTACCTTCACCTACATGATACTGCAATATAACAGAAAGATGATAAACCTCAACAATTGGCTGAGCTTCTGGTATCATTCAAAGGGGATCTAGTGTCTGTCTGCCTGGGATGACATGATAGACAAGCCTTGTTGCTTCACTAGAGATGGTTTGCACCTGTCACCCCTATGCTTCTGAATACTGGCCAAGGTTCTTGCTGTCCCCATATTTCCTTTTTTAGGCAAGGTTCAAAGGACAAACCAACCCCCATAACCAACACAAATAATCACCAAGTGAGCTAAATGCTACTCAGTGCCAGAAGTCTCAGCCTCCAAATGCACACACTTGAGGCACTCCTCAGTATAGAGAATATTGATATCTGTGCAGTAGCAGAAACCTAGTTCAAGGCTCCAGAGAGCACACCAGCACTACCAGGATACTACTCATTCCATACCTTCCTGCATCAGAACCTGGATCATAACACATAGGGCAGGGATGTATCCATATTCATCAAGGATACCTACACCTCCCTCTACATCCTCTCTACAGGATATGTACCAATAGAATGTTGCACAGCAATGTTCTTCCCACTCCACAGGGGTGGGGCCACAACAGACCCTTCGCATTCCCACGCTATGAGCCTGACGAGTCTGATTTGCAAGGCAATGGAGCCAATCGTAACGGAACTCAACAATAAAGACATTGGGAACCTTCACACAGTGGAGCACACCCAGTTTTGCTTCATCAAAGGCAGATCATGCCTCCTGAACTGGGTGGATTTCTTTGAGACAGTTACCCAGGCTACAGATGATTGAAAGGAGCTTCATACAGCCATACCTATACCTCGCTAAGGCCTTTGACACCATTCCCCAGTCAGGTATCACAGATGAACTCACCAACCTGGGCATAAATCCATACATCACAAGATGGATTGCAAACTGGCTCACAGATAGATCCCACAAATTAAGAGTTGCTGGCTACATGTCAGACTCTAAACCGGCAACAACTGGTGTCCCCCAGGGTTCAGTCCTGGGGCCCCTTCTGTTTGGTATATACTTCTCAGAAGTACATGCCAACACAGGAGGGTTGTGGTTGACTAAGTTTGCTGGGAACTGTAAAGTGTGTGCCATAATAGATTCCCCGGATGACACAAATATTCTCCAGAAGGGACTCTATGAGACAGATGTGTGGTGTCAGAATCATGGCCTCAAGCTCAATGTGAATGAATGCACAGTACAAAGTACCCACAAACTACCACATAGGTGTTACCCCCTAAAAACTGACGAGGTAATAAGGGATCTGGGGACACAAGTAGAAAGTCATCTTTCCTTTGACAACCATGTTGCCAAAGTGGTTAGGAAATCCTATGTGGCCCACCTAATCAACAAAGGGTTTGCATCAAGATCAAAAGAGGTAGTGGTGACCCTCTACTCTTAAGTCATCAGACCCATCATTGAGTATAATGCACCATTTTGGATGTACTCGACTAGGCATATCCAGCAGCTGGAGAGACCACAGAGGTACCTCACCAAGAGGATTACTGGCCTCAAACAGTTGTGTTATGCAACACAACTGGAAAAACTGAATCTGTTCTCTGTTGCGTACCACCTACTCAGAGGCAAACTCTGCCTAACATACAGAGCCATGTCCAACACATAACTGTTGAAAATACTCCATCTAAGGAAAACAAAATTGAGTCACACTACACACTCCAGGATATGAACCTCATCACAACAATGAATACAACCTGCTGGTGGGATAGAGTACCATCCCATTAGCTTGCCTTACTGTGGAACAGAGTCCCAATGTACATAAGACAGAGCCCCTCACTGACACTCTTCAATAGGAACCTTGATGAGTGGATGGGAAACAGACAATTCATGCCGGGGACCACATCAGCAACCCCACTAGATAGGGGCTTAGGGTACTAACTATTAGAACTAGGGCTTAGGAGACTAACCAATGGGGTGGTGAAAGCTGCACAACTTGCCTAGGCTAATATATGCCTTCGTGAAGATAGTCTACTGCATACCTATGAACCTATGTGATAGGTACATGTCTACAGATAGTAGATGTGTACTTCATTGTACAGTCATGTTCTACAGCAGGCACATGCACCACATACACTGTAATGATACTGGTGGCTATTATGTAAAGTGGGTGAGATGTGCACCTCATGTCTTTTGTGCCATTGGGATGTGTGCTGGGTGGGACAGTCCTGAATGGCTCCTTGTCATGGTCACCCTCTTACACACATCTCTGCCATTCATCTTTGGCTTATTATACTGTGTCCCCCCTACATATATAGGTACATAGGTAGGTAATAGGCTATCTGCCTGAAGGCATATATTAGTAAGGCCAGAGTGTGCAGCTATCGCCACACCTGGGTTTAGTTCCCTATGCCTCTGTGTAGTAGAGCTGATGAAGTGATCCACATCCAGTTTCACATACTCATCAGGGCTCCTCTGGAAGAGTGTCAGTGAGGGACTCAGCTTAATATAGGTTGGGAGCCTGTTCCAAAGCAAGGGAAGTCTGTGAGTTAGTAATGTATCCCTCCAACATGTTCTATTTATTGTTGTGATGATTATATCCCTAAAGCACGTGGCACAGTGAGCTTGGGTTTACTTCAGATAGAGCATGTACATCAGTTCTGCATTGGACATGGACCTGTATGTTGGGCAAAGATTGCCAGAGTAGACGGTATGCAACAGAGTACAGATTGAGTTACTTCAGTCTTGCTGCATGGGGCAACTGTTTGAGGCCAGTAATCCTCTTGTTGAGGTACTTCAGTGGTCCTTCCAGCTGCTGAAGGTGCCTAGTCAGATACATCGCAAGTGTGTCATGGTACTCTCTGATGGGTCTGATGACTGATGAGTAGAGAGAACCTCCTTTGACCTACATGCAAAGACTTTGGCAATTAGTGGGGACACATAGCATGATTCTCTAAACACTTTGTGAATGTGTTTGTGAAAGTAGAGATGACTATCCGCATGTGTCCATAGATCCCATATTATTATCTCCATATTTAGGGTGTTGGCACCTATGTGGTATTTGTATGACTGTAGCTCGAGGCATTATTTTGACACCACATCTGTCTGACTGAGACCCTTTTTAAGGATGTCTCTGGTGGCCCAAACATCAGTTATGACAACCTTTTTGCAGTCATCCACAAACTTTGATAACCATAGCCCTCGTGTGTTTGACTGTACTTCTGAAAAGTATACACCAGACAGAAGGGGTCCCAGGACTGAGCCATGGGGGACAGCAGTTGTTACCAGCTTACAGCTCAACAGGGAGACCACAATTCTTACCTTGTGGGATCTATCTGTGCCTCAGTTGACAATCCATCAGATGACATACATGTTTATGCACAGGTTGTTGATTTTGTGGATACGACATGTGTGGGATGTTGGAAAAGGGCTTTTCAAGGTCTATGTAGGCCATGTGGAGCTTATTTCATTGATGTATGTCCTGGGTAACTGCCTTGAAAACAGTCTAGCAGGTTTAGGGACCATGATCTGCCCCTGACCAAATCAAAATGGGTAGTGTTCAGTGTTTATAGGCTCCCAATAGCTCTGTTTATGAGTTCCATAATGATGGACTCCATGGCCTTGCAGATCAGGCTTATTAGGCTTATAAGACAATAGTTCCCATGGTCTGTTGTGCACCAACACTTGTGGAGTGTACCAAATGTTGCTGTAACACATGCCACAGTTTCATATCCTGTACAGAAGGTGAGTCTTAACAGACTGTTCAGGTGCAGGGTCTGTTTGTTTTGGAGTTCACATATGACACAGCCAGAGACACCATGTCATCCCATAGATGCCGTGTTTTTAGGTTTGGATAGAGCTGTTTAACAATTGTATATGTGATTTCTGGGTTTTCACAATCTCCAGGTATGGTAATGGGCCCCTTTGTCAGTGAGAGGGGGGGTTACATATGTATGAACCTGTCTGACAAGATGTTGGCAATGTCAGTCATGTACATGTATTCATTTACACTTTGCACTAACTCAGAACATATATGAGTTTACATTGATATTTATGACATAGCTAAAGAAAGCTTCATGGCTCTCTATGGAATCTTTGGCAATATTTTTGGCAGAGCTTGGCTTGGATAATGTTAGGAGTGCTCATTGTTTCTTGATGATACTGATCAGAGATTTATTGATCTTCTTTGGATTCTAACTTTCTTTGAACAACTTAAGTACTTGTATTACATAGTTTGATTATAACAGGGGTCCAATATATTATATGGGTCTGTTTTCATATCACTGTGTGTGCAAGGCAGGATTGGTGAATAGTGACATGTGTCTGGAGTAAGAACTGCAACTGCCAGATATGTGTGGCCCAGTGCTGTACTCAGACATGGCCTAAGTGTGTGAGCATGCCCAGTATGACCATTCAGTATGTTGCTGACTGAAATTTGCTTCATTTAAGTGTGTGAGCATGCCCAGTATGACCTTTTAGTATGTTGTTGACTGACATTTGCTTTGTTTGTTTAAGTGTGTGAGCATGCCTAGTATGACTTTTCAGTATGTTGTTGACTGACATTTGCTTCATCTGTTTAAGTGTGTGAGCATGCCCACTATGGGCATATATACTATATGTGTGTGAAAAATCAAGTTGTTTTTACTTCAGGGCTCACCTTTGTGTTGTACATCGCCAGGAAGTACGCTGTGCCTGCAGGGCTTCCATGAGTCAATTTGCATAGACTTATCATCATTTCTACATATAGGGGGGACAGCTATTATTTGTACATTTCTACCTAGGGGGGCACACCTGATTGTTACTGTGGGTGTACATAGGATGAGGGGTACACCTGACACTTATACACATTTGCTAGGCCTGCACTGCTATGTCAGGTACTCCATTTCAGTCTGTACTGTTGCCTATCATACTGGTTTGAGGCATACCATTGTACTACAGACCTTAGCTTCCAATTACACGCATATTAGTTTGTGACTTCATAGCCTACCCAACCCACATCCCACTGCCTGGCCTGCTGTTATTTGTCTGCATAGGCCTGGGGGAGGTTACCCATATGCCTCTTCAGAGGGCATGATACAGCATTTGTTTGTGTTTGCGTTTGTCTACAACTGTCCTGCTGGCTGTGACTGTTAGGTATGTGACCCCCCCCCCAACTGGTATGTGTGAGTGACTTAAGTTGTGTCTGTGCCAGTATTCGGGGTGGTGTTGCAGGGCTGCCTATGTCAGATGCACATAGTACACTCCCTATACATGTTTGAAAACAGGTAGTGTCAAGTTAGGCATCCCTTTTACTGTATGTGCGAGTCAGAGAGAGGTGCTATTTCCAGGGTTCCTACTGAGTCAGTGAATGTGCTACGCATTGCCTCTTTGCCAAGGCCAGGGCATACTGGGCACGCCTCCTTCTGCCTACTGGGGAAGGCTCAGGTTGTTCCTCCTCCAAGTCACGCTGTACCTGTGCAGGGCTTGGCAATGGTGGGGGGCTATTTGGCCCTGCCCCATGCTGTTCCTGCTGCAGCTGTTTCCGCAGGATCATATTGTGTAGCATGGCACATATCATAACAATTTGGGTACATGTAGTTGGTGAGTACTGCAATGCTCCACCAGATGTGTCCAGGCACCGGAACCATGACTTGAGCATCCCAAACACACACTCTATTATGATTCTTGTTTGTCCGTGTGCCTCATTATGGAGTTCTTGTTCAGGTGTGTGTGCATTTCTGATGGGTGTCATCAGCCATGGCTCCACTGCGTATCCAGCATCCCCTACTAGGTGACCGTAGGGAATGTCCCCATTGGCAAATGACTGGTACAGCTGGGTCAGATGCCAAATGTGGGAATCGTGATAGCTTCCAGGGCATCCAGCACACACATTCATTATTATGCCCTGGGCATCGCACACGAACTGGCAGTTGATGGAGGGGAAGCCCTTGCTGTTGATGTAGACTCTACCCTGCTCACTGGGTGGTGCTTTGATGCATATGTGCATGCAGTCTATTGCACCCACTATCTCAGGGTATTCTGCTATTTGGTGGAAAGGATGCATATTGCTGGCCAATGCCTCATGGGAAATGGGGAAATATATGTGGTCACCGACATGTGCTGACATGGCATCCAGGAACTGGTGGAGTACCCTGGATGCTGATGCCTGTGAAATCCCCATCATATCACCAGTTGGTCTTTGGAAGGTACCTGTAGCTAGTATTCTTAGGCCAACACATACCTTGGTATCCACTGGGATGGGTTCCCCTCTGTTGGTTCTGTGTGTGAGGCGTGGCCGGCACAGCTCAACAATTTGCTGTAGGAGGTCCCTGTCCACTCTATAGCACTCCACTATCTCCAGCTCATGTAGCCCCTGGTAGGTTACCCTGGGTCTGTACACTCTTCTCTGTCTCCTCACTGTGGGTTGCTCAGCAGCATTCACAACATCACCACCCTCAGCACCTTGCACATGTTGGTTTATGATAGCAAGAGCAGGCCCTAATATTTTGTCTGACTTAAGCTTTTTAAGCTTTCCCTCTTTGTATACTGCAGTGTTGCAAAGTTCTTGAGAAAAAACAGGGGAGAATGGTGTTTGCAGAGTTTAAAATGCTGGGCTGGGCTAGGCTGCTGCCTGTGTAATTGGCTGATTCTGATATATTTCACCTAGCAGCTCTGCTAGTTCTCCTTGGTTAACTTCCTTCTATTTCTTTTCCTTCCTTTTGCTTTTCTGTTTCCACCCAGGGGGAAGCGCCGCACAAATGAGCGCCAATGGGCGCCAATGTGCACACATGCTGTGTGCATGTTTTCAAGGAGTTTCCTATCTTATAACAGTGTGCACCTTGGGCTTGAGGTTATCAAATAGAAGAACTGTAGACACGTCTCTTTTGCAATCCTGAGCAACTCAGGTCAAACACGAGCCACTGTGCTCCAATTACCATGATGTCACCTATATTCTAGTCTTATACTCACTTACTCCAAATCTTACAATCTTGGGACATGTCTCATATGCTGGGGAAAATTGGGATTCACTATCCTTATCCTCATTTACATAGGATTGCCTAGTAATGCATGGTTACATCTCTCACACTGAGCTTCCCCCCCTTAGCAGTCACTAGTCAGTAGCCATGTTGTCTTCAGCCTGCCATTCACCTGCATGGCAGAATAATCTTTTTAGTTTAAATGCCTATTTTTGGCTTTTTTTAAATAATGTTCTTGTTTTTTTAACAGCCACACGTTTGCGCGGTGCTGCGCTATGCTTAAACATCAGAGATCGGGGAAAAAAAGTTAAATTTTTATGTTTTTAAACATTTTACACTGCCAATGGCCTTATATTTGGCCATTGGCATGCTTCCTCAACTGTATGCATCCTTAATTTGGAGCTGTCATAGCTCCGTTTAGCTATTTGCAGAAATGTACTCCGTTACCAATGGAGTACATTTCTGCGGGTAACACTAATCTTCCACGGACAGGTTAGTGTTTGCTGGATCTGAAATTTACCTCATTTGCATGGCTTTCACCAGCAAATGAAGTAATTTGCATACCATGGTGCTGTCCGTGCAAGACTAGCTTTAGCAGCTCTCGTGCATGCCCCTGCAGGCTGTTCCTGGATCACATGGCAGACATCTTGCCTGTGTCACGTCATACACTAACACTCCGTGCAAGCTTTTGAAAATCTGGCTGTTTGTGTTAAATGCTCATACTGTGTAGGTTTTGTACAGTCCAGGGCACATGAAGAATTTCATTACAATCATATTCAGTACCCTTTTCATGCAAGGTTCTGACAAAATAAATGAACAGTAGTTAGAACTTACAAGACAGAGCTAAGCTCCAGTAGGCTTCTCTCACATGAAAGGATATCTTATTATTTATTTAATTTTATTTTACATTTGTTTACTGGGAAAGTCCAACTTGGAATGAAGCCAATTTTCAGCGAAGGTCCAGGGAGAAATGCTCCAAATGCATGTCTTTGAAATGTGGGGTGAAACTGGAGCACCCAGAGGAAACCCACATGAAGGCAGGGAGGACATGCAGACTCTGCACAGAAGGCACTCCTGCCAAGAATTGAACCGGAGAACCTCTTGCTGTGAGGTGACAACACTACCGCTGCACCACTGCACCAACCATCTTCCTTACAGTTTCTCATAGGCAGGGAGAGCCTGAAGTACATTCCTCTTGCAAATCCTCACAGGCAGATATACATCCAAGTGGGCTCTCCTTTAAAGGGTATTAGCTCTTTTCCCTCACAGGAATACCCTCCAGATTACTTTTTGTTGGGTATATGTACTCCTTCAAGAGTCCTCCCAGGACTCTATTCAGACCAAAAGATCACAAACATGCTCACTAGCAAAGCATTTGGTATTAAACAATCCTGTTTACAACTCCCCTTTGTTAATCCTTTAGATTAGATGATAAACTGAGGACCCATTTGCATGAGTTGGTGTTAACCCAAGTGAGTGTAAAACATCCAATGGCACTTATCAAAAAGAGAATATCACATTTATTTGCATGTTATTTACATGACAGCTTACATAAGTGACAATGTATTTAAAAGATTTACATATTTACAGGGTTAAGTAATTATATACACATTCCTACTTATACACAAGAATTATAAATTTTTCTCTGTATTTATACATCCTTTTTTAAATCAGACCCCCAATTTTTTCTATAACCACCATCTAATATATTTCAGTAAAAGAGAAGGGTTCCTATATATATATATATATATATATATATATATATATATATATATATATATATATATATATATATCTACATATTTATACAATCCTTTTAATTCATTTTCAGATTTTATACATAAAAGCTTGCTTTTCTATATTTTTAAATCAACCCCCTCATTTTTCTGTAACAGTAATCTGACTTTCTTTACTCTTAGTGATAATACCCATCTTCCTTTAAACATAATCCAATTATTTTTTTTCATTCCATATCACCCAATATACATAAAATACTTTCTTATCAAATTTTGTCTTTAAATTCTTGCCTTTGTTTTATAATATCCATATTCAATCAAGTCTACTTTACATGTCTGTAATTTGTTATATTTCCAAAAAATTGTCTATACATAATTTATTCCACAATTTTTCACCTCTCTCTCATTTAAAAAAAAAAATGTTATTTTGTTACTTCTTCTCCACAGTACAAGCATATTTGTTCATCTTTCTTTTTATAAGGCAAATTTGCCTTAATGGGTATCCCCTCCCAAAGATCTTGATATTCAACATTTTATCTACCCCACTTATTTCTTTCTTTAATTGCTTTAATCTTTATCTCTGAGACATTTTCACATGGATTAACACAGTAATATTGCTTCATAGTATTACTATACCATACTTTTCTATATTCTTCTAATTCAATACTTTTATATTACACATTCTTATCTTTGAGATAATTCTCTCTTTCGTCATGTAAATATTTTTTTATTATTTTATTTCTTATGTTTCCCAAAATCCCTTATACTTATAGTTCAATAAATTTCTCACTAATTTATCTTTTTTTATTTAACCATTTTGATACCCTATATAAATTTAATAGAGCAGCATAAACTATTGTATTTAGCATACCTAATCCTCCGTCTTCCTTGTTCATGTATAACTCACCCCTCTTAACAGGACTTAGTCTTGACCCCCATATAGAAGAAAATTACTTCTAATAAAATTCTTCATATCCTGTAGGAATCCTAATAACACTAGACAAAAATGCTATCTTTCCTAATATAACTGAATTAATCAAATACACTTTTCTTATCTCCTAATTTGTACATTTTCAATAATATTCAAATATATTGTATTTCTTTTATAATTATCATCCCTTCTTATAATCTTCTTTATCAAAATGTATCCTTAAAATAGAAATTGCCTTAAAAGAAAATTGCATACTGTTATTTTTGTTGTATCACTCAATCCATTACATTCTCTTTAATAAGTATCACATACCTTTCCTATCAATTTTCAACTAAATAAAAAATAACCTCACTCATCCATTCTTTATTTTTAGCTGTCATATTTCCTTCTTAAGACATCATAAGTAGAATTTCAGCTTCTGTTTGAATTTTATAATGTGTGTTCTTCATTTTCTGGTTCACCTCTCTGACCACTGTATTCATAACCAAAGTAAATAAAATACTACTCATAGGACATCCTTGCTTTATTCCATTATTCATATTTATATCTTAACTTGTATCTCCATTAATTACAACCCTCACTTTATTATTCTTATAAGCAGTTCAACATGGTTGCTTAATTTTATCATAAATACTGTATATAGCCATTATTTTCCAGAATATTTCATGTTGTATTGAATCAGATCCCTTTTTAACATCACCTACCATAAGTCTTATATCTTCTTTCTTTTTATTTATATAATCTATGACTTCTATCACTATAAATAATAACATTTGTATTGTTTTGATTGGATTTTCAATTTGCAAATTAATCACAATATTTACAGAAATTTGTGAACATAATAAGTGAAAGCAATTGAACAAAACTTCACACACAAAATAAAAGAAAGAGCTATTTACAGGAGTATCCATTAACCATCAAGTCATTCAAGTTATTATACATTACAATAAATCTAAAATGTAGTTATTTTTGCTTGTCAAGCAGATCTCTTAAGTTTTGTCCATGCATTGTAGCAAGAGGTAATATTGGTTGTTTTTGACTTAATTGTAATGATTTCCAGGTGGCAGACTTCAGTAGCAATACTTATAAATTCTTTAAAGGAGATTGTAGATTTGTTCTTCCAATTCCAAGTTAAAATCTTTCTCGCTAAAGAGAGTATAGACCACAAAATGCAATATTTAATTTTTTTAAACACATATAAGAATAAAAGTGTTAAAAGGGATTAGCAATTTAGATAAAACAAATTTATCTCCAAGAAAGCCTGAAAAAAGAGATTAATTTTATTCCAATACGGTGTTAAGACAGTACAGTCAAAAAACATGCATTGCCAATCTGCTTTAAGTTCTTGTTTACATCTCCAACAAACTTGTTTCTGCTTGAACATTAATTCAATTTTATGTGGTGTGAAGAAAGATCTACGCAAAAACTTCCAAGTAAAGAGATTCCATCTAAGAGATGAAGTTGTATGTTTAGAAGATATTAGAATTATTTTTATCTTATTCATTTGAAGGCCTATTATTAATTTGGGTAAAATAGTTCCAATAATTGTCATGGCAACTTTTTGTTTCTCTCCTCACAACTCTGTATAATTTAGATAAGAGTCCCTGTCCCAATGTGTTTTGCTGCATTAAGAATATTAGATATTTAATTAATTTTGGGATATAATCACTTATCCTTGGTTGCACTAACTTAATTTCCCCTTCTATATGTTTTCCACCGGACTGTGCATCAAGCCACATGTCTTTATCTAAATTATATTTGTTCTTAATATAGCTTTTCATCTTTCATTAATTAAAACCAATATAGCATATTGTTCTGTTTAAATGTGATCATTATTTCCAACTTTGAGGTGGAAATGTTATTTTGGATATATGCCATAGGGGGTCTATATCACTTTACTGAAAAAACTAAATATCAAATATCTTTTTGTCAAAAAATGAAAATACAACCAGACCTGATAAATGATATGGCTCTCAGCCAAAACAGAGTAAGAATATACAATTTTTAAAAGTATTTCATATAGTAGAAATGAAATAGGAGTCACTTGTTTGGTGACTTTTCCTATAAGGTAAACCCTTAATAACCAATGTAGACTGTTATTTATTATTATAATATTATTATTATTATTATTATTATTATTATCTATTATTTTTAGAGTTTATAAAAAGATTTCCTAAAACTCTTTCCACCTAGCTGTGTAAGTGTTATTAAGCCAAAGATATACTGTTTTTATAATTGATGATAATGAATATAATTCTAGATCTGGTAGCCCTATCCCTCCTACTGCCCAGTCTCTCATATGATAGATTAAAGCAATTCTTGGTTTATTGGGATACCAGAGAAATCCCAAAATTAAATTATTTAATACAACTTTTGTGAGGGCTAATGATAGTGACTATATAATATATAAGATTTTTGGTAAGATATTCATTTTGATTATAGATAACCTATCTTCCATTGTGAAGAAAATGTTATTACATTTGTCTATTTGATTCTTTATATTGTTTATACTGTTAGTATAATTATGGTTTACTATATCTTTAATGGGATTAACTTCAGAAGCTTGAAATACCGAAATATCGAATTTCAGTATCTTGAGCCCCAAGAATTAGAATTCACAGAACAGCGAAAACTCAAAACCATGAAGTTCAAAACCTCGAATACCAGAGGTTTTGAATTTCATGGTACTACTGCACACAAACACCACTCTCCCCACAAACACACACAATCTCTCTACTACACCCTCCACACCCCCTACTTAAATATTCTCACTCCGAGGTCGCACTACATACAAACACACACAAAATGCCACCACACAAGCTACATTCTCCTCGCACGCACACACATCACAGCAACAAAACATACTGACACACACCACAGCCACTACCCAAAACCCTTAAAACAAACACACACACACACACACACACACACACACACACACACACACACACACACTTTTACCTGAATACATAACCACAGCAAAAGTTCAGAAGCGCAAAATTCAAAACCTCCAGTATTGAGGTTTTGAATTTCGTGCTTCTGAACTTTTGCTTTTCTATGGATTCGACTTCTTGGGGCTTGAGACACTGAAATTCGATATTTCAGTATTTTGAGCTTCTGAAGTGAATCCCTTTAATGTTATCTGTTATAATTATTCCCAAATAGTTTGTTTTCTTTTCTTTGACAATATATTTAATGTATTTATTTTTAATTCTATTCTTATTTGTATTTATAGGTAGTGTTTTTGTTTTGTCACTGTTAAATGTTAAACTAGATTTTCTTTGAAATATATCCATTGCTAAGAAAACTGCAGATAGAGAATTATCATTGTCATTTAATGTAAGCAGGATGTCATCAGCAAACATTTGAATTCTAAAGTTTTAATTCTCATTTATGTTAATACCTTTTAAATCTATATTTGAGCTGAGAAAATTAGCAAATGGCTCCAAAATTAGGGTAAAAAACAGAGGTGAAAGAGGACATCTTTGTTTGATTCCTTTCAAAATGTGTATAGAATCGGAAGTAAAAGTACATATTTTAACATACGCAAAACAATCATTATAAAGAAGATTAATAAGATGTGTGAAGTTACTTGAGAAATTATATTCTTCTAAAACCAACAAGAAATATTTCCAATTTACTGAGTCAAAAGCACTATTAATATCAAGCTCGTTAATGTTAAGTTTTCTTTTGTTTTATTTTCATGGTCAATTATTGTGATTATTCTTTTAATATTATCATAAGTATTTCTGTTTAAGATAAAGGCCAGTTTGATCTGCGTCAATCATGGAGGCTACAATACATTTAATCTATTAGCATGAATTGCCATGAACAATTTATATTCTTCATTTAAAAGTGAAATTAGCCTGTATGAGGAGCATTCAGTAGGATCTTTATCATTTTTTTTAAATTGGAGAGTTAAGGGTATATTTCCAGGAAGGAGATCACAAACTGATCTCTATGTCTGAACTTCAAACTTAAATTTCTAAACTAAACTTAATAAAGCACTGGGTAATGATGGGATTATATCCGAACTTTATAAGCTGTTACCCAAAGAAGCCCTAGACATGGTATAGTTAATAATTCTTTATACCCTTCTCCCTTTAAGCTGTGCACATTTTTTTCCATTATGCATTGCATCTTATTTTCAAATCTCGTTTTGCATTATTTTCATAAATATTTTATAGTCTGTGTTATTTAGAACTATTGGTCTCCGATTTTTTTATATCTTCCCTTTCTCCCTCTTTCTATATAAATTTTAATACTCCACTACACAATTCCTTATATTTTAATCCTACATTCAACCATTCATTAACTGTCTTTTAGCTTTTCAGGTCAGGGTTCACCACAGCTGAAGTCCAGCCTGCTAATGATTGGCAGTGAATTTTTATGTTGTCAAGTTGCCAGCCCAGCGCCCAACATTTTGCCATGTAAACCACATTTCTACTTAGACAATTGTGATGCCCCTTGGTGTATATATCCCTACTATTTAAATTAAATCTATCACATGTTGTGATAAATGGGCATTGTGCACACATTCCACATTTAAAATTGCCTTTGATTTTATTACTGGCAACCTCGTCAAAGGAATTATTCATTTCCAATATGCTTTTGAAGGCCCTGTCCCTTCTAAAAACAAACTTTGGTGCATCACCCACCTTACTGACTACATTTTTATCAAAAGGTAATATTTCCCAATTCTTCTTGATACCTTCAGACACTCTAATAGAATCTTTGTTAAATGAGGAAATAAAACCCAATCCTTTATTTTCTTTGTTAGTATTAACTAATCTAACATGGGGTACAAAACTATGGGATGCAATGTTATCCCCACCCACTAAGAGCATAATTAGCCCCCAATATTGGTTTTACACCCCTTCCACATATTTAGTGACCACTTCAACTTTTATTTTTTTTAACAATCCCATTGGGTAACCTCTTTTGTTAAACATGCTCAGAATAAACTGTATTTCATCATTGAATTCCTTTCTCATTGGTAACCATCTTGGCAGCTTGCACTAATTGCCCTTTTACTATGGACTTCTTCTGATGATGGGGTGCCAACTCCCAAAATCCAAATCAGAATTAGAAAGCAAAGGTTTTCTATAAATTTGAGATACCAATCTGTTGTTCTCATAATCCACCCTCAAATCCACATCCAGATATGTTACTTTATTGTAACTATAATCATGGGTGAATTTTAAAAAATTCAACCGTCTCATTAATGTGCTTTAACAATTCCACCAGTTTACTTTCAGAATCAATCCAAATCAAAAACATGTCATCCAGGTACCTCATATAATATCTTATAGAATGTTTAAATTCACTCTGGAATGTGAACTCATTTTCCTAAAATGACATAACATAATTTTCAAAAATGGGGGCACAAGCTGCCCCCATTGCTATCCCTGTTACTTGCTTGTAGTATTGACCTTCAAAATATAAATAGTTGTTTTTCAACACAATTTCAATCAAGGTAACTAACACAGTAACCTGATCTAGATCATATACTTTGGTTTCCAACAATTGTGTTTCTAGCCATGTGAGACCTACTTCCTGGGGTATAACTGAAAACAAATTACATAAGTCAATAGTAACTATCATGTTGTTAATATATTCAATTCGATTTAAGTTCTCCAAAAATTGCCAGGAGTCCTTGCAAATATATGGAAAAGCATCATGTGAAAATCCAAATATTTACTAATAAAACACATTTTAGCTCTTTTTCCATCCACTATTGGTCTAAAAACTAGGATTATTTATGCCCTTGTGTATTTTAGGGATTTCAAAAATATTCTGTACCATAGGATGTTCATTTTTCAGGTATACATGATCAGCTTCATCTATTTGCCCTTGATATGTCATCCAATAACATGTCCAATCTCCTATATAAAATGTTAATTTCATTCACAGAACTTTCCTGATAAGTACCATCCATTAATAAGATTGCCACGATATTATAATAATCACTTCTATCCATAATAACTACTCCATTACCCTTATCGGGTTTCATAATCCATATGTTTTGGCCCCTAGAAATATATTATAGTAATGCTTTTTCATCCTTAGTCAAATTATCATTTTCTTCTCTACAACTAGTGTTTAAAATTTCTCTGAAATCTAATTCATGTGCTTTTTCAAAAACACCCACCATATTACATAAAGGGGGGTTGAAAGTACTTGGCTTAATTAATTTCTACTACTGGCCAGATTATCTCTTGAATCATTGTTAAACCAAAAACATAAATTTAATTTGTGTGTATATAATTTTAAATCAATCAATAGGTCAGACACTTTTCCCCTCCTACTAGATACAAATGTCAACCTCTTAGCCAGTAAATCTGCGTATGCTGTTTCTATATGCTTACCATAATAATTATATACTTTAAAATCACCAAGTATATTAAGTATAACATTTGGAACTAGAAAACAATAATTTTGCACTGTGTTGCATACATTCCATAAATACAGCAAAAATATCGTCTTCGTTAGCAATAATTTCATTAGAAAACTCTTGTCCATTGTAAAGGTCATTGTTTTCTAATGCATTACTCGAAAATACTTCACAGTCATTACATTCACTTACTTCACTACATAAACTGATAGCTAAATCCTCATTTCCTCCACTGGTATTGCCCATAATTTTGATTATTGTGTCTCGTCCCTCGAGCAGCATAATCCCTGTAACTGCTCACTGAAAAAAGTCCTGGGCTTGTTGCCCCTTGTTCTTTAACCTCTCTGAATGCTTTAACCACTCTGAATGCTCAATCTGATATGCCCTTGGTGGTGATCTCACTTCTTCCTCTCTCATTGCTAGCTGATTGGTTACCTCCTTATCATGACCATGACACTACTAAAAATGGGTATACCCTCCCTTTGGCATAATCATCCATATATCTCTTGATTTTTGTTCATTTTATGAAAGAAAATGTTCTTACAAATATTGCCCACATTAGAAAACAGATTATCGTAATTGGTCTGATATCGCTGGAACACCAAGTCAATTTGTGTAAAAGAATTAAGTTCATCTAACCCTCTCATTAAGCTCTCAAGTTTCGATTATTGTATTTGATCATAAGTTTCATAACTTCCAAACCAGTCTGATCAATTACTTTGTGTAAGTCCCTTATAAAGTCCGGATTATTCTCCACACTGTTCAGATATTTCCAGCAATGCAAACCATGCAGAACTTGTTGTAGCTCCACATTCTTTTCCAAATACCCATTTTCCAGCTGCAACTTTTTATAATACAACAAAGTTTTTTTCGAATTTCTTAAGTCTCTCTGACATGGAGATGGGTTGGACTTCTGCATTACGAACCTCGACATTATCTAGGTTGATGTTATAGGTGTTATTCCTCCATCCTGCCCATTCATGATTATTTACTTGATCTCCCCCTCTCACGGGGTTATCCAAGCTCATGGGCTGAGTAGGCTGGGTTGGCTGTGTTAAAGGGTACCCTAAGCTACCAAACAAATTATTGTCGCTGCATTGTTTTTTCAAAAGACTTTTGATTTGTGATGAATGCAGGGCAAGTTAATGACTTACATGTTGCAATAAGTCAGAAAAATCACCGTTGGAACCAGGGTTCTCCATACTGCACTGATCTGCCAGCCATCTCCACGTACAAAACACAAGGAAACCAGAAGCCACACTGAAACCACAAACTGAAGAATCAAAGGAGGAACTGCCGGCACAATACAAAGTTCTTTATTCCAACCACAAGTGAAAACAGTTAAGTGCTTTCATCCCACAATGATACGGACTTCCTCAGAACAAATTACATGAGTACCACCCAGCCCTTATATACCAAACATATCAAAAATATATAATTGGGTTAACATTATAGTGTTATTTTAGGTGAGATTGTTTTATAATGTATATTTTTTAACTGTTCATGTTTTAAGTCTTAATTATTGTCTTAATTGATTAAGTGGTAATTATTATATTTTAATTGATATGTTTGGTATATAAGGGCTGGTTGGCACTCATGTAATTTGTTCTGAGGATGTCCCTATCATTATGGGATGAAAGCGCTTAACTGTTTTCACTTGCGGTTGAAATAAAGAACTTTGTACTGTGGCTGGTGGTTCTTCCTTTGGTTCTTCAGTTCATGATTCCACAACACCCCCTGTTACCATCCACATTTATGTACAATTTTATCTGTTTTCATTTTTAAAATAACATTAGAGATCCTTGCCCCAGTCCATAAACTTATGTTATTGTAAATATTCTTTTAAAGTTTCTCTTTCTACTTCCATTTTAAATGGTACATGAATTTTCTTTTTAGTCTTATGAAAGATTATATATATATATATATATATATATATATATATATATATATATATATATATATATATATAGTTCCCATTCAGAAGCCTGAAACATCATAAGCCTGAAAATCAAAATCCTGAAACCAAAAGCCTGAAAATTCAGAATCCTGAAAACTCAAAATCCTGAAAGCCCAAAATCCTGAAAGACCAAAATCCTGAAACTCAAAATCCTGAAAACACAAATAATGCTAATATGTCACTATAAAGACACTAATATCTACCAACTGACCCTGACCCTAACCCTAACCCTAAGGTCCGTCACTATCGCACACTCACCTGACCCGTGCCCTAACCCTAACTCACTTAAACCGCCCCTAACCCCAATATTTGTCACTATTGCATACATGCCTAACCTGCACCCTAACCCTAACTCACTTAAACCGCCCCTAACCCTAAAATAAAACCAACCGCACTTACCTGACCCCAACGGATGACCTAACACCACAGGGCTAACAATAGCAAAGCCACAATGACATCAGTATGTCTATTTTGTATTTTCAGGATTTTGAGTTTCAGGATTTTGGTCTTTCAGGATTTTGGGCTTTCAGGATTTTGAGTTTTCAGGATTCTGAATTTTCAGGCTTTTGGTTTCAGGATTTTGATTTTCAGGCTTATGATGTTTCAGGCTTCTGAATGGGAACCATATATATATATATATATATATATATATATATATATATATATATATTCAGTCTGTTTTTTTTTCATATTCATGTCAAAATTTCTCTATAGCTTGTACAATCTCAAAAAATATCATAGAATGTACCTTTATTAATTAAAATGAATGCTCTTACCTCTTGTGTTTTTAGCCTCAAAAGTAAAATTACATTGCCTCATCCCTCATATCTGTTTAATTCCTTATCCATTTTACTTTGTATTGTTACTACAAGTCTTCTTTTCATGCCATCTTCTCTCTTTCTGTCCCTCGCTCCTTCTCATATAGCTGCTACTGTCTGTATGCATGTCTTCCTTTTCCCATTCCTTCCTTCTGGCATCTCTTCTTCAACTCCTCATTTATTTTTCTCTATAATATCTCTACATGAAACCTCTTGCTCTGGTTCACTTTGATTTATTAAATCCTGTAATATATCATCCTGCAACCCTCTTAACTAGAGGGTCATGACTACACATTCTTCCATGACTGTCTCCTGATTTGTTCAAATAACTTTTTCTTAAATGCCTCCACTAAATTAAAATAAAAATAAATCCTCCATCTGCACACTACACACACACCCTATTCAAGCTGGCATTCACCTTTGCTTCCTACTGCTACTGCTGCTGCTGCCTCTGTGCTAGGAGTGGGATGGTTGCACTTACGTTCAAACAACAAAAGTGAGTACAGATCATACAAAACAGAACTCTTGTTTACAACATATTTACAAATGTAAATATATATATATATATATATATATATATATATATATATATACACACACATGCGCACACACACACACACACACACACACACACACACACACACACACACACACACACACAAATGTATTAACACAAATCCATAATGTTACTTATAATCATAATTTTGTCAAACCTATTAGATTTCCACTTGTTTTTCCATAACCACCATCTGATTTTACTTAATATTGTTGCTAAAATCCATTTACCATTAAACATAATTCCATTTATTCTTGTATTCCATATAACTCATATGACATTTCTTTATTTCTATTCTTATAATATCCATATTTAATCATATCCATGTTTATTTTATTCACTTCTTTTATAGCTTCAAAAGAATCTTTTTTACATAGTTTTCCCCAGAACTTTTTACAATGTAAACTTATTCTATCACATTTCTTTTTATATGCCATATTTCCTTTTACTGGTAATTTATCTATTACCAGTCTCTACAAAAAAAATGAGATTCTACTTTCTGATTACACCATTTGTCTTCTTATTTTTATAACTTTATTTTTTCCATTTGTTCTGTTTTCCTGTGGTTTTACATATTAATGTTTTATCATTGCATTCTTACTATACTTTTCTTTCTTTTTCTATATCTTCAATTTTTTTCCACAAAATATTTTTTTATTGGTAACATTTTATATTTTCTTTTATGCACTCGTTTTCTCATTTACTCTTTTTTACCATACCCCAACATTTATCATACTTATATTTATACAATTTTACTGCTGATCTCTCATATTTTTATTTATCCATCTTAACACTTTGTAGAATTTAATGTAGCAGCATATACCATTGGGTTAATTAACCCTAAACCTCCTTCCTATTTATTTATATAGAAAACTCCTCTTTTAACTGAATTTAATCTACAACCCTGTATGAATGAAATAATATCTGCAATAATTCCTTTTCAAAGGGTTCCTACTGAATTGTCGACAGTTTAGGTTGTCGAATGCTTAATCATCAACACCTAAGCGTCGAACGCTTACAATAGTGAATGGCCTTATCATCGAATTCTTTCTTCAGGAAATAATTTGCGTGACCATTATTGGAGATTTGCCTTTTTACCAATGTAGAGTGATCTTGGAGTTGGTATATTTAGTAAGGGGGGGGTGTGGGGGGGCACAGCTATGTTTGGGTGGTGTTTGGTTATTTTGTTTATGGACGGCCACACAAATTCTTTTGTGCAAATTATTACTTCTTTTATCCAGATTTTGTTTTTTCAATTATTATAATGTCATCTGTTAACAGAACTGGAATTCTTACCCCTTCAGGTGTTATATCCCCCACTCCCTTCATTTTGTAATTTATTTCACATACTATCACATTCATAACTAATGCAAAGCGTAGGGATCCCTGTCTTACACCTCTCTTCATATGCACCTCTTGGCTTAACCAGGCATTTACAAGTATTTTTAGTTTATTATTACTATATGCTGACATGTAATTTCCTAACTTTCTCGTTTATATTCTTCCATTATTACCCATAAGATTTCATGTCCTATTGTATCAGTTGCCTTATTAAGGTATCCAGTCATGATCTTCAATTCTTTTCTATTCTATTCATAATATCATCCAAAATTTCTCTATCATTAATAATTCTTGACAACCCTTTCCCTTATACTATATATACTATCTTCCATAATATTTTACATTTTAGCTTCAAATCTAAGTTGTATTATTTTCATAAAGATCTTATAATCATTATTATTCAGTACTATCAGTCTCCAGTTTAATTGTCTTCTTTCTTCTTCCATATGAATTTAAGTATTCCACTACATAATCCTTTATGCATAAAACCTTCTTTTAACCATTCATTCAAAATCATTAAAAATATTTTTCTACCAGTTCCTAACATTTTTACACATCCCATACTATAGTCCATCTGGACCTTGCATCCAAATCTATATTTACTTGTTCTAATACTTTATCTAGCTCATATAAAGAAATCTCCTTTTCTAATTACTCAGCCTCTTATTCTGTTAACTTTGTTTTACCTTCCATGCTTTTTCTCTACTTTCTTTCTTCTTTAAACATTTCTTGTATATATTGTACTATGCTATTCATAAACTTTTCCTAAGTTCTTTCTATTTCTCCTTTTACATTTTAATTTCTCTCATTATGCTATGATCTTCCTTTACTAGTCTACTTAAGTAACTAGATATTTATATCTGTCCTTGTAAAACATATCTTTGCTTATATAACAATTCTTGAATTTTTTCTTGATTTCTTTCATATAATTCTTTTTTGTTGTCAAAGTACTTTCTATCATTATGTTCTAACTCTTCCAATGTACCGTTATATGTTATTTTATATTTTCCTTTCTCTACTTTTGTCACATCATATTGCCACTATAAAAACATTTTTTTATATTTTCCTTGACTATCATCCACCTTTTAGACCAATTTTTATAAGATGTTCTCATAGTAATATGATCTTTCCATAACTGTATTACTGCTAATCTCTTTCATTCTTCATTCCATGCATTCTCATTTATCCTTTTTATTATTTCTGAATATAATAATTTGGATGAAATGTATTATGGTAAAAGTTAAAAACTATAGACAATCACAGAGCATGAACATAATTTTGTAAAAAACTTAGCAGCGGGGAAGCAGTCAGCCTACATCTTAGTTAATCAAATTAACAGTAAGGGCTCTGGACTTCAGAAGAGTACACTGATTACATATGGCAATGTCTCAGAAAAGCTGTAGCAAACAAGTGTGAATGTAATTAGAGAAATGAATGGAGATGCTTCAAGTCTGCAATAAAAAAAATGGAAAAAATATGCTTTCTGAATAAAAATATTCCCTACATTAGAAAAGACATGTAAGCGCATTCGGGAAACACACAAAAAAAGAAAAACACAAAAGGAGGGCAAAAAAATATAACAGTTAAAGCAAATGGAGACAGAAAAGGCAGAAATAGAAATGCCAAAACCAAGAGAAATACAGCAAAGTAAGTCAGAAAGAGATACAAAACCTTTATATACACAAGGGAACATGGAGAGACAAGACAAACTCATGGTGGATTCTTAAAACTTCTTAAGACTTATTCAAATTACCATCAAGGATATGAGCATAGCTCTCACTCTGCAAATACAGGAACTACATGGCAACATTAGCCATAGGACTGCATACTTTTTTCATCATCTCCCACAAGATTCTAGATTACATGAGCATTTGCCTTCTTCAAGTACACAAACCACATGTAGATCATAATGGCTACTTCCATTAATGCCTTCAATAGCCACAAAAAATAAACAGTTTAACCTCTGTTCCACACCAGAAATGAATCTGTATTGCACTCCCTTATTTCTAGTATCAGCTATTGTAAGAATACCTCTTTATCAACACCCTGATGTAGACTTTTTCAAGAAGACCAAGGACTGTAGTGATTACCCCAATCTGCCAGTCTAGAGGTACAGTCCTTCTCATTCATGCAACAAAGAAAAGCCAGTTTAACCATAATTCTGTAATAATATCTAATGACTCTAACATTTCTGGCTGAAAGGTATTTATCCCCACAGCTTTGAACTGTTTATGTCCTGCAGTAACCTCATCTATAGAAATAAACCTCACAACTAGTTACTTCTGGCATTTACTCATCCAAGGACATCTTCATTATTTTCCAGAATTTCATGGAATATTTCATGGAATATTTCTTCCTCCTTCAGTCAATGTCCCCATCTGCAGTCAGGATCTTTCCACCACTGCTAACAATACACTGAACACTTTCCACAGCCTCTTTGAGGCCATCTGAAACTCATTAACCCTGGCTCTGTTAAATTTCACTTACAGCTGAGTCATTACTTTAGAGACTGCTACAGTTTTTGTCTTGCTAGCCTTTTGTTACCTAACAGTCAGAGCTCGATACACCTACAAAATACTTCTTTCTTCAGCTTGATGGCTTCCCTCACTGTTGGGCTTTATTTATGGGTCCTAAGGCACTGCTATAACAATAATCAACCACTGCGTTTTACTGCCTTTTACCTTGTCTACTGAAAATTTGGACAAGGTGAATTTGGACATCCTGCTCCAACCATGACCCAGTTTAAGGGTAAGAGCAAGCTCCTATGAAGGTGGGAGTTGAGATTATCCTCTTAGTAGCAACTACTAGACTTTCCTTGGACACTCACAGTACACAGATTGTTGTTTAATGGGTTGGTCTATCTACAGCTCCCATCATTTGACTCAACCTAACAAACATCTGCGCTTCTTTTGACATCTCAACTCTATTCTAGACCCAAGTATTCAGAATATATACTTTGCAGGATAGATTAACACTAGGCATGTCAGATTTAGACAATTTAACCCAAGAGATCAGGTCCTAAGGTTAATGTCCTCCACAGAAAACACATTTCTGACTAAATGGTAGGAATCATTTTATAGGTTAGTAGTAGACTAACTGCCCTTTTAGGTCTAGCCACATTTTTCAACCCAAAGGTAAGAAAATCAAACCCTGTATGTTGCTTTTGTGAAGTAATCATCTTAAATATTATGCTAACCTCCATTACATATACTGAGCTATAAGTTTAGACAGCCATTAAAGAAGAAGATATAGTTAATCTATCAAATGAATATACTGAAGCCATGGCAGGATGGAAGGAATTCTACAGAAAGCTTACAGGCTGAAGTTCCTACAAGGGGGAAGTACAGTTGTGTATAATCTTACCATAATGGTAGATGTCCTTGGCTTCACTGCTGCAGTATTCTTAACAGATGGGGATTCCCTGCTGTGGAAGCTCAAACATCCAGCCTGTCTACCAAAGACTATTTATTGTTTTTAAAAGGTATGCTGAACGTCACCCAAATACTCCTTGCATAGCATAGGGCATAAAGGCGACGTTCAGGCCTACCATAATCTGAACTGAATGCCCCAGTAGGAACACAGTCCAAGAAACCCAAGGGGTAACCTGTACATCCAGGAAGGTAAAGGACTAGGGGGGATGGAGGGAATGAAAACTATAGCAGTGAAGGCAAGGACATCTAATGTTATGGTAAGATTTTACACAGCTGTACTATGTCCTTACATTCTGCAGTATTCTTAACAGATGGGAGAGTGCCAAAACTCAAGAGGAAACTTGGGAGGGGGAAGGTACAGAAGACCCCCCACCAAAAAAAGCCATGAAGAATGTCAGTAGTAAAACTACCCCTAGCTCTAGAGATACCATCCAACCTGTAGTGCTTGGTAAAGATATGCACAGAAGTACAGGTAGCTTAATCCAGAAAATAATTAGCATTTAAGCCCTTGAAAAAACACCTGAAGAAGCCACAGATCTCTTTGAATGAGCCTTAACTGAAGAAGGAAGGCTCTTGCCATGAAAAGTGTAACAAAAGGAAATAGCCTTAGAAATTCAAGAAGAAATAGTTTGCTTGGAAACAGCAAGTCCCAAAAATCTAGGATGAAAAGAAACAAATAACTGATCAGATTTTCTAATAGCCTTAGTCTTATCCAAATAAACCCCAAATTGTTTATGCATGGCCAAAGTATGCAGCACACTCTCATTGTCAGATTGTGGACAGAGGAAAAATTTAGGCAGATTAATAGATTGATTCAGTGATAGCTCATTAACCACCATAGACATAAAAGAAGAGTTAGTGCAGAAGGACACCCTGTCCTCATGAAAGACCAAAAAAGGAGGACAAACCATAAGGATCTGTAACTCAGATGCCCATCTGGCAGAAGTAAGAGATAACAAGTGGCAGAAGTAAGAGCTAACAAAATAACAGTCTTCCAGAAACAATGTAGCAAGGAAACTGAAGCAACAGGCTCAAAAGGAGCCAGAGTCAACTTCTCAAACACAGAATTAAGATCTCAGAGAGGAGGAACAGGCATCCTGGAAGGTCTAATATTAAGGATGCCTTTAAGAAATTGTTCAAACACAAATCTAGAAGCTAGAGAACTACCTATGTCAGCTTGTATGTGTATAGAAAAGTGTATATATAGATAACTTCTAAGTGATATGAGTATGTAACTGTTACCTGATCTTGCTATACTTCCCATGCATGCTAATGTCTTTTACAAAAATACTATTATGTGTGGAGCTTTTCTTCCTGGGTCTCCACTGAAAATGGGTTTTATCTCAGTCAGACTATCCCAGTAAATAAATAAAGGAGAAGAGAAAGGTAAGCAAGCAGAGACAACTGATAAGTGGCCCTTAATAGAAGGATAGGCCAAACCAGCACTGATCAACTCACACAAGTAAGAGAGAACCAAAGGAACATCCACAGAAAGTGGGTGCAGCTTATGAGATAGCCATCAAATAGAAAACCTCTTCCATTTGGATAAGTAGGATTTCCTAGCAGTATGTTTCCTGGCCTCCTGTAGGACTTGCAGCACATCCTCAAAAAAAAGGTGTCTGTAAGGAATCAAAATCCTATAACCCATAGTGTCAGTTGAAGCATGGACAGGTGGAGATGGATGAGAGATCCCTCATCTTGATTGCTTAGATCCACCCTGGTAGGTAACTTGTGATGACTGCCCCTGGCTAGATGCAGAAGTAGAGGCAACCTTGGCTGTTGAGCCCAATAGGGAGTCACCAAAAAGATTTTGGGATCACCCTGTTGAATATTGAACAGGACTTTTGAAATGAGAGGAAGGGAGGGAATACATAAACATCCCCTTCCAAGAAAATTAGAGGGCATCCACCTTCCACACAAGATGACCTGGGACTCTGACACAAAACAAAGTAAGTTGTCTGTTCAGAGGGGAGGCAAAAAGATCCACTTGAGGAGTACCCCAATGGTGGATAATGTCCAGAAACACATCCCTGTGAAGAATCCAGTCATGAGACTGAGTTAAGGAAGGACCTGCAAAGAGTGTCTGCCACAATGTTCTTACCATAAGGGATATAAACTTCCTAAAGAGTCCCTTGATATTTGACAGCAAGATCCCATACATGAAGTGCCAATCTGAAAAGAATATAAGATCTTGTTCCTTCCTGTTTGTTGATATACCACATCACTGTGGTATTGGCTGTAAACACCTTGAGGGGTCCTGGAGAGAAAAGGAGATGAAAGGCCTGAAGAGCCCGCAAAAGAGCACTCATCCCTTTGACACTGATGTGCTCCTTCTGCTGATGAGGCGACCACATTCCCTGTACTTTTAGGGAGTCAAATGTCACCCCCCATGCCATGTCTGAAGTGTCTATGAGCAATTCCTGAGAGTGAAGAGGAGGATCAAAAGGGATCCCTGCATTCAGAGACAACTGCTGAATCAACAGTGTAGTTCCTATCTGAAACAAGGAAGAAGAGGAACTACAAAGTCTAGAGGATGTGCATGCTGGAGCCACACTGACTTCAGAAACCACTGAAACCTTTTCATGTGAAGTTTGGACAGAGGGAGCATCAGAATGGTGGATGCCATGAAACCCAGAGCTCTCAGAAACTCCCTGGTGGTAATGAAAGCCAGAGGAAGAATATTGTGAAAGAAAGAAGTGAGAGTTAAGGCCTTTAGAGGAGGCAGGGATGCAAGCACTGACACCATCTGAATCCAGGAGTCAGAGAAGATTTTTTGAAATTTATAGTGAGCCCCAGGTTCTGAAGAAGGGAATGAAGATTTTGCAAAAAGATCTCTGGGAATATGCCTGAATCAACAGGTCATCTAAGTTAGCAAATATTTGGATCCCCCAAAGCATGCAAAAAGCAATTACAAGAGCCAGGTATTTGGTGAACACCCATGGGGCAGTAGAAAGGCCAAAGGGCAAAGCAGAGAACTGAAAATGCCAGGAAGCAACAGATAAATGCAAAATCTTCCTTAAAACAGGATGGATCAGAATATGGAGGTAAGCATGCTTGAGATCCAGAGACACCATACAGGCCTAAGGGAGCAAGAGAGGAAACAGAATCTGATGGGACAACATCTGAAAGGAATGCACTTTTAGAAAAATGTTTAGATGAGAGAGGTCTAGAATAGGTCTCTAAGTACCCCCTCTTCTGGGCACTAGAAACAGTCTAGAGTAGAACCCTTTCTCTCTTTGGGACACATGCACCTCATGAATAATATCCTGATTTTGAAGAATCTCTGGGAAAATGGAAAGTTGTTCCCCAGGATGCTGAGGAATGCTCATAAAAGGAGGATGGGATTACCATCACTGACAAATAATCAACAGAACTCAAGAATGCTGAGTGATCTGAAGCCAAACAGGAAGGGGAATGTAGCTGCGAAGAGACAGAGAGTCATATGATACCTGGTTTGTCCAGAAAGGAAAGCTTTGGTGTCCCTGAAAACTGAGGAGCCTTAGCAGGAGGAGCCCATTTGCCACTCTTCCTACCTTTCAAAGAAGGGCAAGATTGCCTACAAGCAAAGGCAGGCTTAGTGGGGTAGTTTCTCTGAAATTTAGGAACAGGAGAAACAAATTTATGTTTAAGCTCCTGTAAGGCGCTACCCTTATCCTGAAGAGACTTAAACAAATGAACAGCAGCTTCCCCAAACAAAAGATTAGAATTCAGAAGTGCATCCATCAACTTTGCCTTAATATCCTCAGGTAAAGGCTGACACCTAAACCTAGACTACCTCCTCAACACTGAACCAAAAACAGCAGTCATAGAAGAGGCATCTGTCACATCATAACTACATTTAGTAGAATAATGAACATCTTGAGAGGAAGTCCCTAGCAAGGAAAGAGCAGAAGTTTTACCTTTGGAGCCTGGAAAATCAGAAATAAGTTGACAGGCCTGAGAAAGAAGAAGCAACACATACCTAGACATATGGGTCTGATAATTAATAGCCCTAAAAGCTAGGGTAGCAGAAGTGTAAACCTTCTTACCCAACCTTTCCATAGTTCTGATATCCATGTCAGAAGGCAATGATTTGGACAAAGGAAGCAATTTAGATGGCTTATCAGAGTCTGCAGACATGACAGAGGGGTCAGCAGCAAGGCATTTATATAGGAAAGAACAATCCTCAGGCACCCTATAAAGTCTGTCAGGCTTCTTGGGAGCAGGGGGCAGGCAATCAGGTACATGAGAGGCATTGGAAAAAGCATCCAACCAAGCAGCTAAAAACAGGAGGAATAGCCACAGGCTTAGGGGATTCTAACTGCAGCAACTCATAGTACGCCTTATGGATATCAGAGACCTGAGCACAATCCCACTTAAAAAAAAAATCCATCATCCTAAAAGTGTATCCCCAGAGGAAATTTCCTCAAAAGGAACATCTGGACCAATAGATTCCTCCTCCTCTGACCTAGAGTCTAAAGGAGAAGGAATTTCAGTAGAATAAGTCAAGGATTCATTATCTGAATCTGACTCATCTGCAGCAGAATCCTGTTCTCTAGGCCTTTTAAGAGGAGTAGAGGACCAAGGGGGAGCAGGAACTGAAACCCCTTGAGGAAGTTTTAAGGACATTAAAGCAGTAAGTAGTCCCTGAGCCAAGGCCTGCCAATCACTTTGTGGATCCCTAGGAGCAGAAGAAACATGTTTCATTTTTTTTATTTTTTAAGGGAATGTCCCCTCCAAAAAACTGAGAAGGCTCAGACCCAGGACAGCAGTTGAGAACTATAGTAGGAACTTCTTCCGCAACCAAAAACTGAAGAACTCCCCTAGGCCCCTCAGATAAAATCACTGGCCCTTTTTAGGAGAAATCTTGCTGAGTGGATGGGCAATAGGAAGTTCACCCCAGGGATCACTTCACTGGCCTTGCTCGACAGGGGCACTGGGAACTAACTTTGGGCAGCATGATGCCAGGGAATCTTCTTGGGCTAGGCTTATATAGGCTCCAGGGCCATTAGCCTAGTACTCACCGATGAGCCTAGAAATCATCCGTGGCTCCTCTGAACATCCAAGATGGATGCCTGCAAAGCCTTTTCAGAAGTGCTGCCAGCTGGACCCTAACCAGCCTCTGACACAGTCACAGCAGAGAACTTCGCCAACACAGCTGGGCAAGCCTCTGGATTTGTAACGACCTCAGGAGAAACACTTGGCAGAGGCTGGACAGCAGAAGATTCCAGTTGTACATTTTCCACCTTCTTCTTCCTTAATGGCTGACCCTTAGGGTAGGAGAGTCCTTCCACTGTATCTTTAGTGAGAGGCTTAAGATGCTGGTCCTCAAGATGCAAGGAAAGGGAAGAAAGTCTATTGCAAAGGGTTTTTGGAACAAATGCCTGACAAATAGAACAAGACAGATGGTCATGAGAAGCTGCTAAACAAAAACTACACTTAACCTGGCAGTCTTTTTAGGTAACATGTCCCCCACACTGGCACTTACCCTTCCTGGATGACATTAACCCCAAGAAGCACAAAAAAGTAAGAAAAAACAAAATCCCCAATGGGGGACTTATATGCAACTGCAATAGAAGTCAGCAAACTTCTATTAGGCAGTCACCGAAGAACAAAAATGCATTCAACTGGCAGAAAACAGATTCAGGTAAAGAGAATGATGATAAAAAGATACATTCAGGCTGGTTGCAAAGAAGTTCTGATTATGGTAGGCCTGAACATCACCTTTGTGCCCTATGCTATGCAAGGAGCATTTGGGTGACATTCAGCATACCTTTTAAAAGCATAGACTGGCCAGATGTTCAGGCTTCCACAGCAGGGAATCCACATCTGTTAAGATTACTGCAGCAGTGAATATAAGGACATCCATGGGGGTACTTATCTTAGGTACAGCTAAAGGAATCTTTCTCAAAAGTTCAAAAAAAATAAAATAAGAGAATTTCCCTTAGGAAATAAAGAAGTAGCTTCAGAAATAAGCTGATAAGCCATAGCATACAGATAATACTTGGCATGAGGGCTAAATTAAGAATTTGTAAAGTATCAAAATCACAGAAACAATTAAAGAAAAAATTAAAAAAAAGATTAAGCATGAAAAATCACAAAGTGACTGAAGCAGCCAACAGTGCTAGTTCCAAAGTCTGACAAAGCATCAGATTCTGTAATAACTTTAGGAAACTGAAAAGCAAATCAAAGTTTGGCAGCTATCCCATGCCCAGAGCTAATACATTAACAGAGAACCTAGCAAAGGGCAGATACTTAACAACACTTGTCTTGATGAAGGAATATGGGCAGATACCACTTACCATTTTTGCCAAAGAAAAACTGTCTTTTCCACCCGTCTTGGCCTGTTTCAGTACACATTGTTATCATGTGCCCAACATGGAATTCCAACCACCTTTCAGAGCCTGAAAAAATACTGAAGCCTCATTCCCTACATTTTGTGGCAGTCCTGAATAAAGTGGTCATTCATTCAGAAAATGATGATCCTCACTTGCTAAAAGTTCTGGTTGAGACAGAATCCATAAGTCAGGTAGACTTGACTAAAAATGTTAAAATCAGTAAAGTGGGTATGCTGGAAGCCATATGTTATAATAGAATTAGAAAAATTAGAGACCATAAAATACTGTCCTTTACCTTCCAGGTGAAGTTTTTTCTTGCATTAGCTGAGTATAGGAAGTTTGTGCCTAATTTTGACCTTTTTGCATTTCCTTTGGCAGATCTCAAAAGATGGAAGCTCCTGTCAATGTACAATGTTCTCTTGAGATGGATATGCTTAGTTTTGTTAAAGAGTTTATCCTATGTACCATTGTAGAGGTACTTCTGGGAGCAGTGCTACCCTATTCAGGGTGAGGAGCACCATGTGTGCCACATAAGCAGCAGGTTCAATAATCTAGATAGGAGATATTCCACTACTGAAAGAAAGTGCCTAGGGATAACATGAACCTTCTGTGCTTTGAAATAATATTTGTTAAATGGGCATTTCAGTTTGATAGTCAATCATGTTCATTGCAATGATTAAATAAACAAACTAATGATAACATGGAATTGTTCAGGTGAAAGCTATCCTTCCAGCCTTTTCAATATGCCATGTCCCACAGGTACAGCCTAGCTAACATATATTCTAATGAGTTGTCAAGGCTTACAACTCACTGCAGGAGGGGAGGGTTCTAGTAACATTTTGGTTCTACTTAGTGTGTAACATGTTTTTAAAATGTGTGCTGCAATATGGAGTGTTGGAACATTCCCATAGCACATAGTCAAGCAAACACTCTGTATTGTCCATTTATCAAGACACTGATTTCCAAGTAATTCTACATAAGGAAATACCCTGAAGACAACGAGACAGGGTGATCATTCCTCAAAGACAGGTTCTGCAGGGGTGAGCTTGATCTTGCTAGATGACCTGAGAGGTAGGGAGTGTGGGAACCCATTTGGAGTTCACTTGTGAACTATACTTGGAAGAATCATCTGGAATATAGAGCTGCAAATGGGGCTTGTTTGAGGCCTATAACCCAGGACTTTTAAAGATAGTCTATTCCTGGAGGAGCTGTGAGAGACCATGCTATTACTGATAACAAGAAACTATAGGCAAATTTCTGTTGTTTCAAGACAATCAGGCTATTATTTTGAACTCCTGTGACTTTGTTAAAATATCTGTGTTTTATATACTCTTTTCTTCACTTTAATGCAATCTCACTGTTGATATCTATACTCTGCAGAGGGTGTGGGGGCTTGCCCCCTGCAAAAACATAGAAAAATGTACATTTTTGTTGTTTTTGAAGTTTGAGCTTTTGGAAACTCAATCATATCATCTCGACAATATGAATTTTGAATTTCTGAAAACTCAAGCTTCTGACATAGACCCATATGTGTGTGTGTGTGTGTGTACATACATATATATATATATATATATATATATATATGTAAATATATATATATATATATATATATGTATATATGTAAATATATATAAACAAACACACACACACACACACACACACACACACACACTAGCTGGAATTTTGTAAATAATTATATGTCAGTTGAAAATATTAATATGATTTATATAGAAATGTGGCAATGCCAGCCCAGCTATATGGAATTTTGTAAATATTCATATGTCATTTGTGAATATTAATATGATCCATAGGCTTGTCTTACAAATGTAAGATAACTAAATTTTATGTGTATATTAAACTACTGGTGCAGAAGTGTTTGTTGAACTGTGTGTTATGTACTGAGCTTCAAGAATGGAACTGCGGTGTACCCTGCTGGAAGAGAGCAGAAATGTGTATAAATTGTATACCTGTGCAGATGTGTGTTTTAATGGTGGAACATACAGAGTTAATTTGCAAAACCTCAAGAAAATAAGTGGAAATTGTTTTACGATTCTGTTATCTCTGTTTCAGCTCAGAGCAGACACAATGTTTAGAGTTGGAGGTTTTCCTATTGTCTTGAAACAGAAATAATTACTAGGTTTCAAATGTAAAAGTGTTTAACTGTTTTATGACTTCCAGTTCTAGGCAAATTTCTGAGAGATATGTACCTCTGACACAGACAAAGTTTCCGTTAGCCTGGAAACTGAAGGCAGGTGACAAAGAGTGATGTCATCCCAGCTAACTCAGCAGTAATGTGTATTGTTTAAGAACTATCTCAGAGATTGAGACTGTGCATTTTGTATCTTGTCTTGGATCTAGAAACATTCATTCAGCACTTCTCATTTGCATTTGTCTTGCTAATACTAAGTAATCAGGGTGCAGTAATCTCTCTTCGATATAGACAGGAGTATAGTAAATATTAGTTTAGATGTTTTCAGTAGTCACTGTACTGAGTTATTAAGTATTGCCTTGTTCTTTTATTATTTATTATTATTAAATACATTTAAATCTTTTAATTGTGGCTGGTTTGTTTAGAGATATTTAAGCTCTTAGAGTACTTGCATATGTATTTGGTGACACTGTATAGGCCACTCCTAAATAGCTTTGGCCTTGGTTACATTTAAAATGTGGATAATAGTAACATTACATAGTAGAACTGGTCACCCTTTGTAAAAGCCTTATAGTAGCTGATAAAGAGCTGGTTGGTGGCAGTGATAACCACCTTTTAGTCTGGGCAGAAGGGAGCATAGCTAGTAAACCTGTGCCAGCCTTTCCCAGGGGAGAGAGTGTGTGTGTGTGTGTGTGTGTGTGTGTGTGTGTGTGTGTGTGTGTGTGTGTGTGTGTGTGTGTAAATCTAATCTCAAAGTGCGTGTGTCAGCTACTTGGGCAGGGACACAAAGCACTGGTGGGGCAGAGAATGTGCTGGAGGTTTTGGCTTGACCGCTTGGCTGAGATCTTAACCCTATAGCTGTGCCAGTGGGGAGTCTTACTGGGGATCTGGAGAGAGAGGGAGAAACCAGCCCCAGACTGACTGTGATCTCTGTATGCTTTTAAGGGAAATCGTACTTTACTATGTGTGCACTTGTCATCCTCCCAGTGTGGACATCCCTCACTTGTGCTAGTGGTGAGGATTGAGGCTCCTTGATTACTGGGCCAGTGCAGGGACATCACATCCCTATTTATGAAATTTACATTTAGCAGTGCATACTTATACAAGTACTTTCATTTCTGGCTTGAATTCACTAGTATGCTCTCTCTTCTGCCTTCTAGAGTCAGTCTCTCCATGTCTTCTCTTACTGTAGGCATTTACTTCTTATCCTATCTTGCAGGTCTAAAAATGTTCTAGTACACTTTAAAAGGGAGTACTTCATTCCTCCTATATTTTTAGCTGTATGTTGCAAGTCTCAAGGATGTCTGCCTTACAGAATGTCATATAGTGTGATTCCAATTTGGGTTAGTACTTCTATTACAACAAAGAGGAAAACTGGAAAATTTGGTCCCCGCTTTCAATCATACTATTCCATAGCCTTTCTTTACATAGATGTTAACATTTTATAAACGTGATCAGCTACTCCATCTGTTTAAGTGTGGTGCAGATAAGTCCTTAACTGCTTTTCTTTAAAAAAAGATGGACTTCATGCATTACTCTGGATATGAACATGGTACAACAGTTGAATTTCTGTGGGAATTCCTACTCTAAAATATGTAGTACGAGTTTATTGCACTGGTGCTTTTGGTACAATCTTTACATTGACTCTTTGTAGAAGTATTGTTTCAGGAAATTTTATTAATCAATAATTACTAGAATATACTGGTGGCCTTTTCTTCATTTTTTTTTTCAGTTGGCTCACAATGTCCACTGCCCTGCTCTCAAATGTTTCATACATAATGGATAAGCATTTCAAAGAGTTCTTAAATCCTGACTTGGCTATTATCCTTTGATAATCTGGACAGGGCACACAACATTTCTCTGTGTCTTTCATTATACTTGACCAATAAAATCTATCTAAAACCCCAGCTTTTTTCTTATGCCTCATTAAAACTCCACCCAAAATGTGCCTATGTGATAACTTCGTTATAAGCATTCAAAAATGTCTTGACACTAAAACCTGGCTTATGAGTCTGTTATTCAGCCTTTTGTTTCCTTGTAGAAAATATAATGTTTTAGTTCAACATAGGAGTATGCAGTTGGACTGCTGTCTGTTCCCTAGCTCTATTCAACATATCCTCTTCCCACCAAGCCTTCTTAAAGTTGACATGGCTTATATGTAAGTCAGGTAAGTCAGCACTGCTCTCATCAGTATTATGATTTCAGCTGGATGACATGGCCACTTCCCTTACAAATGGAAATTCAGGCTTCTGTCCTTCATCTAGATCATTCTCTATAAAACTTAGCTCAGGAAAGAAATTTTCTTATATTAAGGAGGTCTAGCTATAACTATTTCTCTACTTCAGTGTTGTTCTTAATTTCTGTACCCTTGGTTTTCTGAATCTGTTTTTTTACTGGTTCTCTGCTTTAGTGCAGCAGGAAAAAGCTTAAACATCTGTTCAGTCTCCTCTTTCCCCTATTCTTCAGTAAAAAAATTGATATGTTTCATCCTTGGTTTCTAAAGTCTCTTGTCTTAGTACATGCTTAGCTATCATTTCTTTCATGTCAGTATCTTCCCTGAGGTCTCTTAATATTTTAACTATTTGTATTTTCTGGCAAAATGTACATTTTCTATCACTCTCTGTATTGACTTATATCAGGAGTTTTCAGCCAAGACTCGTTATTAGATATATCTGACCCTTTTACTCAGAACTAACTCTTAGTTCCTCTTGTTTTTTTTTTTTAATTCCTCATCCTTTCTATACCAGGGCTACATATTTTTGGCATTACATCTGTCTGAAAATGTTTCCCTCCATAAATTCCATAGGTCTTTGATCTAGGAAAAATCTCAGCCAAATATCACTGAACCTGTATTTCTACATGTGCTAGTGGGTTTTCTCTCCTCCCTTCATGTACACATATTTCTCCAGTTTTCTGTATACTACTTGTTTATGCTTGTAAGCCCACAGTGATTTAACTAATATAATCATGCTTTCTGAATCTAATAATCCCTGCATTTCTTTTTCCCAAAATCATGATATTCAATTTCACATGTTTTGTAATACCAAAATGACAGAAACCAGATTTTTTGCTTGTTGTAGCTAAAACTTCAACAGTATCATGTTACCCAGGTTCACATTCTATGAATGTTTTAAGTACAATTTGATGGATAGCACTAACAGTTTGTGCAGGCATAGTATTGTTATTACTCACTGAACTATGCAATACTTGACTATATGCCCTGGTCTATAACAATTAATCAATTTCTTGATTGCAGGCAAAACAGTATTCTTAGACAAAGGCTCATTATTAGCCCTCGGTAATTCAAATGTAAATAGAGTTTGCAAGTTCATTTAGTAAAGGTTTAATCAGAATAACTATCTGTAAAGAATATATAGGGTCATTTTGGAATGCCACATTTTTTAAATTACTGGGGAGTGCCCATTTTAACTTGTCTCCTGCAAATATTTCTAAAATGTCCCTTATATTGGTTACGTAAGGCTCGAGGCATAGTTGCAATAAGTCAGTTATTATTCAGTCTTAATTGTCTGTCCATATTAAATGTCTAGGTATGAAACTTAAGAAATATGGGCTCAAGTGAAGCTCCATCTCATGCCAGTATTTATTGTATCAGCTTTTGGTAGTCCTGGGCATCACCATCAATTAAGTCCATATAGGTCTTCAGCAAGTCCGCAGTCAAATGTTACCAAAGAATCTAGTCCAGTCAGATTGGGATTATTGCTCCTAAGCTGTAGTTATCATCTTCCTGGCTCTTTTTTTCAAATACCACTGACTTTTCAGACTCCTGGTGGGGTGGTTAACAATTGCAGTAACGTACTGCAATAGAAGTATGTGTTGATCTGTTGATAAACTCTTCTTCACAAGGACCTCCAGTTGTGTTTCCATCTTGTACAGACTCAGTAGTTAGAGCTCTCACAGAAAGTAGATGGCAGATACACTTCCTTTAGAACCCTTAAACTGATGCAGTTGCATGATATACACCATTTTGAAAATAAGAAAAAAGACATCACAGTAAGAGACAGCTTTAACCTTACTTTTCACAAACATTATGTTTTTTCATAATATCTGTGAAGAAGATCTAAGGAAGAAACTAGGTGTAAAAGCAAAGTTTTTAAACTGAAACTATGATGAAAAAATGTCTCTTAAACAAGTGTCAGACAACAGAGACATACAAATAATGAGAGCAGACAAAGGGGTCTATATTACGAGAGCAAAAATACTATTAAGCGAATACTAAAATCCGACACCTATTGTGTGAATCGTGGATATTCCGAAACCACTAAACTGCAAAATTTTAAATGTCGAACTGTCATACCTGGCGAACCCCACCACCTGCTACATACTACCTACCCAAACAAAATAAATAAAGCACATACATCCACTAACCAAACCCTACTTATAACCCTAAAGTAAAGCACAAACACCCTACTTCTAACCCTACACTAAACCCCACATACACAACTAACTATGCACTATCCTTAACCCCTCCCTAACATTAAGGTCCGTAACTACTGCACACTTCCCCTACGAAAATATACACAAACAAAATAAATAATCCACATACATACATTTAACAAAACCCTACTTCTAACCCTACACTAAATCTAACATAAATAACCTATCTATGCACTTACCTTAACCCGCACCCAAACCCTAATGTCCGTAACTATCCAACACTTACCTTATATAGCTATTCTACAGACGGGCCAACCATGGTAATTCGATATTTCCAAAATCACAGTTTTGGACATTCGCTATAAGACCATTTCATGCAATATGTGTCGACGTTTATGTATTCGCATAAACGGACTTTTGCTCAGTCAATATAGACCCCAAACAAAGGTGGGGTGGAGGTAGTCATGAATACATGTGATTATGCAAAGGATATCACTGAACTTTTCATAGATGATTCTTGCTACAAAGAGACTGAAGTCACAACTATTCACAAAAATTTTCTAACATTGACACAATTTTATTTGATCTACTGAGTCAGGGGGAGATAAACCATGACCTATATACATTTTTAAAGGTTGATCGTCTGAAAATGGATAAGTTGTTTGGCATCCCCAAAACTCATAAAAATCAACAGAAACCACCTTTTGGACCTGTTGTAGTGGCAGATCACTACAAATCAGAGATCATTTCAATATTTTTGGAATATTTACTTCATCCAGTCATCCAAAAATCTGAGTTTTATTTGAAAGACTCCTGGCACCTTCTTGAATTGTTAGGTGGTATAAAAGAATACTATACTAACAGTTTTTTTTTGTTTGTTTCTATTGACGTGGTATCTGTATATATGAGTATTGATCAAATTATAGGCATAAAGTTTGTCAGAGAATACTTAAATAAGTTTACCACAGTTGCAAATAAATTAATCAACACTATGTTTTGTTAGAGGTTGTATTGGATAATATTTTTTTTTACTTTTCAGGGTAAGTACTTTAAGCAAAAATTGGGAGTAGCCATGGGAGGCAGGGTAGTTCCTGTTTTAGCAAATCTTGTGATGACATGGTGGGAACAGAATATTTTAAAACCCCATAAACTTTATTATAGAGTCATTTTTTACAGGCATTTTATCGACAATTTTTTTTCTGGCGAGGAATGCTAGATTAATTTTTCAGTTATTTAATGTTTTGAACATTAGTACTTCTTTTTTGAAATTTACAGTGAGGGACATTGGAAAAGGCATTAACTTTTTGGATATTTCAATCTCCTTAGATGAAAGTAGAGGCAAACTTATATGTAAGATTTTTAGGAAAGAAATTTTTGTCAGTTTATAGGAAAAGTCAACACTCGTTTCATATGAAAAGAGAAGTAATAAAAGATTAATTCATTAGACCGAGTAGGTTGACCAGTGAGGATCAGACTTTTTTCTTTAAGGCTGAACACTTAAAGACACTTTTCCTAAATAGAAGATAAAATGATAGTTTGCTATCTGATATTATTCAAGAAGTTACTGTACTAAGAGAAACTAAAGCTAAACCGCTAAACCTATTTTAAACAAAATAGTTTTGATGAACTGCAGGAAGAACTTCCTAAGGTTGATGCTAATATATCAATGATGAAATATGGTAGTGGCTTCCCGCTTCCCATCACCTCAGATTTGGAAGTGATTAGAAATGGCTTGAAAGAAAATTGGAAAATTATATTGGGTAACAGTGAAATGGCCAATATTATAGGAACATAAGTAATATTTACATAAAAAACAGTAAAAATATTACATAATTTTTATAAAAATCTGGTGCTTCATCATTAGGATTTATGCCTATGTGGGGTGCGTTTACTTGTGGAAAGTGTAAATACTGTAGGTATATTTACAACTCTTCAGTTATTTATTTAGAATATGCTAATAAGGTTATTACAGCAAAATATAGGTTTAATTGCAATTCTTGTGGAGTTGTGTACCTTGCTATTTGTGATTTTCTATGTAGGGAACACTATTAGAAAGCTAGCTAAAGGAATCTACAAGCACATTACAGCTACTAAAAATAAAGATTTCAACAATACTGTAGCTAAGCATGTCAGTATTTGCACTGATTTAAGAAATATTCATTTTTCATAATAAAGTTAATATGATGGACTTTGCAGGGAATGTTAATGTACTGCTAGAATGTCATGAAGGTGAATGGCAAATAGATTAGCAGCAGACAAGAAACCCAGACTAAATGAATCCATAAATTTAAATTTTTTTTCTTAGCACAAAAATTATGATTATGATATGTTTTTAATTTAATTTAGTATTTAATGATTTGCATTTATGAACTCGAGTCATGAAATATCTTTAGAATGTTTTGTACGTACTGAGTTTTTAAACTGATGTTTAAATTGCATTTCATTTGAGATTGGTCATTCAAATCATGTGATACATTATCTCTTATTTTAAAGTGTGTTACATTTTGTTACAAAGTATTTCTGAAGTTCTTGTAAATTAAAGGACAAAAGCACTTAAAAGTTTAAACAGTCTCCAGTGTTTGTTCAGCATGGGTCTACATCATATGACTGAAATTTCATTTGACTGAATTTCATTTGACCGAGACCATAATACCGAATTTTTAAAATACTGAAAATTCATTTGACCAAATCTCATCATACTGAATTGTAAGCCATAGACACGATGTGGGTTTCTCTTCTCCTGTGACTTGCTTGTGATAAAAAGAATTACTATAACTTATAGTGCTGATTGTCAGAATACCGATAGTCATGTAGAAAGTAGTGTTGTAGTGTTTCTAAATGTGGGTATGTCTGTTAACATTTTTATGGGAAGTATCTCAAGTAATATGGCAGATGTTTTGTGCGTTCCCAGCAGTAGTGGCAGCATGTAGACTACTGTAAGGTAAGTAAAGGTATATGCCCTTTTCCCCATTGTAGTGTGATCCTGGAGTTAGTATATATAGTTGGGGGGTGTTCAGGGGTGTGGGGCGCGTAACCCCCCACCTAGTTTGATTTTATATCATCTGGTTTCTGTTAAGTGGGTACATAAGTAGTTTTTAAGTTCTGGAAAGAGCCATTGGTGTTGTAAGTGTGCATGTCTATGGTTTACAAGTTAGTATTTTGGAATTTAGCATTGTAAAGTTTCAGTATTATGAGTTTTCAGTATTTTGAAAATTAGGTATTTTGGTCTTGATCAAATGAAAGTCAGTCAATTGAAATTTCAGTCATGGGAAATAGACCCATATATACACACATATATATATATATATATATATATATATATATATATATATATATATATATATATATATATATATACACACACACACACACACACACACACACAATGTAGATCATTGGGAACAGTCAGTCAAGACCCAGCTCACTGATCACATTTGATGAATCTCATCTACTCTTCGGTCATAAAGAAGTCAACCTTTCAAGTTTTCTCAACTGGAAGTAACACCATGAAGTATCAAATCCTCTCAAAAAAAATGTCCAGAATATAGCCATTGACTCCCATGATTTTATTAGCTACTGTTTTTAATAGTTCACACTTTGGTCCATAATTACATAAAGTAATATAAAATTCAAATGCAATTTAATCCAGTTTGCAGTAGAAAATGTTTTTTTTAAACTAACCTTTAACCTTAGAACAACAATTCAGATTAAATGAAAACAAAGATAATACATACAAACATACAAACTTGGATAGGTGTAATCAGTGCCCCATATGAAAATGATGTGTATATCTAGGAAGTGCAAGGAAATGATTGTGCCACTGAATTCTTTGTTAGTTTTCCTCATTCTTTGAATTCGCTATCATGTGTTTTAGTCTTCATGCATTACACTTAATACAACTAGAAAAAGTACAGAAATCCCTAATGAGACAAATCATAGAGATGGAAAACATTGACAGCACTAGGAGACTGCAAAATGTCATTAAACTCAGAGTCAGATTAAAGAACTTTCACAGAAGGTATTATACTGCAACAAGCAGCAGTGATGCAAGCCATAATTAAGGATGTGATTGTGCATCCTAGAAGGTATCCAGTTAGAGTCAGAGCAAAGCTGCAACTAAACCAGTTGTCAGACCAGCAAATAACTGACAGATAATGTCCAGACAGGCAAATGGTGCAGGCTGTCTGTAGCATGTGTGTCCCACACATATCTGTGCATACCATGAAAAGAAACTCCATCCCCCTTAAAACTAAAGTGTGTCTCAGCCTGGGTATACTTGCACCTGGGACATTCCAGAGACACATAATGGATGCTGTGGGAGTATCATAGAGAGCTGCCAGTTGTGTCCTTATACAATTCCAGGCAGCAATGTGCAGCAAGGTGGATGACTACCTACACTTACCATCCACACACACACATGGAGTGAAGAACTGTAATGCACCAGTTCTATAACATCACAAACTTTCCCCATGTACTCCATGCAAAAGATTGCACACACATACCTATCAAGACATGAGTACATCTAGAATCAGACAAATATATAAACAGAAAGGGATGGCCATTCATCAACTGACAAGTTGTGTGTGCAGCAGATGGCAGCGAAACAAACATGATGCTGCCATTTGGAGGGAAAGTGGACTCAGGGCTACATTCCAGCAAGGTGAAATTTCAGAGGGATTGCTTCTTGGTAAGTACAGGAACACAGCTAGGATACAACAGAGGGATCCTCCGTCAACAATATCCAGTCTGAACAAAAGTGTTTTATCTTCCTGAGCATTGGCTAATGACCCCATACCATGATCCATCCAACCCTGCACAGAAGGCCTACAATAGAGCACATGCAACAACCAGAAACACCACAGAGCATATATCTGGTATATTCAGATGTCTGGACACATTCAGGGTACACTGCAATACAAACCTGAGAAGGAAGCAGACATGATAATAAAATGTGCCATGCCTTAACACCATGCTAACTTGAGCATGTGGTAGTCATCCAGCTGCAGGTATGGGTGAACTACCACAAGAACAACAAATGTTTGAAGAGGGCATCCCCCAGTTATTGGAGGATGAGCAGGATGACATAGGGGACAGAAGTCACAGACATAGGCAATGTAGGGTACAATCACAAATGTAAGCCCAGGCTAGCCACCTAGACATTTGAATGATGACAAGCCACATGCACATGTGTACACAGATTAAACATTGATGTTTACAGGACAGCAGCAACACAAATTGCATCTAATTGCAAGTACCTACTACCTGTACACACTGAGCATCACACATAACATGAACCTAACCTATTCCAACATGAACAGATGCAAATGTGTGAAAAATAAGAACACCAACTCAGGGCACATCTGACAGAGGTATGCATGCACACCCATTCTGTTTTATTACTGGATGTTCAACAATAAGGAACACACATCAGTGCTACACTTACATATCTGTACAATATTATAACATGAAAAAAGAGAAATCATGCATGACATCATACTCACATTTTTATTTCAGAAAAACATATAACAACACAGTGGTGTCTAAATAATATGAGTAAACTATGCATACTACACTGTTGGACACATTCTAATGCAGTCTTGGTCGACCTCACTGACATCTCACATCATGGTTTACCCTGCCACAACCATATACAGACACATCCTACACTGTTCGCTCCACAGAAGAGATGGGGGTACAACACCATGTTCAGATGAAATAGCATGACTTTGAATTGAGGCCTTGTGACTGGCAGGACCTCAGCAGATGCACCAGTAGTTGATACCTGTCCAGGTTGGACCATGGACAGAGATTACGGATGGCCAATGTTGGTTCTGCAGACAGGTGGTCTGCATTTCACAGGTTGCAATCTTCTGTGTATAGTCATGGAATGCAGAATTTTGTTAGTAGTACGACACTGTAGCAGTACCATAGAGGACAGGTTTTCCACTGACTGTGCCACAGTTAGTAGACTATCATTCTGAGCAGCTAATGCAGCCATAATACCACCATGTCCGTGCTCTTGTCCTTCATGCATGGCATGTATCTGGTGTACCACATGATCTGTGGCACAGGCAAGTGTATGGATGTCTGACTGTTGGCATAACTGTGCCAGTTCATTTGTCTTTAACCAGGAGGCAGACATCCTGTGACACTTGGCTACATCCAAAATCTGCTCACCTACATCTACTGTGATGACCTGTGTCTGGTTGTTGTGTGGATCTGCCAAAAGCAGTTGTCCCAACTGTGGAGTGTTGATTAACAGCCTCACTCTGTTCAACATCCACGGTGTCATCATCTGAATCTGTAGACAATTGGCCCCCATATCTGAGGATACATCCAGTGCAATGTCCATGTCAACTACATGGATGGATTCTCGAAAAAAAGCAATGTCGTCTGTGCCAAGGGCCATACTACCATGCTGAGACACATCATGAACAACATCATGGTCACTGGATGGGCTGCTAGATGATAAAGACAGTTGAGGTGCTACGAGATGCAAAGACACAGATCAGGACAATGTGCCAAAAATCACACAATGAATATAAAATACAATTGGCATATATATTTCACTGCAATGTTACAAATAACACTTATTTCACTTGCAGTTTAACGTATGTATGTTTCATAGAGTATACATACCATAACTACATAATCTATTAACATGGACAACATTTATGACATATGTGATGCATAACAACATGGCAACACACCTGGTAAATACTCATGGGATGTTATTGATCCACTGTGCTGAACTTCAACTAGTGCAGTGAAAAAAGACATTACAGGTCACACCATTCATAACATGCACCAGGTGAACACAATTAAAAAAGACTGAATGTGTGACATACACATACCATCCGTCTCTGCACTTGAGGACTCCTTCTGTGTAGAGGTTGTGGTTTGTACTATGTATCCTGCAGTGGGAAAGTAAACAGAAAGGCAGCACAGTCATGTAGTTCTCAAAATGAATTCTGACAACATCATATATAGAATACATTAATATGGACTGCAAATACTCATGTGAGGCATGTTGCACCTGTACACCAGAAGGACCTGTAATGACAAATACCGAAGAGATTTCAGTCATCACGTATGCTAAACATTGTTAAAGGCTCTGACAATGTCAGTGTAACATACCTGGTCTTTCTGCACCTGATAATGTGTGACTTGCCCCTCCACTGGATGAACCAGTATTGTTCAGGGTTATGGAAACAACAATGTAACAGTAAACAAAAGTGCCATTACATGAAGTGGGGGCACCAATAAGATAGTATACACAGCAACAGTATAGAGGCAGTCATTTGCTGTTCTCTGCTGTAAGCCGAAAGTAGTTGGACCTGTGAATATTAATGCAGTAGTGATGCAAGCCATTGACCTCTCATAACGTGTGAGTCTGTTGGCTACATGGAGAATCTTGTCTGAGCAGCAACATCTACAGGCCTCATGGGAGTGATTGTGTTTATTAATGGCATTGATCATATTGGTGAGGTCTGAACATATTTTATTTCTCCACACAGTATACCCTGAATGACCTAGGAGTCTCCTTCCATGTTGGCGGAGATCATCGATGATGATGTCATTTTCCTTGGGGGAGAGTTGTCACCCATAGGACGATGGATCATTTGGATAACATTGATACACACACATGATAAGACTCATGGATGATCACAGCATATCTCAAAATAAACAGTATGCATTCCTGCGCAATGCAAACATCTGTATAACACTATCTGTCAGAAATACTGACATGACGTGAAAAGTATCAACAAAACAGTGGAAGAAACTTCTCTGTGTGGAAGATTTTCAGTCCATATATTTCTAGTTAATCACTGTATATTACTCACATCAGACAATAGTAGTAGAATTAGCAAATGTAAACTCGCCTTAAGTCAAAACAAAACAAAACAAAAAGTAATAATAGAAAATATGTGTACTTAATAAAGGATTTTTGACTGAGTCTGTGTACTTAATAAAGGATTTTCGACAGGGTCTGTGTACTTAATAAAGGATTTTCGATTGGTCTGTGTACTTAATAAAGGATTTTCGACTGGAAACAGACTGCCTGCCTTGCTTGGATTACTTTCGAATACTTAGTAATGTCGTACAATTATATAGTTTCTATTATTACTTTTTGTTTTGCTTTGTTTTGTTTTGACTTAAGATGAGTTTAAGTTTGCTACTTCTACTACTATTGTCTGATCTGAGTAATATACAGTGATTAACTAGAAATATATGGACTGAAAATCTTCCACACAGAGAAGTTTCTTACACTGTTTTATTTTTGGACCCACTACACTTTAGTGGGTTGTTTTGTGACTTCAGGGATACCACAGAGATTACTTGTTTTTTGAAAAGTATCAACAATGGCATCATACAATATCTGTGAAAACAACATAACCTATAATATCTGTACACTTCGTGACTGGGACTAGAAGCCCTGGCATTACATATATGATGAATACAGTTCTAAAGACAACAGCTTCATGCCACCACAGTCTGTGTGCATTTCATCTTCCAGTACTAAATCACTTAACAATTAAATAACTTACAGAAAGCAGCGGCATACCTTTGGATAAATAGGTAGTACAGAGCCACAGTAAACTGACAGAATACTGATAACACCTTTCTTACAAAGCATCATGGAAAAATATCCATAACAGCAAAAGAATATGGTGCAACATTGTTTTAGGAGTCAGAATTTAAAAATATCCATAGTATAAACATCAGATACTAGATATGGAGTCTGTCGTAATCTATATGTTTCCGTAGGTAGACCACAGATTGCAAGGAATTACAAAGTAAAAATTATGTTCTAAAAATCCTCCACCATATATGTTTATCACTTGCATTGGAAGTCTGTCTATACATCTTCATATGGGAGTGAACTAAATGATTCAGAAGAGCAACACCTGCATGTGTACATTTTAAGACAGCATCATTTTAGGAAATTATGACAACTTCTGTAAATCTTAATATATGGATTAGATATGACTTTAAACATGTACAATTGGAAATTATTAACTTTAACAGAGGTACTGATTACCACCTCAGAAATTCCACCAGTTGCCAATGTACCTCACACTCAGACTCATAGAATATAAGTACACCTTGTGTGCATACAGCTTTAAGTACCATTTGTGCCATACATAATTAATGAGGTTAATTGAAATTTAACTTTTTTTGAATTCCATTAATGCACATCCACATAAAATGCCATTCTGCACTGAAAAAACAGGTGCCCTGTGTAAACAGTCAATAGATATTGATAAATGGTACCATGTGTAGCATGCGCCAGTTATCTTCCAATAATCTTAGAACATGACATCAGCACCCCTTTCAAATATTGATTTTGATACACTTACTGATCAGAACATTCATAACTGTAAACTGAGTGGTACCTCATGGAGCATTTCTTAGTGTTTCTGTTTTTCAGATTTGATAGACTTGCAAATTGTGATGGCGACTTCGAAGAGGCCGTGTCATGTCCATGTGCCAAATGGAACAAGGTGACCCAAATGTTGATGGTCTACACTGGATTGGAGCAGAGGATGAGAACCAGGTCCAGGAATTTCATTATGATCGATGTCAGGAACCGGATCATGAGGTAGGACTGATAGAGGACAGGGATCTTCCATACTGGAATGCAGGGTCCTCACTGCTATGATGACCTGCTTCAGAGGGATGCAGCTGAGCTTGGAAGGAGGGTTGATGGGGTGCGGAGGCAGCCATTAGATCCGTCCAGTAAGTATCAATATTCTACTTATTCCTTAGTATTGCCTCAGATTTTACAGATGTTTATTTGACCCATGTATATCATATACATTTTGTTATAAACATATTTTAGCTGCTGTGTGAATTAGCTTGTGGGGATAATTCATTGAACTGTGTGCTTACTGTCCTCTTGACTATGGATTTGATACCCATGTTGCTATTTTATTTAATAGTTATTTAATAACAGTAATTATGACCTTTGACATTCTACATATGTTTCACATTTAAATACATAATTTCACATTGCCACTGTCCTTCTGTATCACTTATGCCTAGGCTGTGAATGCATTTCATAGTTTTCCATTATAGTCCCATTAATTGACCCATGTATATATCATATAGATGTTTTTATAACCACATTTTAGCTGCTGTAGGAATTAGCTTGTGTGGATAATTCACTGGACTTTGCAATTACAGTCCTCTTGACTGTGGGTTTCATTTCCATGTTGTTATAATGAAATAATAACCCTAACTATGTCTTTTGAAGATGTACATATGTTTTACTACATTTATCTGCATAATTTCACATAGCCACTGTCCTCATGCATCACTGAAGCCTATAGCACCTAGGCCACGGATGACTGCACATTTCATAGTTTTCCATTATAATCTCACTGTATCACCTATGGGACTGTTACAAGGTAGAAGGCATACAAATATATCACTTACTTAGATCATTCTACCTGCACAGGTACATAGACATGTTTAATTACTGTAGAAATTAATGTCTGTAATATTGGTTAAACATATTTGGCTATGTCTGTGATGATAGCTGTTATGTCCTCACTATGAAAAGTGAAAAAATTGCATGCATTTTCTGTATTCTGCTGTTTGTCACAGGATTTCTAATAAACAGCTGCAGTAGCATTTAGCTCATCCTGTAAAACAACAGCTCAGTATGTTTAATTTTGGAATTTTATGGGTTCAAAACCACACAGGAAAACATGTTACCTTGGTTAACTTCACCCAAAACATTTTTTCAAGAATCACATTGCAATAGTTTATATTACATTTTATGTTATGCATGGTAATGACATAGGTTTTCTACGAATAATGCTGCACAGACTAACAACATCAGTTATTGAACAATGATGTTTAAAGACCAGTACCTGTTTGTTTATAAGTAGAATGTGTTGAATGTTAGCTCTTGTAAGGGCATGCACCAGCATGTCTGCATATTGTCGGCTGTGTGCTCAAACCTTGAAAAGGGACACATATATCTTAAACTGTTATACTGATTTCACATACCCCTAGCATTCTTTTTGCAAAGCATTTTATACTTATTGATATTCATTTATAATTTGAGAGTTGTTGAGAATAACTCAGTCATTTGTCGAATTAGTACTGATATATCTGTAATCTGTAACATTCCAGTAATATCATCTAACAGTGGTGCCAGTGCATCTTGACAAACCCGGTTGTATACCTGAGGATTTTAGTAGGCTAATATTCTATTCTGTTTACAATGTTGTGAATCACTAGTTTGTCATGAAATACTGAAGTCAATTGTACAACAAACTCAAAATGTAATTTTGAGTGACTGTGATGTGCCCACTAATAGTTGCAATGAAGGGCATGGAAGATGCATGTCTTTAACTAGTAATGTGCAATTTTAAGGAATAATGGTCCTCAAACATACCTTTCTGCATCCATAATGTACAGCAACTTATATGGCTCTGTTCACACAAGCTGGGTGTTACTAGACAATGTCACACTGTATGAGGAATGGCTTATCTTAATTACTGCTATTTTCTCTGAACACAGGGCTGACATGAATATAATTTGCCAACAGTTTAGTTACTTGAGCAGCACATGTTCATAGTTTGCAATCCTAAGCCAAGATATTCCTAGTACACTCCTAGTATGCCATCCCCCATCAGGAATGTGCTTTAACATTAACTCATTTCAATGCCTGGAAAGCATGTTTTTATAGCTAAGATGTGTTAGGTAGGCAGATAGGTCTTAATTTAGAGTTTGGATATAGGTTGCATATTAAGGTTTGAATCCCATGTACTCCAATCTGCGGTCACAGTTGCAAACACCTGCATGTTACAATGTCAGCTGAGTATTGTGTTAAACTAAGGTTCTTCAGGATAACAGTATACAAAGTGTGTTGTGAAATGTTTATCCTTGTTATTTAATTAACAAATTTTAAATATTTTTTTATTTCAGATGACAAGGACTGCAGTTGAAACAGTGCAATATGCATGAAGCAGATGTACAGGCTTGAGGCTTAGTGGACAGACAGAAGTATATTGAATATTTCATGTACATTGTGAACTGAGATATATATTCCACATTTTTCTGGCATTTAAGTTTCAAAAATACATGGTTATTGATTACAATGCAGGAATACCCATCATGCATCAGTAAGGTATGTGAAATCAGCAAACAGCAACTGGCATTACAACTGTGTATACAACTTATAGTATTGATAAATTTAATATTTTTGATCCATTTTGTTAGCACACATTTTTTAGAAATGCATCCACAACATAAAGAACAGTTTGTTCAGTTTATCTGATACACAGGACCATAAGATGAATGGTTTATATAAAGGTGTAAGCGCTTTTATTCTTGCTTGTGGTGTATCACTTGGCTGTGTTTCTTGATGTTTGATCTATTATGTATTGCCTCCTCTTCACAGAGTGAATGGATTTTGGTGGTGACAGTGGTAGTACACCTGTGTGCAGACTGTGTGGCATGGATTTCAGGTCAGCATTGGTATTGTACCTGCTGCACATGCCTTGTGTGTGTTTATAAATACAGTACTATAGCCTAGGTTGACTGACTCTTGAGCAGGTGTCCATTTGATAGTGGCAGGTCATAATCAGCAATATTGTTCCAAAATATTTAATTTGTAAGCAATCTGATTCCTGAAGGATTTGGAAGAGAATGAATACAGTTGTACACATGCAATACTACTGTTAACAGATATATTACATTCTGATATGTGTACAGTTGTTTTAGCTGAACATATCACATTATTACGTTGTGCTCATCATACTGATGTGTATTCAGCCAAATATGCTACCTGCCTCAGAAGGTTGTCATATGTTGTCTATTGTTCACAATAATCTATATCTTTTTCATCATTTATATAATGGCACAGTGTGTCTACTCATATACATCATTGAATGCAGACAACAAAATATGTTTGTTGACCATTTATACATTTTTACAATCCTAATGACATGCGTGTATATGTTTGTGTGTGTATGTCTAAACATATAGACTTAACCATAAAGCATACTGTTGTCCTTTCTTATGAGTATGACATATTGGGCCATGAATAATTCTGTCCATAATGGTGTATCTCAGTCTATGTATAAATTTTCATAATAACAATATTGTGCTGTACTCTGTTTTTCATGGGATTGTTCTGTGTGATAGACATTGTTTTCTTTTCTGTTGTGTTTTGCAATTAATGTTTACAGAGCACAATACCCAAGGGTGCTCACCAATTCAAAGAAGACGGCATGCATGTATGAGGCCCCTGACCAGATCATCCAAAGAATACAGTGACAACAATAATGGCAATGATTATGAGGAGCCTGGACCTGCCACTACTTAAGCCGTCCTGCTGCACCTCAGAGGAAACACCCCATGGTCATGACAGAGACAATTTTTGGAAGGATATCAGGGATGTCATTACCGATGTGTTCCAAACACACAAGGCACATGATAGAGACCTGCTTCAATGACATGGCATGAACTATGTGGGATTCATTCAGAATGATAGCTCATGAGATAATTTAGGAGTCTGATCCTCATCAGCCTGGTCCCTCCAGTAGGTAGGTATTGTCTATGTGTTCCACTTGTGCTCTGCTGCCAAAATGGTGATAGATATGTAATTGATTGGACTGTATATACACTCTTGCGCATGCATACCATGTATCTGTCATGTTTATGTGTTATTATTGTGCGACATTTGCTGTGGTGTCAATGTATGCATGACATACATTAAGACATTACACTGTCCACATACATTCAGCTGTCCATGCATTGTGGCAGTTAACCTATTGATAGTACTGCAACAGACAGCTTCTAAACATTTGTCTTACTGGGATGATTGATAGACAGCATATGTTGTCCATTGTCCAACAATAACAGTGCCATATGCCTTGGATGTCTGTTTGCCATATCAGGTATGTGCAACACATAGTTCTGGATGACAGTTGTCATGATGTCCTACTCTCATGATGTGTTGTTGTGTCATTATTTGGGAATACTGATTCCATGTAGGAGTACACACAGGTATATCCTGTGTAGGTGCAGTCCTCCTTATCTGACTGCAACAAAGAGCAGAGTAACATTAATTTATACACAATGTTATAGATTATAAGTCTTTCACAGTACATTACAACATGTTTTCCACACCCATGATGTAGTGACATTGCTGCACACCTTCCATAAATAGTTGTATACATAATGATTTTACGTATGTGTGCACATAGCCAGATACATACTGACACAGGATGAAATTGAAGAGAATGTGCCACAGGAAGATGCTATAGATTCTAGAATGCCCGCAGGAAACAGAAAACAAGGGATGTGCCCTCAGTATGGAAGAAAATGAGTTAAGAGAAGAGTTGCTTGATTTAATAGACAAAGACAGATATATCAAGATCAATAAGAGAAATAGACTGCAGAAAGTTAATAAAACCCCAAAAGTCAGAAGCTTGATAAAACAAATGAACACAGAAATTAGGGCTGTCCATAGAGATCCATGCAATATAACAGAAGTAAACGGAATATATTACTGTGCTGCTAAATTAATAACTGATAAAGTTCTACCACAAAAACACAGGGTAGTGAGGGAAAAGAGAGAGCAAAAGCGAATACCATCATGGAAATATCGAATAGAGAAAACTATAAAGCAGCTAAGACAAGAAGTGTCATTGTTAGCAGATTATAGAAGAGGGATCAGATCAACAAAAATACTAAGAAAGATAAATGTGATAAAAGCAATGTGCAGTATCAGAACAGTCCATGATCTATTATGTACTATTGGAGATAACAAACTAAAAATTTTAAAACAGGCGGAAAGACTTAGAAGATACAAAGATAAATATAAGGGAAAAGCACAAAAGAAGCAATTTATTGATGACCCAAAAAAGTTTTATAGTTTTACAGAGAATTGGGAAATAAGGTAAAAGGAATTGAAAGCTCGCCAAAAAAAAGAGGAAGTAGATACATTTTGGAGAAGTATCTATGAAGATCCTGTGCTAAATGGATAGAAGAAGTAAAAGAAAGAATAAGAAGTTTAAAGGTACAGGATATGAAATGGGATGAAATAACAGCCAAAGAGATTGAAATAAAGTTAAGAAAAGCCTCTAACTGGAAAACCCCAGGCCCAGATGCAATACCTAACTTGTGGCTTAAAGTATTAACTTCTTTGCACGAGGATCTTGCCATGAGTGAGAACTATTTATATGCACACCCCAGACAGACACTGCACTGGTTAACAACAGAAAAAACAATGTTCTTACTTAAGAGTGAACCTGTAAGCTACCCTAAAAATTATAGACCAATAATTTGTCTTCCTGCGACGTATAAACTATACATGGGAATTGACGTCGACAGAGTTTATAGTCATTTAGAAGAAAACTCAATTATGGCAGTAGAACAAAAGGGCAATAAAAGAAAGTCATATGGAACAAAGGATTATTAGCTTTTAAACAAAGTTTAGTGGAGAACTGTAAGAAGGGGAAGAATCTAAGTGTGGCATGGATTGACTAAAAAAAAGCATTTGATAGTATCCCATATTCATGGATAAAAGAGTGCTTAAAAATATAAGATACACCCTACACTGATTGATTACATTAGAGTAACCATGAAACAGTGGCAGACCACTTTGCAATTAAGCCATGATAAAGAACAGCTTATTATCCCAGAGATAAAAATTCAAAGGGGGATATTCCAGCATTGACATCTAGGAACAAGATCCAAGCCATAAATCAATTTGCTCTTCCTGTCCTAACTTATAGCTTTGGAGTGATTGACTGGTTCCAAAAAGTGTTGGCTAGATTGGATATTAAAACAAGAAGGATGCTTCATGCTCACTAAATGATTTATAAAAATCAGTGTATACCAAGATTATATATTCCCCGTTCCGAAGGAGGGATGGACATCCTTGAAATTGATTACATGTATAGATCTGCAATCATGGGACTCAACACATATCTGCTGACCACACAGGATCCAAATGTAGTGAAAGTTTTGAAAAATGAGGAGGATAAATCTCTGCTTAATTTAGCAGAAGCATATCGACATCAAACAGGAATGGAAATCAAACCAGAAGTGGATAAAAACCAGGCAGCAACTGAATGTGCTAAAAAACAAAAGAAAGAATATAAGGTGAAGGATCAGATGTGAAGGCAATAAATGTGGAAAAACATAAATATAGTTGCAAGTATAGAAAACTTCTGGAAGAGCCTCATGTTGATCAAGAATGAATGCAGGAATGGTTAAGGAGTGGTGAATTCACATCAAGAAATGAAAGGTTAATATTGGCAGCCCAAGAGAGGACTATATACTGAAAGGCATAATAAGTGTTACATTGGATATTGCACAAACATTATGGTATCGCAGTGGCTGAAAAACACTGGAAATATGAGCCACAAAGAATCATAGAAAATGATGAAGTTTATAATCACATGGGATTACCCAATACCAACAGTTCAAAAGATAGATGTTAGAAAACCGGATATAGTGGTCCAAGAAAAGAAGACAAAAGTAGCATTGATCATTGAAATCGCAACACCTAGTGACTACAGTGTCTTGCGTACAGAGACACATAAAGTCATAAAATACCTTTATCTGCAAGCAGAAATGAGAGCCATGTGGAAGAAAGATACCCAGACAGTTCCAATAGTAGTAGGAGCAACTGGTCTTAAAAAGAATTTACAATCGTATTTAGATATGTTACCAATTCATGTAACATCATACGAATTGCAGAAGGAATCATTACTGGGCACATTGCAAGTGCTGCAAAGAGCACTTTTGGCTAACATTAAAGAGTGAAACAATCACTCTCTGCTCTCTTATCAAATTATACATCACTAAAAACTGGCTGGATCGCACTAAACTTTGCTGGATGGGGTTTAAGGAAATGGCTCTGAAATATATCTCTGCGCAAAAGCTTATCATAAATGGGCCTCAGAAAAAAGCCTACTTTAAAGAATTCTGGAAATGTTTATTTGACCAAGTTCTTTGTGATTAATCTTTCTCGTAGCTTATCATCTTGATTACTGTAGAGGTCCCACCCCCCCTGTCACACTCGGAGATCCACTGATATTCCTCATAACTTTGAATATTTTCCTTTCTAATGGATTTTATTTGTCTGGCAGCACTATTGCTTGTAAATTTTGTATATAAATTAGTTAGCTTATAGGTTTAGGTAATTTATTTTTTTTGTTTTCAGGTTCACCCTTACATGCAATGCTTTGTTACTCAATCACAGATTTTTTGTAATGTTTTGTTATTTGTGAAATAAAATAAAAAGTTATTTGAGAAAAAAAAGAGTGAAACAATACTAATTTCATGAACTTTAATCGTACTTTGACTTAGGAATGGGTTCCATTGCCATCATGGTATTAGAAACCCAAAAGACTTGGAGAAATTAAAAATGCAGATAAGTAGCTTTGACAACTGAGCACTCAGTGATGTACTGCAAAAGTGCTGTAATGATGCTCACACAGGTATCCTCTGCTCCATAATGAACAGTGTGGTTGGCATACACATGCGTTTCTTTATTTGACATTTGCATGACAGTATATGCGTATATGATTGATTTTGTAAGTTGCTTATCTACGCTTGTTGATGTGACATGATTGCACATTATTATGTATGTGTGTTGTATACATGTCCAGTTTTGTGGACATCAGCCGTCCATCTGTCCATTTAACACAGATTTTCCATTTGTCTAAATGGATGCCTTTGTGTCTTCTACAACACTCTGTGTGCTTTACACATGCATTTGCATTGTGTTACCTTACCGTGTCCTGTTTACCATGATGTGGTCCCAGGTTGTTCACCTCCCTAACCCTTTAACATGTCCCTAGAGTTTATTGCAGGTATGTTTACCTTTGTCAAAACTACTGTCCATTGCTAGTTATTAATTTGAGACAGTGAACATGTGCCAAATGTATGGGCATTTTACAGTGTGGGACGTGCACACAAGCTGCTGGCTAATACTTGCAATATGTCCTTGTTCTCATTCTACTTGTATGTTACCGACTGCATTTCTTTTTTCACATCCATGTGCACAACCTGCTGTATTCAATATTCTGTCCTGTTAGATTTTTTAACATATTATTACATGTCATTGGTGTATGTATGTGTATTGGCCTTGATTTCACGCACATTCCATTTATGCCACTGACACACATTTTTACACATGCACATCTGTGTGTTGTCTTTGATATGTGTGATATGTGTCTTTGATATGTGTGTAACATAGGTTCATAGGTTCACAGAAACATAGGAAGTTACTAGACTAGCAGCCCTAGAGCCCTTACAAGCCTATCCATATTTATCTTGAGTTGCCCCAGTTGTCAGTGGATAGGTGAGTGAAGTTTGCAGAGGTAAGGATCTATGGCAGTTAATACCAACTTCCTCTGTCCAGCAAGAACATGGCACCACCTCAGGATTGAATTTGCAGTCACACATGCATTGATCTAAGTTGCGTTTGAAGATGGTCAGGGAGGGGTTCTGTTTCATGTAAATTGGAAGCTTGTTCCAAAGAAGTAGCAGTTTCTGCAAGATGTATCTATCTCTCCAGCACGACCTCTTCACGTCAGAGGTTAGGTGAAGATCCCTGGAGCAAGTGACCCTCCTACAGTTTGATTTATGAATATGTAGCATTTCCATCAAGGACAGGTCAGAGACTGCACTGTAAGCCAGGCACAGGTCACCCCTTAGCAACCTGTAGGAGACAGAATACAATGACAGGGCTTTCAGTCTTTCCATGTAAGACTTGTTTTATGTACCCTAGAATTTCTTGGTGAGAAACCTCTGTGGTCTCTCCAGTTGTTCCAGGTGTCTGGTGATGTACCTGCAAAAGGAAACATTGTACTCAATTATTGGTCTGATGAGGGTCGTTATAATGGAATTATAACATCCTTAGATCTAGATGTGATGCCTTTACTTATAGGAAGTGCCACATAGGAGGATTTCCTTACTACTGTGGCTACATGGTGGTCAAAGTTCAGATTGCTATCAACCTGAGTACCCAGATCATGTACCACTGGGTCTACACTTAGTGTGGTGCTGTCTATAATGTAAGTAGCAGGGATATAAGCTTTTCCCAAAGGAAATAATAGTGCATTTTTTGTATTTAGCTTTAATTCATGGCTTTGGCACCAATCATTTGCCTGCGTTAACCCTGTATGTAATATATTAACATCACTGGGGGACTTAGTGATTGCTGCCAATTTGCAATCATCGGTGAACATGGTCAGCTACAGGTCATCCAAATTTGCCTGGACTTCTGAGAAATAAATTCCAAACAATAAGGGGCCCAGCACAAAACCCTGTGGTACGTCACTGGTGACTGGTCTTTTGCTGAAGGTGAAATCACCCACTTTGACAGTATGTGTCCTGTCAGTGAGCTAGTTGGCTACCCCATCTTGTAATGTAGGGGTTAATTCCCCATTGGGAGAGTTTCTCTATAATACCTAAGTGGAGGATTGTGTCAAATGCCTTGGCTAGGTCAAGTTAGGTGGTATGCAGTGTCTTTCCCTCATCCAGGGCATCCGTAACTTTCTTGAAGAAGTCAAATATGTTTTACAGGCATGACCTACCTTTAACGAATCTGAACTGTGTTGGGTGCAGAGTTTGGAGATTACCTATGTCCTTGTCAATAAAGTTCATAATGATTATTTCCATGGCCTTGCAGATGAGGCTTATCAATCTTTTTGTCCTATAATTTCCATGGTCGGTTGATGGTCCCCCTTTTTGCAGAGGGATTACTGTTGCTGTCCTCCATTCCACTGGAACATAGTCAGTTCTCAGGTTGTGGTAAACAGGGATCCAAGTGGGTCTTCTAGGCCATGTTTTAAATTGTTTAAAAGGCAATCTGGAATCTTGTCTGTCATATTGATGCTGTGTTTTTAGTCTTGGAGAACGCTAAGATGACCTTCTGTCTTGAGATAATAGGCTGAGGAATGGTGCCATGTATACTTTGGGGGTTGACTAGAGGGGACAGGGTGGTGAAGTATGGGTGGTGCCATCCACAACCAGTTCATCACATAGCTGGGTATTCCCTTTTAGATTTTGGATGTAGTTCATAGTATCATAGGAGGTTACTAGGCTAATGGCCATGGGGCCCTTACAAGCCTAGCCTAGAGTTTATCCCCAAAAAAGAAACCTCAGTCAGCATCTGTCATCCCTGTCAATGAGGGAAACAGGTGGAACCTCTGGGACAAATTTGTGGTTTCTCATCCACTCATCAAGGTTGCACTTGAAGAGGGTCAATGAGGTGCTCTGTTTGACATGTATGGGAAGTTTATTCCAGAGATGGGGCAGCCTCTGGTAGACATTCCTTGCCATTATCCTTAGCTAGGGAGGGTATTTTTGCTTCATAATTAGCTTTGGAGGACTTGACAAGATCTCTAATTTGTTTGTTTAAGCTAGAGAGGGATTTCTTCCTTTGCTGAGTCAGTTCCCTCATGTTCTTGGACATTAGTTTCCTTCTCTTGTTGTATAGCCTGTTTGTACTAGAGGTCCACAGGATGGCTTGTATTTTAGACAAGACTTGGTTTTAATTTGGTCATGTTCATCTGATTCTATACAACTGCTTAAGTGGTTATAAGGACATTGGTGTACAACTCTGCATAGGAGTCCATGTTATCTGTGTTCAAGGGAGCTTTGAAACTTCTTATACCATCACTTAATAGGAGGTAATTTGTCTTAGAAAAATTCTTAAGCATTTTTGAGCTTGATGGGGTATCTGGTCTTACAATTACATCAAATGAGACTGATTTATAGTCTGATCTTACCAGGGAGGACATCACATGGGGGAGATGTAATGCTCTCCCATGTTAGTGAGTGTTATGTCCAGGACATTTGACCATCTTGTGGGTGTGCTGATTAGTTGTTTCAGAGCATTTGCACTGACAAAGTCCAAGAATCTTTGAGCCAGCATGTTTGTTTTCCTCTATGCTTACCATTTGATGGTAGGATAATTAAAATCACATATGAGTAAGGTGCTGGACTCTATGTCAAGTAAGTCAAGTAACTCCATTAAGTCCAAGTATGCGGTACACTTTTTCTATTTAATGATGAGGGACCTAGCTAGCTATGATGTGGTAGGGAGCTTTGCCTATAGTTAATTGGACAGGGAGTAGCTCAAGAGAGTTATACTGTTTGACCATTCTCAAGGTGTACTTATCCTTAATGAAGATGGATACACCTCCTCATTTAGTTCTTTCAGGCTCAGTTTGTGGTCTGAATGTATGGAAGGCATTGTAGCCCTTCACAGGCGGGGTGCTTTCCACACCTTTGAACTATGGCTTGGTGACTGCACAGACATAAGCATCTTCCCAAGTGAAAAGTGCTTCCAGGGAGTTTCTTGTTTTGAGTCCTAGCATTAAGCATCAGTACACTGACTTTATCTACAGAAAATTTTGTTATGTTGGGAGGTTGATTATTTTGACACTGCCTAAAAAGGCACTATAGGGGTGGCTAATGCCTTTGCAAGTATCTGAAAGCCTTGAGGAGACAGGTGCAGGCCATCTCTGGCAAATCATCATGGCTTGCCAACCATGTTTGCCCAGGCTGATAGATATTAGATAACCTTGGACTGACATGAGAAGCTAAGCCAATTATTAAAATCAATATTTTTTGTTTGTATTCTGGTATCATCTTTGGAGAAGATAGAATGCTGCCTAAGCTTCTACCTCCCTCTGACACATAATCTGACAGCTCAGTCATGTCACTCTTCATATATTCCAGGGAGGTATGTCTCAAGTTATTCACTCCCACACAGACTATGAAGGAGTCATACTGATACTTGTGGTTGAGTGACTTGAGTGCTTGAGTGACTTGATAGAGTCTGGCACCTGACAGGTAGCTAACTGTAACCTGCTCCTTATCCAGCCTGGTAAGGGGAACATCTGTGTGTCTCACAATGGAGTCACCTAGGACCAATACATTAGGTTTTGCCGTGTTACACCTTATGGTTTTATTTGTTCAGACACTGGTGTGTGTGTGTTCTTCCATGCTGTGGTTGTTTTTCTGCATTGTTATCTGTGTAAGTGGCCTATGATCTTTTGATAAGTTACTAGTGAGTACCTCTGCATATGTGGGGTTTATGTGTCATGTCCTTATTTAGTGCGGTGAGTGTGTGCATGCTGGCAACCTGTTTGGTTGTGTACATCTACTTATGTATGTAGCAGACTTGACTGACCTTCTGCAGTACTTCTGTTTGGCACTGTGTTTAATTGGTTGGCTTTGATATGCATGGTTGTAGGTTTGGTTCTGTCCTCTGGAGATATGTACCATTGCTTGATCTGCATCTGTGATGTGGCTTGTCTAACACCTGCACTAAAGATGGACTAATTGAATATATGTATATTTATACAACATGTACTGTGATCATACTTTATTACCCTGGAACACACATGTACCATTGGTTATACACATCCAGGTATGACTGTCATACATTATGCAACATGTGCTAACATGATACTGCATAGGTAGCATTTCTTTTTCTGCATTTCACCATGGCTGGTATGCATTCACACCCTGTTTGACAACATTGCATTACCCATGTTGTACAGTGTGCTGTCTATGTAACTCACCTGTCCATACTGTTTTTTTACAACCTTAGTCTATCTTGCATTGTAAATGCCGCAGTGGTGCAGCGGTAGCATTGTCGCCTCACAGCAAGAGGTTCTCCCATTCAATTCTTGGCTGGAGCGCCCTCTGTGTGGAGTCTGCATGTCCTCCCCACAGTCAAGTGGCATTCGAAAGACATGTGTGAATGGGTGTGCCTTCATTGAAGGTAGGGCGTCGGGCTGGCACCTCAGCACCATTATAGTCTACTGCCAATAATTAGCAGACTGGAGTTCCGTTGTGACAACCCCTAACTGGGAAAAGCTGAAAGAAGAAGAAGAAGTAGTCTGTCTTGCATTGTGCTAATTGTTCTATTTGTATACCTGTTGTGCTTACCTTCACTCCCTCTCTCCCTATGTTTACCTTTCCTTTCATTTTTTAAAAAAGTAAAAAAATGGGCTTATTTCCACCAAAAAATGTTGCCCATGCCCCTCTGACTTTCCCTCAGATTTTATTATTTCAACATTCATCTTGTTTGTCCCTTTTCTTCACCCATACCTCACATCTTCTTTTCTATCTCCCACTTTCTTTGGGCATGTGCAATGCTTGTGTTAGCAAATGTTAGCTATGGCAAAGTGACCATGAATGCACTTTACCTGTGTCTTTTTATTAGGAAAGTTATGGATTCTGTTGGAATCTGTAAATTCAAGTCAATACTTTTTTATGATGTATGTATTATGTTGCTGTCTGTAGTTGTCTCTGATTTTAATGTAATGAGTGATGTGAATATATATGTATTACAAATAGCCTTTTGACTTTAGAGCACATATTATAAGTTAGTGGATGGCATACAGACATATCTGTGATTGTCTAATACATTTCTATGTATACTCCTACAAATTTCTGTTACGATTGCCAGGCTGATTAGTTCAAGATACTTTACATTTTTAATGTGTGTGTATGTTTTTGGGGGTGGGGCTTATTACTATGGAGTCAGTAACATTCTTTAGTTGTCTGTAAAGTTACTTTACAGATTTTGTTATCTTTCTAAATAATTATCAGGAATCTTAATTTGTGATATCTTTCCATTTGTTTGGTAATGTACACTGTTATTGGACAACTATTTCTTATACTTGAGGATTACTTGCACATTTCTATAGTGCCCTTTGGAAATTGCAGTACTCTGTTGTGCGCTGAGGTATTCTGAGTTTCTTGTTGTATATTAGCATATTACAATGTTATCTGCAAGTTTCAGCCTCAGATTGGCCTAATGCACTGGATTCCATGAGATTTATGGAATCCATCCCTCTGTTTTTTTTTTGTAACATTTTTATTATAGTTTTTAATGGAGTACAGTAAAATATATCAGTAAAATATGCCAAATTATTGATTAAACTAAAATCTTGGTGTATTCTAAATTCCTAACTATAAATAAACTTCTAACTTTAATACAAGGAAAGAAGAAAAAAGAGCAAAATAAAATTATGTGCAGAAAGGCAATAAAGGTAGCAAACTGTAATATATACAAATTACTTTAATGAATATGTATATATTTTCTGATTCTTGGGGTTGGATTCAAAAAGATTCACAGAAGTTGGTGGAGTGCTCCAACTTCAGTGGAATTATTGTGGACAACCTGCAAATATGCTAATGTGTAGTAGTACAGGAATATGATCTCTGTGTAATGTAACTAGAATAGGCATTCAGTTATGTCATCACAATGGTATGCTTGACCTGAAACTGCATGCCTGACAGCAATGCCCATAACTAAATATGGTCCCACTTGCAGGGCATATGCATGAGATGTACATAAATCTGTCCATAGATGTGCTTATAGGCTGACAGAACATTAACAAACATTAGTATTATCTTCAGTATGGACGGCTATGGTGGTGCAGCGGTTAGCATTGCCGCCTCACAGCAAGAGGTTCTCCGGTTCGATTTTCAGCTGGGGTGCCTTCTGTTCGGAGTCTGCATGTCCTCCCTGTGGTCGTGTGGGTTTCCTCCGGGTGCTCCGGTTTCCTCCCACATCCCAAAGACATGCAGTAGGTGGATTGGGCACTCTAAATTGGCCCTAGGTGTGAGTGTGTGCATGTGTGTGTGTGTGTGTGTGCCTTCTGTGGAAGGTTGGGCGCCGGGCTGGCAACTCGACACTGTAAAACTCCACTGCCAATCATGAGCAGACAGATGATCCACTGTGGCGACCCCTAACGGGGATAAGCCAAAAGAAGAAGAAGTATTATCTTCAGTATACTATGCATATCTTCAGTATATCATGAATTCCATCATAAAATGCAACAAAAAAGTAAATTTCATATGCATATTTGTGGAATACATTGGTATCCACAAAAACATATATATATAAAAACGTTTAGTTTCAGCAAAGAGGCATGCTCAGCCACATCACCCACACTAAATGTAGCTAACAAAAGAAGGGTGTAAGACATCTGTGGGGAACAAAAGATACACCCCCCCACACACACCCTAGGAAATAGGGTGATCGAAATGCAAATGGAGGGCTAGGGTAAAAAAGAGGGGTACAAATGAGACTAGGGTGATAGAAATACAAACGGAGGGTTAAGATAAAGAAGAGGGGTGCAAATGAAACATAACTGAAAAGAAAGGTCAGACAGAGAGTCACAGGAGCAAGGATTTTTTTTTTCTTTTTTGGGAGGCAGGAATAGTCCGTTTTTTACTTTTGAAGAAAAGAAGCTTGGAAAACTCTTGATGAATTGAGGTGGAGAAAAAGATACTTAAGAAACACAGAACCAATACCACACCAGAGGACATACAAAGGTAGGTAACATACAAAAAGTGCAGGTAACATACAGAGATAGCACACATATCAACTGCGCAACATGGGTCAAGGGAAGTGGATGAATGGGTTAGGGAAGCAAACTAGCCACAGTTAATCACAATAATATATTATGCACTAATGAACAAAGAAGTGCTGCAATGTCACGGACTGTGTGACAGTCACACAAACAGGACTAATGTTAGGCATGTGACAGGGACCATGAACTCAGACAAATGGACAATGCAAGCAACATATAACCATACATTAGGCTGCTGGCAGTGAACTGTGACTCACTCAGGAGCAGGGCAGATTGGCTCCACAAATGCAGATGTAGGCTCACACAAGCAGATGTCATATTGAACCCTCAATGCTGCATTCAAGAGAGAAATACCTACCCACAAAGTAAACAGCAGTACAGTAGTGTATAGGACAAGTCCCCATGTAATGGCCAATTTAACATAAGTAATGCACAGGTGGTCAGGAGACCTATGAATGTGTTGTCCCAGGGAATGTCACATGCCTGTGACAGCAATAATGACAGTCAGGAATTCAAAGAGGATATGTGTCATGCATTCATAGTGTAGACCAAAACCATCTAAAATGCACAACTACCAGCACAGTACTCTCACAGGCAATTATGCTACTGTACAGAAAGATACATGTAAATGTCCACACATTGTACACATCAGGCATGCAGATCTGTATCAAATAGTCAAAACTTATATGATTAAAAGATTGTGCTCACTTTATAACCCAACACAAGTAATAATGAACAACCTTGTCACATCTGAAGCATGACATCAAACATGTGTGTGTCCGTAAAGCAATACAAATAACAAGTGTTGCCGAAAAACAGCCCCAAAGTACATGCGGTGATGTGAAGAGGTCATGGATGTGTGTAACATGCACACATGACAGGATGCAAGATCTGTGTGTGCAAATGACACACATAATACAGTCACGTGCAACACCAAACCTGCATGCAGCATAGAAACATATAAGTCTGAATGGTTACTATGACATATCCATATTTATTTAAATGCATCCCTATAACAACAGATGGCACACCCACAAAAATTATTTAAGTGTAACAGATAAATGGATATAACTGGAAATAAGGTCAGTCTGGTGTACGTGGGTAGGCTATCACAGCATGGAGTAACACAGATATACAACACATAGTAACAGAAGTCCATGGGGGGACTTGTATAACAATTTGGCCTTGTGAAATACCACAGGCATGGAATGTAGACTGAACAATAGTGATAAATGTAAACAAGTGCAACAGGCATCCAAGGTGTACACATAGTGTAGCAAATGTGCAAAATGCGTAAGACATTGGCACTGCATCATACGAATGAGTCTATGCAGGACTGTAACACAGTGTAACTACTACAGCATATGTGTATCACATACAGCACTCTGAACAATAAATGCATCCATACAATGCTAACTGTGAATGAACTACTTACAGGTGCATGTGGTGATGTGTATGTGCAGAATACACATATGTAACAATAATTAGATGGGACACAAAGGTATAATGCAGTTTAGTCACATACCGCATACTTCTCCTCTCAATGTTTTATTTCAAAAATAAGGGAAAAAGCTAACAAAAATATTGGAAGGCAAAAATACAACATTAGAGACAGACTAAAAGATTTTACATATTGCCCTAATACGTAGTTACTCAAATAATATGTTTTGCATTAACCTGCTTTTTCTGATAGCTGTGGAGTCTTAAACACAAATGTCTGCATTTACCAACTGGAATCCTGAGTGACTTGGCAGAAAGCCATGCATTTTACAAGAAAGAGATGAAAAATATGAGGCAAAATCAGACATATTCTGTGAGATCAGGGACATCAGATAGCTCTCACACCCGCCTGCACATATGTACATACATACATACACACACACACACACACACACACACACACACACACACACACACACACACACACACACACACACATACATATATAAGAAGTTATTAGGTATGCAGTGAAGTAGAACATTTAGGAGAATTTAAAAAAATTCCAATTATCCCAAAGCACTGTCTGGTTAAGTGACTTGCTCAAGGTCACACCAAAGACAAATAAAGGCTGATGGACTCAAACCCTGTACAACCGGAATGAGTTCATTAACAACTTATAGCCTTATTCCTCTTTGCTAAAATACCTTCCTACATTCTCAGTGGCAGTGGCAAGCATAGAACTATTAAAAAAAACACTGTTGCTCCTGTGCTTTTACACTCATACCTCTGCAGCTCTCAGTTCATTTCTTCTTACACTTCAGTCTCAGATTCCTTATTCATTAACTGAGAATGTGGCAGTTATGCCGCTAAAGTAGTGTTCCAGACATTTTAAGAATAGAAGGGATGCAGGGAATGTGACAAGAAGTAAGGGAGAGTTATTATATTATACAGCACTGGCAGTTCAACAGAGACTGGAGGACTGACAGTCAAAAATAAATCGTTAACAGTAAGGATTTCAATTAAAAAAGACTGCCCTGTAAGTAGGATGAAATCTGGGACAAATTAATACAATCTTTGGATTTTGTGGCTGCTAACATTTGTCTTCTTTTCCACTTGGGGAAGGAATATTTTGTAATAACATTTGAAACTTTTGGTTTTTTCAGATATTTATGACTGAAATGTCTAGTCCTGAGTAAAAATGGGCTTCAAAGTCAATGATTCTTTTTCTTTAAGGTACTTAATAATGTAACATACACCAGTGAAGCCAAAAATCACCAAGCTACACAACACTTCAAAATTTAAATCTGAATGCCTGAACAGTCATCCAAATAAGGAACACGAGGAGTGTCAACCCATAGCAACAAAGCCGACAGAACAAGGTCAAAGCACCCCTCCTCAAACAAGGGTAAAACAGCAACACAAATTCTACATTGTATATATTTGACCAGTCCCAGAAGTTGTAGTTTTCAGGTCCAAGGTAAAAATGAGCTTGGTAGCAAATTCATCCTTTTCTTGTGGAGACTGGATACTTCGAAGCATACCGCCAAGCTGCACAGCACTTCTGGTTTTAAAAACAACATACAGTCATATAACTGGGAAACACACGGAGATTGGTCTACAGAAACAAAAAAACATCTTGAACAGGACTGTGGAACCCGATGCTTCAAAAGGGAACTCCAGTAACACAAATTACAAAATGACTCAGCTGGAACAATTCAAGAGAGCAAAGTTTAGGTAATTGCTAGGTGGGCTTAGAAGCGATTAATTCCTTCTTCTCTCCCAAACTCTGTGTAGCACAAATTAGAACAGCTCAGCTGAAGAGTAGTTTAAAGGATGAAAATTTAATCAGTTGTACAACCAGCAAACAATCTCAGTAATGACCCACAGCAAGATAAATAAATAAATAAATGAGAGCAGAACAAGATGGTGGCTTTCTCTCCTCTCCTCTCCTCTCAGAGGGAAATCTTGCAACATAGGAGCATATTCAAAATAACTAAGCTGGAGCAGCCCCAAGAGGTCACAATTCAGGTAGTTGTCAGGCCTCAGGTGAAAAATGGGTTTAATGGTAAATGATTCCTCACTCTCTTTAAGGTCCTGGTGAGTAAAACTTAGTGGGGGTCAGTAAAAAGAGCACATAGTTATTCTAAATTTAAAGGCTGAAAGGTTAAATATTATTTAATCAGAGAACATAGTAAGGAACACCTCATAGCAAAAAAGAAAAAAACAGTCCTGGGGTCAAAGTGCAGGTAGTCAGGTCCCACATGAAAAAATGCTGCTTTTACAGCAAAGGCAAAATCATGTTTCTGCTCTTGGTAAACTTTGAATAGTTTTTTCTCCTTTCAAAATGTCCTTCTAATATTTAAAACTGTAGTTTGAACATGTAATCAGTGGCACTACATACATGTCAACTGTAGCTAATTTTGCAGAGGGTCCTTAATTTTGACTCATGCTTTTGCCCTGTCCCTCTTAAAATTTTGATTTTCTGATAAATTACTAAGTATTATTCTCATTCAATAATAGTAGACATTAATATTTCATATTTCATACTCTTTAGGAAATAAATATTGATAGAAAACCTTTCACTCTACTAACTTTTTTAAGGGAAGCAGAGTAATATTTAAAAACTGTCCCTGATTTTTGGGCATTTGTATGTCATTATTTTTGGCTTTGTCCAGAATTCTTGTGTAAAGAAGTTGAGCGGTATGTGTAACAGGAATAGTCAGATTTAAAACATGTTATTAATTGGCTGTTCACTTCTAGAGCTACATTGTTCTGCTGGTATGCTAGTTTGCATATTCATCAGCTTTGTCATATTTCCCCTTGCCAACTCATTTCCCATGCTAAAATATTTTTGGTCCACTTTCATTATTATTAAACTTTTTGACAAGACTGGAATAATTTTTCTTTTTTTTTGCAGTTCCATCTAAACCCTTGAGAGAGGCTTATTGATGGTATTAATTATTCAAAACAAAGAAAACCTGATCCTTAATAGCATCTCACCTTATAATGGTAAACTCAAAGTGACTTACATTAGCTGCATTATTACTTACTAAGCATATGAATAAAGTGTTATAAAACACAGAAATAAAGTCTGATATGCATATTTTGATAAAGCATTGCAAGAGAATGATTTGTTAGACTCTAACTGTGTAAGAAAATAAAATGTTTTCTAACTTTGCATGTAACCCTAAAATGCTCTGATAACAGGTTAATTCCATTCATGGCCTTGAAATGGTATATTTTCCTGTCGAATGATTATAGATGACATAACTGATGTAATACTACTTACTGCAATTCTCTGATATAATTATTGTCTCTCTCTTTCCTAAAGTCTGGAGTTTCATGTCCCTAGTGATTGAGTAATGAGCTGTCACCAGCCTCAGGTATGACTTTATACCAGTGACTATCCATATGATGCAGCTGTTGCTATTCCTTATAAATGAAGGCAGTGAGTGTTATGAGTATAGGTCAAATTATACTAAAGCTTCTGAAACCTGCATCCTTTTTAACCGCAACTACCAAACAAGCTTTTATAACTTTTTACTATTGTTTGGTCTTTTGTCCAGTGTCTGGAAAACTTTGTGCACTATCACAGCTTACAGCAACAATGAAAATGCTTATCATTTTTATAGACTGACAGCCTTCCTGATCACCTTAGTCATACATTATATTATTTTCCCCACAGCCTGGTTTATATTACATCATTCTTTCTTAAATACCTTGCAGCATGGCTTCTACAAAGGCCAGATCCCCATAGCTGCTGTGCTATCCTGTACAAACATCAATATAATAAAAGGCAATGGTTCCTCGGATATTGTACATTTGTATGGAATGGACTCATAAAGATTATGTAGTTATGATGAGTGTTCTTGCTCTAATGAACAAGAACATTCATCCATCTACTTGCTTAACTGAATAAACTACTGGAAACTTCAATAAGATGTCTTTATTCCTCCCACAGGGAGGGTATCAGAGAGAGAGAGAGAGAGAGAGAGTCTCCTAGATCTGCTAGCTAAAGTGGTTTTATCTTGGCTAATTCGTTATACTATGTTTCTTGTTAGTCTTGTCACCCTTTGGGTCACAGGTGGGATACCAGACTTCACTGAAGCCCTCTGGTTTCCTATACTGCCCTGCAGATAAGTTGTGATAAGTTACCCTCACACCTTCACTCTGGACAAACAGGGTTTCAACCTCTAAAAAATCAGAAAACACACACACAGATCAATCTGCATTATAAGAACCATAAAGAATGTTATTTTGTTTTTGTAAAGTATACAAACAGTTAATAATCCATTTGTATTAGTACTTTACAAGCTGGTAAAGTTCTTCTATGTGTTGCTGAATCTACAGGCTGCAGTTTATCAGAATCTTCAGGCTGAACAGAGGACATTGTTGGAAGATGGTTCAAAAACTGATAGAAGGGACATCCCTATGGGTCATAAACTACCTGAGCAACAGAGGATTCATTTTAGGTGAAAACACATTATGACAGATATTGCAGAAAAGCACTAGCTATATCTGTAGGTGAACATTAATAAACCTTTATACAACATCTAAATTCTAGAGTCATGTTACCACAAGGGTCTTTCCATTAGTGTGTGTGTGTGTGTGTGTGTGTGTGTGTGTGTGTGTGTGTGTGTGTGTGTGTGTGTGTGTGTGTGTGTGTGTGTGTGTGTGCGCGTGCGTGTGTGGATGTTGGGATTCAAATACAAAATCCACTTAACGTGTATAGAAGTATTTTATCATCTTTTTATGCAGCACAGTATTCAAGACATAGTTCTCAACTGTCCAGATTTTCACAGAATGTCCAGACTTTTTCCTCACAGGTTTGGTTTGTTTCTCATAAATTTTTGGTTTTCTGGCAAATCGTTGAGGATGGGAATCAGAAAATAATGACAGGTGTTTGAGTTTCTGACTTCATACCCTTCAAAATATTCTTGCTAATGGAAAATGTGTTATTCTATCCACATTTTAAGTTTCTAAGAGCATTATTTAAAAATTGCCTGTGTTCTGGGGCCTTTGTCCCCCATCATTCATGGCTTTGTCCAGATTTCTTGATCTAAGAGATTGAGAGGTATGATTCAGGAGCAAACTAATACAGAATAAAAATAACTGGAAGTATCCCAAAAATGGATATATATATAAATATATATATATATATATATATATATATATATATATATATATATATATATATATATATACTTTCCCATAAGATTATTTATACTGCCTCAGCATGAAACTTAATTACATAGTTCAAAAAGAGTCTCACAACAATGCAAGGGTGTAGGCAGAAATTTCTGCTTTGCTCTCAAATCTTCATCCTGCTGGCCAAACTATCTGTCACTTAGAAAATATACACAATTCTGTCAGACCAGTACACTTCTTGAAATGTAAACATTTCAACCCAATGCCATTACAGCTATGAAATTATTTGTTAAAATATAGTTTGTTGTGAAGGAGATTTATATTTAGCTCACAAAATTATAGGTGCATTCTGGCCTCTATAAGTTTAGTTTAGTTGTGGGCATATCTTCGTCCCATTGTAGTTAGCGATGTTCCAGAATGATGCTCAGGAAAAATATATTTATTTGAGTACATAGAATACATGTAGGTACACTCATGAGTCAGCAAAGAACAAAAATTGTGAGCTCATATGCATGCTTTTTCCTTGGAAAGCATCACCAAAATTACTCTTTGAAGCTCTGTCAGCTAGCAACACAGCATAAAGCATTAAGGCAATGAGATTAAAGTAACTTATTTCCTTACAATCTAGGTTGATTCTCTTGGATTCTGCTTTGCATTCCACTATGAATGTAAGCTTGGGAAAGACAAAGCTCCTGGGTCATTAATGAAAGTAGGCACCTGTGCCTTATATGCCCTTACCAAGTTAGCTAAGAGCGAAATAAATAAACACACACACAGATAAATCAAATTATACATTTTTCTATCAAAACAAAGCATCACTTACCAAGCAATGGAAATGAATTGAGGAAATAATTATTACAAAATCTATTTGTCATACAGCCAGTATATTAACTATATCTATATCTCTATATGTATATCTATCTATATGTAGCTATATCTATCTCTATATATTTATATGCATCTCTCTCTCTCTCTCTCTCTCTCTATATATATATATATATATATATATATATAGGCAGTGCTTTGGCCTTTAGCCATCATGTGTTTGTTGCTGTAAGGAAATCATTCTATACTGCACAACTTATGATCAAGATATGGCATCCAGGTACAAAGATGTCATTATCCTACTGTACTGATCCCTCGTTAAACAAGTCATTGAATACAAAGCTCCTTTTGCTATGCACCTTATCAGGAATATGAGCAATTAGAATGCCCACAGATCTTCCACTCAAAAAGAATGCAAGACATAAACCAAATGCAATATGCAGACCACCTCAAAGTCCTACATTTATACTCAGTCTCCACAGACTATTGAGATATGATCTATGCATCACTTATAAGGCATCATCTGATTGAGTACTGATGAACTTGTTGCATATCAAGTCTAGCAGCATTATAAATACCAGACTAAAGGACCTAAACTCTGTTTGCAATATAAACAGAACATATTGGATAGGCAGTTATGTGTCTCAGACAATGTACCTAATCTGAGCAGGCTTCCCATCCATGTTAAGCAGAGTTCATCCCTGACCCTTTTCAAATTCATCCTGGGCCAAATGATGGGGAATCGGAAATTTATCACTGGGCTGGCACCTATGCCTCTATTGAACAAATGCAGATTGTAAATTCTCTGTCACCCAAACACAACTATATGGCCTTGGGTAATTTATCCTGCCATATACAAATGGGAAAACATGGTATAGCTTAAAAAGGCTGTTAGCCCAGTAATCACCTGTGAATATATGAACCTAGTATATACTGAAGAGTAAGATGCCTATCTTTAGTATGTTTTAGGAGTATTTTTCTTGTGATGATAAATGATTTTTGGGGGAGAGGATTACATGAGGATGGAAAGTATAGGGGAAGTGTGTGTAAGGATTTTTTCTTGTGTCATTGTAATGCACCGTTGGTTTAAGAGCTGTAAAGTCTAGGATACAGGAGGTATACCCCATACTGGGAAATGCAGTCCTCACAAATAGCCTTCCTTGTGGTTCACAGGTACTTTGAATATGGATCTTGCAGGTATCATATTGACAGATCAGTCAATGGTCCATCTACTCTTGACTCTTTCATATCCAGTCATGCTGACTTCATTTTCAATATGCCTCTGTAATGCAAAATTGAGGATTATGATGGAGTCTCTGATCATAACCAACTTATTATGTGTTCAAGATGTGAATGTCAAGAAATTCACACAGAGTGAAGCTTGAGAGGTGAATCTTAGCATCCAGACCAAGAACACATAACAGAGGGTTATGATTAGATTTCCAGTCATATTTCTTTCTTTTTTTTTTTTTTTGCAGTGCATAGTTTTATTTGCTCCATGTACTAGCAGTTACAGGAACAAAGAATGAAAGAGGAATTGTAGGAGTCCAGAGTGATTTACCAGCTTTGAAAGCCAGTAGAGCACTTAGTGAGCACTGTCAGACAGCACCATACCTCTCAACTTCTTTGCTTAAGGACTGAGCAAAACCAAAACTAATGGGAGAACAAATGATTAAAATCAGGGACAGTTTTTAAATATTACCGTAACCTGCTAAAGAGTTAATAGAAAGTTCAGTTGTGTAAGCTGAACCTACCATAATAGTAAATGTTCAGATGATCTCTGCTGCAGTACACTTAGCTATATGGTTTATATCTTACCAAGGATATAACAGCAAGACAGCTTTTAAAGCATCATAACACCTTCTACATGCTGATAGTGTAAAGCAGCTTAAGCTGAGCTGACTAAAAGACAAGTTTGAGCACAAAGCCCTTCAGAGCTTTCCTGCTGGCAGAGACATGGTGGCTGACCCCTAAAAGGGCCATGCTTGGAACAACAAAAATTAAATGTCCACACCCTGCCATAAAAACACACCAAGAAAAGGGGTGGGGTGGAAGAAAGGAGTAGCTACTGCAGCAGTGATCATTCGAATATATACTGTTATGGTAAGTTCAACTTACAGAAATGTACTATGCACATCATATTTTTTTTCAGCAATACCCATATTTATTTTATTTAAAGAAACATCTTTATTAAATTATCAGTTGTGACATAGGGAATCATACATTTATATCAATAAAAACAACCATATTGACATATTTTCAGTTGCAAACATTATACATCACTTATAATCTATCACTCAATCATTACAAAGCTCATTCAAATCCTGCCTTCGTTGAAATCTCATTCCTCTTCCAAAACATTATCCTGCAATTATTGTTCCCACAATTCCCATTTTTTTCTATGTAATTTGCTCCTACACTTCTCTAAGGATCCTAGTTCCAGTTGTTTTATCTCTGTTACTATATTCACTACTTCTAGTAAAGTAGGTTTAGACTTTGATTTCCACTTTCCAGTAATTGCTTTCTTAGCAGCTACCATAACTGGACTCAGCAAGGCCTTACTATGTCTAGGCAATTCTGATTCTGTATCCTAGCTCAAAAATCATTTCCGTATCGCTGACAGAGCAGTCTGCAGGGAATTTTGAAACTCTGCCAACTCATTACACTCCCAGAAAATATGTTCCAAAGTACCTCTGTCTTCCCCATCACACCTCCAACATTTGTTATATACCTGAGAAAAAACTACTTGGAATCTACTTTGGGTATAAACTATGCTCATCATATTGAGCCTTACATATATGGATAGATTAACAAACTATCAACAAGCAGCTCCCCTGGACAAAACACCACGATCCACAATGTTCAAATCCTTTATTGAATGAAGTACAAAAGCTGTAGGTTAAGCGCTTTCATCTACACAATGTAGATTTCTTCAGAACAACTAATACATTCAATGCTTCACTTTAAATACTTTCAAAAAGACCGCCAAAAGTAATTACCTAACCAATCAAACGTTCAATAAAATTTGAAAACACAGAACAACATTCTCCTTTTTGTCATATAAACAAAATGATGAGTGTGTAGTTGAGTAAAATATGTTAAATTAATACTGAAATAAATCCAAACCATGATAAAATTCTCTATGATACGAAATAAAAATATAAATAAATACCTGAAATACATACTTATAAATATACAACATAATATATTCCTATATGTTAAAATAATAAAATGTATATGATAAAAAACTAACAACAACATTTGATTCATACATATACTATAATTAATTTCTTAATAAAGGTTTGGTGGGAATATATTCATTAATGCCTGGTGGGCTGTCTGCATTCAGTCTAATCTGCCATTGAATCTCTTTTTCCCTTAGGATTGATTTAATATCACACCCCCTAGGGTTACTCTTAACCACTTTGAGAATGGCAAATTTAAATGAATTACAACCATCACTCTCTTCCAAGTGCCTATATAGTGCATTATTCCTGTCTTTCTTCTTAATACAATATGTATGGTCATATATTCTATTACGTAGCCGTCTATCGGTTTTCCCGACATAAAAACTGGGACAGGACATGCATTTTCCCAAATATACTATATGTTGGGTCTGACAATTTCCTTTTTTAAAAAATATTTTACTTTTAATATTATTATCCAAATATAGGCTCTCAGTCTGTAAAATAAATGAGCATTGGTTACAATGTCCACATTGCTTAGTCCCTGTCATGCCTTTATTCCCATCATTATAGCGATTGTTAGTTTTGACCTCAATCATTCTCTTTAAATTCATCCCTGTTTTAAAGACGAAGGTAGGTTTATCTCCTATTTTATCACAAATCCCTTCATCACTAGTGAGTATATTCCAGTTTGTCTCCAAAATACTCCTAATTTCTCCCACATGTTGTCCATACTGTAGTATGTAAGCCTTTTGATACTTGTCTCCTATTTGTTTTTTATTATTTATCACATTATGTGGTGTGAATTCTCTCCCCAGCAAAGGTGGATATTTATTTCTCCATTCCTTAGTCACATATTCAGTAACATCCTTGACCATTGAGGGTGGATAACCCCTTTGACTAAATAATTGACCAATAAATTTCATTTCTTCAATCATATCATCCTTTCTGGAAGTCATCCTGGCCACCCTAATACACTGCCCCTTCAATATACTTTTTTTATGCATGTATGGGTGATTGCTTGAATATTCCAGATGGACATTACAAAAAGTGTCTTTCCTATATATCTTGGACTGAAAAGTAATTCCATCACTAAAAATATATGTATCTAAGTAATTAATGCCTATCTTACTGGTATTGTATGTAAATTGTAGATAGGAAGTAGCTCCATTAATATATTCTATGAATCGTATCAAATTCTTCTCCTTTCCTTTCCACAGGATAAATAAATCACCCAAATATCTAACATAACAGGCCATTTGCTCCATCCAAGGAGAATGTAAGATATATTTCTCCTCCCAATCAAAAAGAACCAGGTTTGCATAAATGGGGGCACATGCTGCCCCCATAGCAACCCCAGATATTTGTTTGTAGTACCCCCCTTCGAAAAAAATATAGTTGTTATCAAGTACTAAATTCATAAATTCAGAATAGGAGGTCTATCTTATCCCATTCTAATCCACTGTGCTTATTCAGGCTGTTAATGAACCTATTCACACCTTCAGTCCTAGGTATGCATGAAAATAAGTCTTTTATATCAATGGTTACAAAGAGTAAATTCGTGTTCCATAATTCATGTTTAAACTTCCCAAGGAATTCCCAAGAATCTTTGATTAAATGTGATATCTTGGGATAAATGTGTTTTAACCATTGATCAACTACCTTACCAAAAGGGAAGGCCTTACTATGACTTCCAGAGATGATAGGTCTGAATGGGGGGTCACTAATGTTTTTATGTACTTTAGGTATCCCCGAGATAGTTGCTAAAGTAGGGTATTCTACCTTTAAAAAATTGTATAAATCCTGAGTAATACGTTCATCCAATAGGAATTCTTCCAAATATAAATCAATCCTTCTGTGGGCTATGTTAATCTGGTTTAAAAAGGAAACCTCATATTGATCAGATGTGTTTAAAATGTCAAATATTCTATCTATATAGGTGTCCATATCATACAAAACTACACCCCCCCCCCTTTGTCAGGTGTCATGATTCTAATATTATGGGTATCACAAAGTGTAGTTAAAATTGACTCATCAGTAGAGCTCCAATTACTTTTATATCTATCTTTCTGCACATGTTTGTATAATTCATAAATTTTGTTACTAACTACTTTTTCAAAATTAATAAGAGTATTGTGCATGGGGGGGGGTAAAAGTACTTTTCTTCCTTAGATCACTTATATTCGGGGTTCCAGAATTGGAATCCCGAAAAAATATACCCAAATTTAACTTCCTCGTATATTTTTTTAACTCAACCAGTGTGTCCACTATATCAAGAGTCCTCCTAGGTATCTATTTCATACCTTTAGAAAAAATACAAAACATTTCAATATCTACTGGATATTGTGTATAGTTGTAAATTTTGAAATCTCCTACACTATGTACAACCCCATCAGTGACCATAATCCCAGTATTGGTCATTGTTTTCTGTAAGGCTTCCAATTGTCCCATTCCCTCCGTCCCTGTCGTCGGGTTTCCCATGGACGATTCCCCCTCCCATAATGTTCTTGCTCTAAAAAATCAGCTTCATAAGAGTCCACTCTAGGTTGTTCATGATAGTCTACCTCCCCACTCCTTTCATTACTACTGTATTCAGATCTCACATATCCCTTTTTATTCCATTTATATGCTGTTTCATTCTGGTATTGTTTAGTATCTCTAAGAAACTTTTTACATTTTTCTATCAAACATCTTTTTACAATTGGTTTCGGCATAATTAAATTGTTTAACATGCAATTTTTCCCACTGGGGATACAACAAGTCACTAGTTATGGATGTATTAAGTTCTTCCACCTCCTTCAATAATAGACTTAACTTGTTGTCATTACAAGATATAATAAATTCCATAAATTGTATGCCAAAACTATCAAACATTTTATTACATATACGTATATTAGCTTCATTAAGTTCCACACCCATGGGTTGTTTAAAAAAACATAACCCCATGGGTATGATACCACAATCTATACATTTTCTGAGATACATATTGTCCATCTGTAAGGCTTTGATATGATTAAGTTTTTTTCCACAATTATAAACCATGTCCTTTAATGAACTGTTAGTTTTGTTAGCTTTGAAATGTTCCTTACTGTAGTCATCAGTATGGAATTCATAGGGCATTTTTAAAAAATTGTCCATATTAAAAACATTACAGTTAGAAGCACCGTTACCAGAGTCCGATAATTGATGTCTACCATGCTGTCCCATATCTTTGTGTATCACTGTATTCGAACCAGCTGCCATAGAATAAGTCCTAGAGGGTTGTGTGTGCTTGGGTTTAGCTCCAGAAAATAGATAAACATCCTTCGAAACATCGCCAGACATAGAAGACAAATTGAACTGTCCCATCTTTTTGCTGGAGATTAGGTTCCCATAAGAGGCATTGTTTATCTGCGTGGACTTGTTCTCAGGAACTCCCTGTCCATTAGGTATATCTTCAGAGCTTCTACTTCCGGTATCAGAGCACAGTGATGTAATCCCCTCAGGCACAATGTTATCAGATATAGTATTACACTTGGTTGAAGGCGGCGTCATAAGTTCCAATAGTCGGGTGATTTCCCCTTTCAGAATCACAAGTTCTGAATGTACTTTATCAACTTCGTCCCTTCTAACCGGCGAAAAATTGGGAGAGATATCCCTGATGGAATCCATGATGAAACACCTATAACTCACAAAAAAATATCCAGGGAATCCAACAATAAACCAACAAACGATCAACAAGCAGCTCCCCTGGACAAAACACCACGATCCACAATGTCCAAATCCTTTAATGAATGAAGTACAAAAACTGTAGGTTAAGCGCTTTCATCTACACAACGTAGATTTCTTCAGAACAACTAATACATTCAATGCTTCACTTTAAATACTTTCAAAAAGACCGCCAAAAGTAATTACCTAACCAATCAAACATTCAATAAAATTTAAAAACACAGAACGACATTCTCCTTTTTGTCATATAAACAAAATGATGAGTGTGTAGTTGAGTAAAATACGTTAAATTAATACTGAAATAAATCCAAACCATGATAAAATTCTCTATGATACGAAATAAAAATATAAATAAATACCTGAAATACATACTCATAAATATACAACATAATATATTCCTATATGTTAAAATAATAAAATTTATATGATAAAAAACTAACAACAATATTTGATTCATACATATACTATAATTAATGTCTTAATAAAGGTTTGGTGGGAATATATTCATTAATGCCTGGTAGGCTGGCTGCATTCAGTCTAATCTGCCATTGAATCTCTTTTTCCCCTAGGATTGATTTAATATCACACCCCCTAGGGTTACTCTTAACCACTTTGAGAATGGCAAATTTAAATGAATTACAACCATCACTCTCTTCCAAGTGCCTATATAGTGCATTATTCCTGTCTTTCTTCTTAATACAATATGTATGGTCATATATTCTATTACGTAGCCGTCTATCGGTTTTCCCGACATAAAAACAGGGACAGGACATGCATTTTCCCAAATATACTATATGTTAGGTCTGACAATTTCCTTTTTTAAAAAAATATTTTACTTTTAATATTATTATCCAAATATAGGCTCTCAGTCTGTAAAATAAATGAGCATTGGTTACAATGTCCACATTGCTTAGTCCCTGTCATGCCTTTATTCCCATCATTATAGCGATTGTTAATTTTGACCTCAATCATTCTCTTTAAATTCATCCCTGTTTTAAAGACGAAGGTAGGTTTATCTCCTATTTTATCACAAATCCCTTCATCACTAGTGAGTATATTCCAGTTTGTCTCCAAAATATTCCTAATTTCTCCCACATGTTGTCCATACCGTAGTATGTAAGCCTTTTGATACTTGTCTCCTATTTGTTTTTTATTATTTATCACATTATGTGGTGTGAATTCTCCCCAACAAAGGTGGATATTTATTTCCCCATTCCTTAGTCACATATTCAGTAACATCCTTGACCACTGAGGGTGGATAACCCCTTTGACTAAATAATTGACCAATAAATTTCATTTCTTCAATCATATCATCCTTTCTGGAAGTCATCCTGGCCGCCCTAATACACTGCCCCTTCAATATACTTTTTTTCTGCATGTATGGGTGATTGCTTGAATATTCCAGATAGACATTACAAAAAGTGTCTTTCCTATATATCTTGGACTGAAAAGTAATCCATCACTAAAAATATATGTATCTAAGTAATTAATATGGATAGATTACGAGAGCTAATTATATTTGGGAGGTGGAAGGAGAAGAGTCCAGGAGCCCTTGGGGAATGGTCCTAGCAAAGCTTGAGCTGGACCTGTAGTGTATTGTAAAGGTATGTAAAGAGGATCAAGTAGCAGCTTGTAGAATACTTTTAGAATCTAACCCTTTCCAAAAAGCCATAGATGAAGCCAAGGCCTTGTTAGAGTGCAACTTGACCCTGCCTAGAATAGATTTGTAATGGGGAGTATAGCAAAATGTAATAGCCTTAGACATCCCTTTGGAAATATTCTGTTTTGACACAGATTGTCCATTCTTACTTTTGCAAGAAATATATAATTGTTCTGAAGATATGAATAATTTAGTTCTGTCAAGATAGTACCTGAGTTGCCTGTGGAAATCCATGATATGGAATATCCTTTCTCCCTTCATTTTTAGGTTCAGGGAAAAAAAAACAAGGAGGTTGATAGTTTGGCTTAAAGGAAACTCAGATGCCACTTTAGGCATAAAAAGGAATTAGTTCTCAAAGAAACTCTGTCCATAGGGTTGACTCACCATAAGAGCTTGCAACTCAGATAACCCCAAATCAACCAGATTACCTGGCTTGAATGGAGCAAGTGTTAGCTTCTTTAACACAAAGTTAAGATCCCAAGGAAGGGCAACCAGTTTTATTAGAGACCTTTTATGTAAAACCCCTTACAAAACTTTTTGACATGAAATTGCATCGAAAGAGGAGAGGCCATGGGCAGACATGATGAAATGGCAGATAAATGAACCTTGATATAGGAATAAGAAAGGCCATAGGATAGTAAGTTACACAGATATTGTAAAATCGGAGAACAACTAGCCATGAATAGGTGCTGCTTATGTTGTTGGCACCAATTAGAAACACGTTTCCATTTGCTAAGATATGAGTTTTCAGAAGCATGTTTTCTTGCCTCCATCAGTACCTGCTATGCATCTTTAGAAAACACTGGTCTAAGAGGAATTAAGACCATATCATCCAGGCAATCAATTGAAGATGGTTGATTAAGGGGTGTATCAGACACCACTGATCTTGTGCTGAGTTGTTACAGTCTGTGAGGAAGCATGTAGTATTTGCCACTGGCCATTTCCAAAACAAAGGAGAACCACAGTTGCTTGTGCCAGAAGAGAGTCACCACAATAATCTTTAGGGATTCCTTCTGAATCTTCAGAAGTAGTCTGGATATTAGTAAAAAGGGTGAAAAGGAATACAGGAACAGTCCTGTCCAAAGAAAAGATCCAGGTCTTCTTGCATGGAGTCATGTAACATAATTTTGCCAGTTGATTATTCAGAGAGGAGACAAAGAGTTCTACTTGAGAAACTCTCCAAAGATGGATCAAATCTTGGAAGACTGCCTCATCTAGTTTCTTACTCATGTGGAGTCTTTCCAGGGGTATCATTAAAATTTTAGATGCCATGACACCCAAACTCCAGAGATATTCCCTCATGGTGACCAAAGTCTCAGTGGAAAACCTTAAAAATAAATCTAAATAAAGATCTATTTTTTTCCTGTGGTAGAAAAGCTCTTGGAACTGAGGTGCCTAACTGACATCCCATGGACGCAGTCTTTGTGAGGGAGTCAGGAAAGACTTTTTAATGTTTTCTTGGACTCACAGCTTGTATAATAGATCTCTCACCTAAGAGAAATATTATTGACACTTTGAAAAATACTCTACAAAGATAAGGAAGTCATTTAAATGTGGAAAATGTGGATACCCTGTAGCCAGCAATGAACTATAATGCTCTTGGTGCAAGTGGATAGTCCAAATTAATTCAGAACATTGCTGAGCATTTCTCCTGATATTATGAACATACTTTAAAAAATAAAATGTGGTTATCTTTCATCTGGGAGACTAGCTTTGCCTCATAGTTTACTTTGGCAGATTTGACCAGCTCTCTAATTTGTTTGTTTAGACTAGAAAGTGTCTTTTTGCACTTTTCTATCTGCTCCTTTTTGGTTTTGGAGAGGACTTTTTCCTTTTTTTGGATAGCCTATTTATGCTAGGGATCCACCAGGGTGGTTTAATTTTGCCAGTAATCATAGGTTTGAATCAGACCGGTACTGTCTCCTCTATAAAGCCATGAATATGGAGGTACAGTGCTTTTGTGTACAGTTAAAAATTATTAATGGAACTTATGGAGTTGATATTAAAAAACAATTAAATATATTTTGAAGGGGAGTATTACCGACAGGTTAGGGGAGTGGCCATGGGGGATAGATGTGCCCCCACATTTGCTAATATGGTTCTTGATACGTGGGAATGTAAATTAATTTTAAATTCACATTTTGCAAAATGATGGAACTTATATAAACGTTTTTAGATGATATAGTTATATGTTGGAGAGAGAGTGTGTAATTATAGAAGGAGTTTGTTAAACATATTGAGGAGTCCACTACATTTTTAAGATTCACACATAATATTACACATGAGAAGGTCAATTATTTAGAAGTGACAATGCATAAGAAACAAAAAAGGTTTAAATCCACTTCATATAGGAAGGATATGTTTTCTAATTCATATTTGTATTTTACTAGTGAACACCCTTTACAACAAAAGAAAAGTATAGGTAAAGGTCAGTTTATCAGAGTGGCACATATGGTTTCTGATGATGATGTTAAACTGTTGGAAACTCCTGGTGTTCTGGCTGCAATGTGATTCTCAAACAATCCTGAAATATATCGCTGACTGATAAGTATATTTCCTGGCATTTTAACTTTCAGAGTTCTACATTGTTTTAATTTTGCCTGACTGAATTATTTTATATATTTTCTGGCATTGTTTTCTGTTTCTCATCTGTCCTGAAACTGCATTGTTTTCTGTTTGTCATCTGTCCTGAAACTGCTTCCCATCTGTCCTGAAACTGCTTCCCCCCTATTCCTGTGGTGAAGTTTATAAAACTGGTCTAACAGCTTTTGTGTTATCTGATTGCTTCAAGGCTTGCTGATTTAAAATAGTTTCTGTTTGTAAATTCCTGCGCACACTGTTGGAAACTCCTGGTGTTCTGGCTGCAGTGTGATTCTCAAACAATCTGGAAATATATCGCTGATTGATAAGTATATTTCTTGGCATTTTAACCTTTCAGAGTTCTGCATTGTCTTAATTTTGCCTGACTGAATTATTTTATATATTTTCTGGCACTGTTTTCTGTTTCTCATCTGTCCTGAAACTGCATTGTTTTCTGTTTCTCATATGTCCTGAAACTGCTTCCCCCCTATTCCTGTGGTGAAGTTTATAAAACTGGTCTAACAGCTTTTGTGTTATCTGATTGCTTCAAGACATGCTGATTTAAAAATAGTTTCTGTTTGTAAATTCCTGCATACACTGTTGGAAACTCCTGGTGTTCTGGCTGCAGTGTGGTTCTCAAACAATCTTGAAATATATCGCTGATTGGTAAGTATATTTCTTGGCATTTTAACCTTTCAGGGTTCTGCATTGTCTTAATTTTGCCTGACTGAATTATTGTATATATTTTCTGGCACTGTTTTCTGTTTCTCATCTGTCGTGAAAGTCCATTCCCCCCTATTCCTGAGGTGAAGTTTATACAACTGGTCTAAAAGCTTTTGTATTATCTGATTGCTTCAAGGCTTGTTGATTTAAAATAGTTTATCTTTGTAAATTTGTGCATACACTGTTGGAAACTCCTGGTATTCTGGCTGCAGTGTGGTTCTCAAACAATCTGGAAATATATTGCTGATTGGTAAGTATATTTCTTGGCATTTTAACCTTTCAGAGTTCTGCATTGTCTTAATTTTGCCTGACTGAATTATTGTATATATTTTCTGGCACTGTTTTTTGTTTCTCATCTGTCCTGAAACTGCTTCCCCCCTATTCCTGTGGTGAAGTTTATAAAACTGGTCTAACAGCTTTTGTGTTATCTGATTGCTTCAAGGCTTGCTGATTTAAAAATAGTTTCTGTTTGTAAATTCCTGCATACATGGTTGAAAACTCCTGGTGTTCTGGCTGCAGTATGGTTCTCAAACAATCTGGAAATATATCGCTGATTGATAAGTATATTTCCTGGCATTTTAACCTTTCAGAATTCTGCATTGTCTTAAGTTTAATTGACTGAGTTATTTTATATATTTTCTGGCATTGTTTTCTGTTTTTCATCTGTCCTGAAACTGCATTGTTTTCTGTTTCTCATCTGTCCTGAAACTGCTCCCCCCTATTCCTGTGGTGAAGTTTATAAAACTGATCTAACAGCTTTTGTGTTATCTGACTGCTTCAAAGCTTGCTGATTTAAAAATAATTTATGTTTGTAAATTCCTGCGCACACTGTTGGAAACTCCTGGTGTTCTGGCTGCAGTGTGATTCTCAAACAATCTGGAAATATATCGCTGATTGATAACTATATTTCTTGGCATTTTAACCTTTCAGAGCTCTGCATTGACTTAATTTTGCTTGACTGAATTGTTTTATATATTTTCTGGCACTGTTTTCTGTTTTTCATCTGTCCTGAAACTGCATTGTTTTCTGTTTCTCGTCTGCCCTGAAACTGCTTCCCCCCTATTCCTGTGGTGAAGTTTATAAAACTGGTCTAACAGCTTTTGTGTTATCTGATTGCTTCAAGGCTTGCTGATTTAAAATAGTTTCTGTTTGTAAATTCCGAAACTCCTGGTGTTCTGGCTGCAGTGTGATTCTCAAACAATCTGGAAATATATCGCTGATTGATAAGTATATTTCTTGGCATTTTAACCTTTCAGAGTTCTGCATTGTCTTAATTTTGCCTGACTGAATTATTTTATATATTTTCTGGCACTGTTTTCTGTTTCTCATCTGTCCTGAAACTGCATTGTTTTCTGTTTCTCATATGTCCTGAAACTGCTTCCCCCCTATTCCTGTGGTGAAGTTTATAAAACTGGTCTAACAGCTTTTGTGTTATCTGATTGCTTCAAGACATGCTGATTTAAAAATAGTTTCTGTTTGTAAATTCCTGCATACACTGTTGGAAACTCCTGGTGTTCTGGCTGCAGTGTGGTTCTCAAACAATCTTGAAATATATCGCTGATTGGTAAGTATATTTCTTGGCATTTTAACCTTTCAGGGTTCTGCATTGTCTTAATTTTGCCTGACTGAATTATTGTATATATTTTCTGGCACTGTTTTCTGTTTCTCATCTGTCCTGAAACTGCTTCCCCCCTATTCCTGTGGTGAAGTTTATAAAACTGGTCTAACAGCTTTTGTATTATCTGATTGCTTCAAGGCTTGCTGATTTAAAAATAGTTTCTGTTTGTAAATTCCTGCATACACTGTTGGAAACTCCTGGTATTCTGGCTGCAGTGTGGTTCTCAAACAATCTGGAAATATATTGCTGATTGGTAAGTATATTTCTTGGCATTTTAACCTTTCAGAGTTCTGCATTGTCTTAATTTTGCCTGACTGAATTATTGTATATATTTTCTGGCACTGTTTTTGTTTCTCATCTGTCCTGAAACTGCTTCCCCCCTATTCCTGTGGTGAAGTTTATAAAACTGGTCTAACAGCTTTTGTGTTATCTGATTGCTTCAAGGCTTGCTGATTTAAAAATAGTTTCTGTTTGTAAATTCCTGCATACATGGTTGAAAACTCCTGGTGTTCTGGCTGCAGTATGGTTCTCAAACAATCTGGAAATATATCGCTGATTGATAAGTATATTTCCTGGCATTTTAACCTTTCAGAATTCTGCATTGTCTTAAGTTTAATTGACTGAGTTATTTTATATATTTTCTGGGTTTTCTGTTTCTCATATGTCCTGAAACTGCATTGTTTTCTGTTTCACATCTGTCCTGAAACTATTTCACCCCTATTCCTGTTGTGAAGTTTATAAATCTGGTCTAACAGCTTTTGTTTTATCTGATTGCTTCAAGGCTTGCTGATTTAAAAAATAGTTTCTGTTTGTAAATTCCTGCATACACTGTTGGAAACACCTGGTGTTCTGGCTGCAGTGTGATTCTCAAACAATCTGGAAATATATCTCTGATTGATACATATATTTCTTGGCATTTTAACCTTTCAGAGTTCTGCATTGTCTTAATTTTGCCTGACTGAATTATTTTATATATTTTCTGGCACTGTTTTCTGTTTCTCATCTGTCCTGAAATTGCATTGTTTTCTGTTTCTCATCTGTCCTGAAACTGCTTCCTTCCTATTCCTGTGGTGAAGTTTAAAAAACTGATCTAGCAGCTTTTGTGTTATCTGATTGCTTCATGGCTTGCTGATTTAAAACAGTTTCTGTTTGTAAAATCCTGGATACACTTTTGGAAACTGCTGGTGTTCTGGCTGCAATGTGATTCTCAAACAATCTTGAAATATATCGCTGATTGGTAAGTATATTTCTTGGCATTTTAACCTTTCAGGGTTCTGCATTGTCTTAATTTTGCCTGACTGAATTATTGTATATATTTTCTGGCACTGTTTTCTGTTTCTCATCTGTCCTGAAACTGCTTCCCCCCTATTCCTGTGGTGAAGTTTATAAAACTGGTCTAACAGCTTTTGTATTATCTGATTGCTTCAAGGCTTGCTGATTTAAAAATAGTTTCTGTTTGTAAATTCCTGCATACACTGTTGGAAACTCCTGGTATTCTGGCTGCAGTGTGGTTCTCAAACAATCTGGAAATATATTGCTGATTGGTAAGTATATTTCTTGGCATTTTAACCTTTCAGAGTTCTGCATTGTCTTAATTTTGCCTGACTGAATTATTGTATATATTTTCTGGCACTGTTTTTGTTTCTCATCTGTCCTGAAACTGCTTCCCCCCTATTCCTGTGGTGAAGTTTATAAAACTGGTCTAACAGCTTTTGTGTTATCTGATTGCTTCAAGGCTTGCTGATTTAAAAATAGTTTCTGTTTGTAAATTCCTGCATACATGGTTGAAAACTCCTGGTGTTCTGGCTGCAGTATGGTTCTCAAACAATCTGGAAATATATCACTGATTGATAAGTATATTTCCTGGCATTTTAACCTTTCAGAATTCTGCATTGTCTTAAGTTTAATTGACTGAGTTATTTTATATATTTTCTGGCATTGTTTTCTGTTTTTCATCTGTCCTGAAACTGCATTGTTTTCTGTTTCTCATCTGTCCTGAAACTGCTCCCCCCCTATTCCTGTGGTGAAGTTTATAAAACTGATCTAACAGCTTTTGTGTTATCTGACTGCTTCAAAGCTTGCTGATTTAAAAATAATTTATGTTTGTAAATTCCTGCGCACACTGTTGGAAACTCCTGGTGTTCTGGCTGCAGTGTGATTCTCAAACAATCTGGAAATATATCGCTGATTGATAACTATATTTCTTGGCATTTTAACCTTTCAGAGCTCTGCATTGACTTAATTTTGCTTGACTGAATTGTTTTATATATTTTCTGGCACTGTTTTCTGTTTTTCATCTGTCCTGAAACTGCATTGTTTTCTGTTTCTCGTCTGCCCTGAAACTGCTTCCCCCCTATTCCTGTGGTGAAGTTTATAAAACTGGTCTAACAGCTTTTGTGTTATCTGATTGCTTCAAGGCTTGCTGATTTAAAAATAGTTTCTGTTTGTAAATTCCTGCATACACTGTTGAAAACTCCTGGTGTTCTTGCTGCAGTGTGGTTCTCAAACAATCTTGAAATATATCGCTGATTGGTAAGTATATTTCTTGGCATTTTAACCTTTCAGGGTTCTGCATTGTCTTAATTTTGCCTGACTGAATTATTGTATATATTTTCTGGCACTGTTTTCTGTTTCTCATCTGTCCTGAAACTGCTTCCCCCCTATTCCTGTGGTGAAGTTTATAAAACTGGTCTAACAGCTTTTGTATTATCTGATTGCTTCAAGGCTTGCTGATTTAAAAATAGTTTCTGTTTGTAAATTCCTGCATACACTGTTGGAAACTCCTGGTATTCTGGCTGCAGTGTGGTTCTCAAACAATCTGGAAATATATTGCTGATTGGTAAGTATATTTCTTGGCATTTTAACCTTTCAGAGTTCTGCATTGTCTTAATTTTGCCTGACTGAATTATTGTATATATTTTCTGGCACTGTTTTTGTTTCTCATCTGTCCTGAAACTGCTTCCCCCCTATTCCTGTGGTGAAGTTTATAAAACTGGTCTAACAGCTTTTGTGTTATCTGATTGCTTCAAGGCTTGCTGATTTAAAAATAGTTTCTGTTTGTAAATTCCTGCATACATGGTTGAAAACTCCTGGTGTTCTGGCTGCAGTATGGTTCTCAAACAATCTGGAAATATATCGCTGATTGATAAGTATATTTCCTGGCATTTTAACCTTTCAGAATTCTGCATTGTCTTAAGTTTAATTGACTGAGTTATTTTATATATTTTCTGGCATTGTTTTCTGTTTTTCATCTGTCCTGAAACTGCATTGTTTTCTGTTTCTTATCTGTCCTGAAACTGCTCCCCCCCTATTCCTGTGGTGAAGTTTATAAAACTGATCTAACAGCTTTTGTGTTATCTGACTGCTTCAAAGCTTGCTGATTTAAAAATAATTTCTGTTTGTAAATTCCTGCGCACACTGTTGGAAACTCCTGGTGTTCTGGCTGCAGTGTGATTCTCAAACAATCTGGAAATATATCGCTGATTGATAACTATATTTCTTGGCATTTTAACCTTTCAGAGCTCTGCATTGACTTAATTTTGCTTGACTGAATTGTTTTATATATTTTCTGGCACTGTTTTCTGTTTTTCATCTGTCCTGAAACTGCATTGTTTTCTGTTCCTCGTCTGCCCTGAAACTGCTTCCCCCCTATTCCTGTGGTGAAGTTTATAAAACTGGTCTAACAGCTTTTGTGTTATCTGATTGCTTCAAGGCTTGCTGATTTAAAAATAGTTTCTGTTTGTAAATTCCTGCATACACTGTTGAAAACTCCTGGTGTTCTTGCTGCAGTGTGGTTCTCAAACAATCTGGAAATATATCGCTGATTGATAAGTATATTTCCTGGCATTTTAACCTTTCAGAGTTCTGCATTGTCTTAATTTTGATTTACTGAATTATTTTATATATTTTCTGGCATTGTTTTCTGTTTTTCATCTGTCCTGAAATTGCATTGTTTTCTGTTTCTCATCTGTCTTGAAACTGCTTCCCACCTATTCCTGTGGTGACGTTTATAAAACTGGTCTAACATATTTTATGTTATCTGATTGCTTCAAGGCTTGCTGATTTAAAAATAGTTTCTGTTTGCAAATTCCTGCACACACTGTTTGAAGCTCCAAACAATCTGGAAATATATCACTGATTGATAAGTATATTTCTTGGCATTTTAGCTTTCAGAGTTCTGCATTGTTTTAATTTTGCCTGACTGAATTATTTTATATATTTTCTGGCATTGTTTTCTGTTTCTCATCTGTCCTGAAACTGTTTCCCCCTCCCCCACCCTATTCTTGTGGTGGTGTTATAGTTGGTGGCTTTGCAGTTGCCCGCTGCTACTGTAAATTTGATCTGGGACATCCCTCCCAGTCTGGTGTTCACTCTACCTAATACAGAGTGAACGTCTGAGAATGCCAATCCACTTAGGTTCTTAACCTTGAATTTTTCTTCTGCTCCTTCTTCCTCTCTCCTTGCACTCTACTAAAAAAATTACACTTTATTTTGCTTTTGCCTCTTTTTAAAAGTACTCAATTGTATTTATTCTGCTCCATTTATTACTGCTTGATGGTAGCCTGATTAAATTGTAACTGTTACTCTAAGCCTTTTGGTTTAAGCACTTGGGTTCCAGACCAGTTGTTTTACATTAAGAAAGTTTGTGGTCTGCACTGTTGTGGCAGGACAGATAGCTTACATCCGTCTAAGTTGGGAATTGCTGATTGAAGGCTCAGTGTATGTTATTCTAAAAGTGTAGTAGTTCTGGTTAAAGCACTTGGGCTTCAGGCCAGTGATTTTTCATTAAGAAGGTTTGTGGTCTGCACTCTTGTGGGAGGAGAGGCTAGATTCTGCCCTTCTGAGCTTGGAATTTCTGGTTAAAGGCTTATTGTGCCTGCTTATTTTAATTGTTTCTTTCTGAAATTGGTGCACCTTGGTTGCTATAGCATAGACTAGATTTAGGCATCCTGAATCTAGTTTTGTTTGTATAACTTTTGCACTTATCCAGGCCATCTCTTTTGGAGAAGGTTCCCCTGCACCCTAGTGGCAGGGGTGTGCAGTTAGAACTTGTCTGATTGAAGACTGCGGGAACAGGGCTCAGTTTTGAGCTTTTTTACTGGTTAATTGGGTAATTTGTTTAAATCAGTTTGCTCATTTTCTATTGTTATATAAAAATGCAGTTTATTCATCTGCTTTTACTATATTTGTGTTTCTTCCTACTTTATTACTTTATTTTTCTTTTGCTGTTTGTTCTTAAAAGTACTTAATTGCATTTATTCTGCTGCATTTATTACTGTTTGTTAGTAGCCTGATTAAATTGTAACAGTTATTCTAAGCCTTTGGTTGAAGCACTTGGGCTTCAAACCAGCTGTTTTACATTAAGAAGGTTTGTGGTCTGCACTGTTGTGGCAGGGCAGGTAGCTTACATCCTTCTAAGTTGGGAGTTGCTGATTGAAGGCTTAGTGTCTGTTATTCTAAAAGTGTATTAGTTCTGGTTTAAGCACTTGAGCTTTGGGCCAGTTATTTTACATTAAGAAGGTGTGGTCTGCACTCTTGTGGGAGGAGAAGGTAGATTCTGCCCTTCTGAGCTGGGAGTTTCTGGTTAAAGGCTTATTGTGCCTGCTTATTTGAACTGTTTCTTTCTGAAATTGGTATACCTTGCTTGCTGTAGCACAGACTAAATTTAGACCTGCTGAGTCTACCTTTGTTTGTATAACTTGAGCACTAATCCAGACCATATTTTTTTGGAGAAGGTTCCCCTGCACTCTAATTGCAGGAGTGTGCAGTTAGAACTTGTCTGATTGAAGACTGCTGGAATGGAGCTCAGTTTTTAACTTTTTATTGGTTAATTGTTTAATTTGTTTAAATCAGTTTTCTCATTTGCTACTGTTTTTTAGTTTTAGCACTAGACTCTGTTTCTTTGAGCTCAGCACTTGTTCAGAACTTGTTGCAAGCACGAAATAAGCTACAAATTCCTACAGCACCCAACTTTCCTCACTTGTCTAGAGGAAAACAGTTTTTAGTACTTAATAAATAAGCACCTCCCAGTGTGTTTTCTTCTGTCTACCTGATAAATCTGGGCATCTTGGGGCAATGCAGCAATTGCTTCAAGTACACAGACAACCATCTCCTCCTACCACCCAACACTACAACCTGTGAAAGATGCACTTATATAGGCAAATTGGAAGCAAAGCTCTCTTCACCCAAGACTGGACTAGACAGTCAAGAGGAGAAGGTAAACACTTGCACCACACCACACTCATCACACAGTCCCTCAAAACCTACACCACCAAAATAACACACAGAAACATGAAACACATGCCTACATTTGCAGAGGCTCTCAATAAAAATCTGATCAAGCAACAGGGACCTCCAAAGCAGAAATGCAAGCAACCTCCACCCCCAACACAACCCAAATGACACATAGCCCACAAACTCAGTGTGCCACTCAACCACAGCCCATAAAGCATAACAACATACCCAACACTCTAGTCATAGGTGATTCTATAGTCAGGCACACTGATGTTCCACTCACCAGGCTAAACAAGGAGAAAGTTACTGTCAGCTGCCTGTTGGGTGCAATGATCCACCACATAATGCACGCTTTCAGGTCACTCCACAAGTACAAATATGACTCTGTCATTGTCCATGTTGGTGTGAAGGACCTAAGATGTACCTCCCTGGACTATATGAAAAGAGACATGGAGGAGCTCTCTGATCTTGTAGCCCAGGCAGGTATGACCCTAGCCCTGAGTAGCATCCTGCCATCACCCAGAATGATACCACAGTACAAGGACAAAATGATTGACTTCAAGAATTGGCTAAGCTTCTGGTGTCATTCTAAGTGGATCCAGTATTTGTCTGCCTGGGATGACATGATCAACAGACCACGATGCTTTGCCAGAGATGGCCTGAAACTGTAGCCCTTGGGATACCGGACACTGGCTAAGGCTCTTGTCATCCCTATAGTGCCTTTTTTAGGCAAGGTTCAAATGACAAATTCACCACCTTAACAGGTACAAGCAAGCAAAATCTGAGGGTAATGCTACTCAATGCTAGAAGTCTAAACCTCAAAATGTGTTCACTCGAGGCACTCCATAAAATGGAGAACATCAACATCTGTGCAGTGACAGAGACCTGGTTCAAGGCTCCAGAAAGCACCCCTGCATTATCAGGCTATAATTCATACCACACCTTTCGGACACCTAACCTGGACTGAAACACTAAAGGCGGAGGCGTGTCCATATTTATTAAGGATATCCACACCTCCAGGCTAGTTGCTCAGCATAATGCATCTGAGATTATCCAAGTGCAACTAACTCTGGGCAAGACCACAATCCAAATTGTAACTTGCTACAGATCCTCCACCATGTCCCAGGATTCCCACTCCTCATTTCTTGATACACTGGAAAATATTAGGGTACAACCCAACACCCTAATAATGGACGATTTCAACTACCCCACCATTAACTGGGAAAACTACTCATGTACCAACTCTTTTGCTCAACATTTTCTGGAATTTATAAATTCCAATGCCTTGGATAAACTTATCCACACCCCTACCAGGGGCCACAATATTCTAGACCTGGTCATTACCAACATGGTCGACCGGTGTTCTACACCAAAGGACAATTCCACATTGGTCAGATCCAACCACAAGCTAATCACCTTAGACATCCACATCATGCCCCCACCCCCCATTAGAGAAACCACCTTAAAAATATTTCTCCAAAGCCAACTTCACGCTTCTTAAGGCAGAAGTGGCAAACTTCACGACATCCATGCAAATGGACAATAGACGTACAACTGCTGAGTCCTACACAAATGCACTTTATAAGCACTTACATGAGTGCATGGCTCGTGCTATCCCTAATAGAACCAAATGATATCCTCCAAAAAAAGGAAGCCAATCTGGTGGTCCCTGCCATAAACAAACTCTACAACAGAAGAAGGAAACAGTTGTAAAAAAAGAATAAAGTCCCATGATTGGAGGAACTCCCTGGTCAGCCTCAGTATGAAACTGTGATTCCCTCATAAAATCCTTCAAAGCTAGTTACGAAAACAAAATCACCACTGATTCCAAAGACAATCACAAAGCATTCTATAGCTATAGCAAGAATCTTAATGGTGACACTCAGATCTACTCTGAGTTACAGCACAATGGCACTAAATATACAGAACCAACTGATATTGCAAACATCCTGGCAGATACGTTCAGTGCTAACATTACCCCCCTCTCACCCCCTAAAGGGCCCATCTCTATACCGGAAGAATGCAAAGTTCCTGTAATCATGGCTGCACAGGTAAAAAACACACTCTCCAAAGCCAAGAACACAGCATCCACGGGACCTGACAACATCCCAGGCTGTGTTCTACATGAACTGCAGAATGAACTGGCACCCCAACTAAGCACCATGTTCAATCATAGCCTCACCTCAGGCTTTGTGCCCACTGAATGGTGCACAGCAATGGGTATCCCACTCCACAAATGGGGAGCCACCACAGACCCCGGCAACTACTTCCCCATTAGCCTAACAAGCCTGGTCTGCAAGGCCATGGAACGTATCATCATGGATCTTATATACAAAGACATTGGTAATCTCCAAACTCTGGACCCCACCCAGTCTGTGTTTGTAAAAGGCAGATCATGTCTCCTAAACCTGATAGACTTCTTTGAAGCAGTCACCAAAGCCATAGACGAGGGTAAGGTGGTTCACACAGCCTATCTAGATCTCGCCAAGGCTTTTGGCACCATCACCCACTCTGGAATTATAGATAAACTCACTAAACTAGGTATAAATCCCTATGTCACAAGATGGGTTGCCAGCTGGCTCTCTCACAGAACTCACACTGTGAAAGTAGCAGACTCCAAATCTGACTTCAGACCAGTGACAAGTGGAGTACAACAGGGTTCAGTCCTGGGTCCTCTCCCGTTTGATATCTACTTTTCTGAAGTACAGGCTAACACAGAAGGTCTTTGGCTAATGAAGTTCGCAGATGACTGCAAACTAGGAGCCATAATCGAAACTCCTAATGATGTGGACATCCCACAAAAGGACCTCACTGAGACAGATGCCTGGTGTCAAAGCCATGGCCAAAAGCTCAATGCCAAAAAGTGCATTGTCATCCCCTTTGGTAAAAACTCTTGTACCCATGAGCTACCACATAGGTGGTAGTCTACTTAACACCGACAGTGTGATAAGAGACTTTGGGACACAGGTGGACAGTAGTCTCCATTGATAATCACATTGTCACAGTAGTCAGGAAATCCTTCAACGTGGCACACCTCATCACAAAAGGTTTCTCATCCAAGAAAAAAGAGGTCATTGTTCTCCTCTACTCGTCACTCATTAGACCCATTATAGAGCACAATGCCCCATTTGGTTTGTATCTCACAAGACATCTACTACAACTGGAAAGGCCACAGCAATACCTCACAAAGAGGATTACTGGCCTCAAACAGATGCCCTACGCAGACCGTCTCAAAAAACTCCAGCTTTACTCCATCGCATATTGCCTACTCAGAGGCGATCTCTGCCTAACATACAAAGCTATGTCAAACCCAGAGCTGTTGGACATGCTCCACTTAATGAAATCCCAATCCCTCCGAGCTACATGCTCTAGGGACCTAAACCTTGTCACTACAATAAACATAACATGCTGGAGGGATAGATTCCTGTCCCAGAGACTTCCCATACTCTGGAACAAACTACCTATCTATATCAAACAAAGCTTCTCATTAACACTCTTCAAGAAAAATCTTGATGACTGGATGAGAAATAGGAAATTCACCCCGGGGATCATAACTGTGGCTCTGCTCGACAGGAGTACAGGAAAATCATTTTCTTGGTTGGCTAGGCTTATATAGGCCCTAGGGCCAATAGCCTAGTACTTACCTATGAACCTATGACCCTATATTTTTTGAAGAATGTGATAGAGTGAAACATATATTTTTGGAACAAAAATATCCAGACAGGTTAGTTAATGCCATTTTAGAGGAGGTTAGAATAGATGGATTTATAAAATATTATCCAATGAGACACAATTATTTCTCAGATTGATTTAAATGGCAGTGCCACCCATGATGTCTTACAGAAAGAAGAGGACCATTTTGAAAATTCATTAATCCTGAATTACAATATGGATGTTAATGTGATTAAAATATTACAGACAAACTCATTGGCTCCAATGGGTATAAGGTGCCAAATAAATGAGTCAATAACAAAAAAAAACTGCACCAAAGCATGGCCAATAAAGCTTAATATACTTTATTTGAGTAAGTGCTTTCATGAACCCCATTCATTTCTGCATACTCTAAAAACTGTTACAGATCTAAAACAGTACTTAAATAAAAATTCAAAAATTGACCAGCCAATAAGGTGCTTCCAATCAACAATGTAGCTCAAACATTTATAGAAACAGTAACAGCAACCTACAAAAATGTTAAAATAACAACATAATAAAAACAAAATAAATTTCCTGTATAATAAAATCTCAAATTGGATGCAGCAGTCAATGACACAGTCACAAATGCATATTGGAAAGGCTCACCCAGACTCTGCTACACTTTGCTGTGAGAAAAAGGTTGGTTTGCTTTTTATTTGTTGTATTTTGTATTGGTTTACTGCCTTTTTATATTCTGAGTGCTGTGATTTGTTTTCTTTACCTTGTGTTTTGCTTGTGTTCTGCTTTTAACTGTATATTAAAACTTCAAAAGACACCACAGCTCTGTTTCTTGTGAGTCAGGCAGAAATTAGAACTGATCAATTAAGGACTCATACATAAGATAGAAGAGGTCACTTAAGGTTAATCATTTGTGAACTGAGTGGGTGGAGCTAGGAACTAAGCCTTCTATTTAAGGGGTAAAATAAACCTTTTCAGAGCTTTATTGGAAAGGCTCACCCATACTCTGCTACACTTTGCTGTGAGGGAAAGGTTGGTTTGCATTTTATTTGTTGTATTTTGTATTGGTTTATTGCCTTTTTATATTTAGAGTGCTGTGATTTGTTTTATTTACCTTGTGTTTTGCTTGTGTTCTGCTTTTAACTGCATATTAAAACTTCAAAAGACACTACAACTCTGTTTCTTGTGAGTCAGGCAGAAAATTTTCCCCACCCTGTCACTGTCGTCTTCTTAAATACCACTGTCTTTCTAGTTGCCTGCCTCTTATGTTAATTTGACCATATATCTCATTTCCTCTCTGCTTTCACTGGCTTCTGTAAACATTAAATTATCATTTTGTGAAATCACTCCCCTTCAACTATTTAAATCTATTGGCCGTTCTACTGTATTCCATAGTACCGGAATACAAAAGTGATCACCCCCTTTCAATCTATCTTGCTGTTTTAAAAATAGTGACTCTCCACTAAAATTTAACTTTTTAGACAGGTAAAACTTAAGTTACCTACTTTTACATCTAACTTCTCTAGTGCACACTGCAGTGTTTAGAATAACCCATTGTTTTTTTTTTCATCTTACCTTTAAACATCCCTGTGACTAGCACTTGCTCTAATACCTGCTGGAAAGCACTAGGAAGCCTTAAACTGATACAAACGCAAACACTCAGCTCTCCTTATTAATAAGGAGAAATTAATCATAGGCACTAAACAGCCTATAACTGCAAAGTATCTTGCTAAAGTAAGGGAAAACAGCTCCTGTACTTTAAAAAAAAAAAAAACAATAGCACCAAACCAGGCATGTCCAAGGGTCAGCTTCCATTGATTTCTCCTGTCCACCTGGTGAATCTGGGCATACTGGGGTAATGCAGCAATTGCCTCATGTACACAGACAACCCTCTCCTCCTACCACCCAACACTACAACCTGTGAGAGATGCACTTACATAGCCAAACTGGAAGCAGCGCTCTCTCCACCCAAGATAGTGCTAGATAGTCAAGAGGAGAAGGTTAACACCCGCACTAGACCTCAAGTAACACATAGCCCTTCTAAACTCACACCACCAACACCAACACATAGCAACACTAAATCCACATATGTGGAGGCCCTTAACTGTAACCTGCCAAGCAACAAGGACCTCCGAAGCTGAAACGCAAACAAACACCAGTCATAACCAAAGTATCACATAGCTCACAACACCAGTGCGCCACCCAGCAACAGCCCCTAAGGCAAGACAATGTACCTAACACTTTAGTCATAGTCAGACACACTGATGTCACACTCACCAGGCTAAACAAGGAGAAAATTACAGTGAGCTGCCTGCCGGGTGCCAGGATCCACCACATAACTCATGCACTCAAGTCACTCCACAACAAGTACAAATATGACTCTGTCATTGTCCATTTTGGAGTGAATGACTTGAGAAATACCTCCCTAGACTACATGAACAGAGACATGGAAGAGCTGTCAGATCATGTGGCCCAGGCACGTATGACCCTAGCCCTGAGTAGCATCCTGCCTTTGCCCAGAATGATACCACAATATAAGGACAAAATGACTGACTTCAACAATTGGCTAAGCTTCTGGTGTCATTCAAAGGGGATCCAGTATCTGTCTGCCTAGGATGACATGATCGACAGACCACGATGCTTTGCCAGATATGGTCTGCACCTGTTGCCCCTGGGATTCAGGTTACTGGCTAAGGCTCTTGCCACCCCTATAGTGCCTTTTTTAGGCAAAGTTCAAAGGACAAAACCAGCACCATAACAGGTACAAGCATGCAAAATCTAAAGGTAATGCTACTCAATGCTAGAAATCTAAACCTCAAAATGCACTCTCGAGGCACTCCTAAAAATGGAGAACATTGATATCTATGCAGTAACTGAGACCTGGTTCAAGGCTCCAGAGAGCACCCCTGCAATACCAGGCTACAACTCATACCACACTTTTCGGCCACCAAACCAGGATCGAAACACTAAAGGTGGAGGAATGTCCATATTCACCAAGGATATTCACACCATCAGGTTAGTTGCCCAACACAATGCGTCTGAAATTCTCCAGGTGCAACTAACACTAGGTAAGACTGCAATCCAAATTGCAGCTTGCTACTGATCCCCCACCATGCCCCAAGATTCTCACTACACCTTTCTAAACATACTGGAAAATATTGATATACAACCAAACACCCGAATACTGGGTGATTTCAACTACCCTGCCATTAACTGAGAAAACTATTCATGCACCAACACCTTTGCCCAGCGGTTCTTGGAATTCATAAATTCCAGTGCCCTGGATCAACTAATCCATAGTCCCACCAGGGGCTCCAATATCCTAGACCTGGTCATTACCAACATGGGAAATCAATGCTCCACAGCTATGGTCACCCCCTCGTTGGTCAGGTCAGACCATAAGCTAATCGCCCTTAACATCCACATCCCACCCCCACCCCCCAGTAAGGAAACCGCCATAAAAAACTTCTCCAAGGCCAACTTCATGCTGCTCAAGTCAGAAGTTACAAACTTCATGACACCCATGCAGACGGGAACAGAAAGTTCGACTGCTGAGTCCTACACTAAGGCACTGTACGAGCACATCCACTCATGCATGAATCGTTCCATCTCAAATAGAACCAAAATGCTCTCCTCCAAAAAAAGGAAGCCAATCTGGTGGTCCCCTGCCATAAACAAACATTACAACAAAAGGAAAAAAATGTTGCAGAAAAGAGGAAAATCCCAGGATGCAAAAAATCCCTTACCAGCCTCAGTAAGAAGCTGAGATCCCTCATAAAATCCTCCAAAGCTAGTTACGAAAATAAAATTGCCAAAGATTCCAAAGACAACCACAAAGCATTCTATAACTATGTCAAGAATCTAAATGGCAATGCTCAGATCTGCTCTGAGCTACAACAGAATGGCATTAAATATACTGATCCCAAGGATATTGCCAATATCCTGGCAGATCGATTCAGTGCCAGCTTCACCCCCCTCACCCCCTAAATGGCCCATCTCTGTACTGGATGATTGCCAAATTCTGGTAATAATGGCCACACAGGTAAAAAACGCACTGTCCAAAGCTAAGATTACAGCATCCATGGGACCAAATGACATCCCGGGCTGTGTACTACATGAACTACAACATGAACTGGCACCTCACCTAAGTGTCATGTTTAATCATACCCTCACCTTAGGCTTCCTGCCCACTGAATGATGAACAGCTACAGTTATCCCTCTCCACAAGGGGGGATCAACCTTGGATCCCAGGAACTACTGCCCCATCAGTCTGACGAGCCTGATCTGCAAGGCCATGGAACATATGATCATGGAACTTATAAACAAAGACATTGGCAACCTTAAAACACTGGACCCCACCCAGTTTGGGTTCGTGAAGGGCCGATCTTGTCTTCTGAACCTTATTAACTTCTTCGAATCTGTCTCCAGAGCCATGGACAAGGGTAAGGCAGTCCACACAGCCAATCTGGACCTCGCCAAGGCCTTTGACACCATCCCCCACTCCGGAAAAATAGATAAACTTACTAAGCTGGGCATTAATCCCTACATCACTCGATGGGTTACCAACTGGCTTACTGACAGAACCCACACTGTAAAAGTAGCTGACTCCAAATCCAGCTCCAGACAAGTGACAAGTGTAGTACCTCAGGGTTCAGTCCTGGGACCTCTCTTGTTTGGCATCTACTTCTCTGAAGTACAGGCCAACACTAAGGGACTCTGGCTAAAAAAGTTCGCAGATGACTGCAAACTGGAAGCCATTACTGAATCCCCAAATGATGTGGATACTCTACAAAAGGGCCTTACAGAAACAGATGCTTGGTGCCAGAGCCATGGGCTCAAGCTCAATGCCAAGAAATGTATAGTTATCCCCTTTGGGGGAAAAACATGTACCCGTGAATTATCACATAGGTGGTAGCACACTAAACACTGAAAGTGTGATAAGAGACTTAGGGACACAGGTGGACAGTGGTCTTACCTTCAATAACCACATCGCCGCAACAGTCAGGAAATCCTTCTATGTGGCACACCTCATCACTAAGAGCTTTTCATCCAGAAAAAAGGAGGACATTGTCCCACTGTACTCATCCTTCATTAGACCCATTATAGAATACAATGCCCCATTTGGTATGTACCTCTCAAGACATCTGCAACAACTGGAAAGGCCGCAGAAATACCTCACTAAAAGAATCACAGGCCTAAAGCAGATGCCCTATGCTGACCGCCTTAAAAAACTCCAGCTATACTCAGTCGTATATCATCTACTCTGAGGCGATCTCTGCTTAACATACAAGGCCATGTCAAACCCAGAGCTGTTGTACATGCTACACTTAAAGAAATCCCAATCCCTCAGAGACACACGTTCCAGGGATCTAAATCTTGCCATCACAATAAACAAAAATTGCTGGAGGGATAGGTTTCTGACCCAGAGACTCCCCAGACTCTGGAATTGGCTGCCCATACATGTCAAGCAGAGCGCCTCTTTCACCCTCTTCAAAAGGAACCTTGATGATTGAATGGGAGAAAGGAAATTCACCCTGGGGATCACGTCAGTCACCCTGCTAGACAGGGGTCCAGGGAAGTAAATAGTGTGGGAAGAAATAGCCAGGGAAATGTTATGGCTAGGCTTGTATAGGCCCTAGGGCCGATAGCCTAGTACCAACCTATGAACCTATATACAAAAACCTTTGCAAACAACTATGTAATGTCCTTTTAATACGGAAATCCTCACATCTGTTAATTCATAAACAATTACAACACTGTACATCATATTGGATGTTAAAATGGCAGAATGAATGCCTACAACCTAAAAAGGAGGAAATAAAAAGCATAGACTTACCCCATCAAAACATGAGTTATCATTCTGCACATTATAATCATCATTAAGCTTTACAGCATTCCAATGGAATTCATTAAACTCAAAGGACTCCATGTGAAACATAGATTCTAAGATGCACTATGCGACTGTAGTGAGGCAATCCACTGTATAATGTCAGTCCATCCCTTAGCTGATTCATTTCTTTAGCTGTTAAGATGTCTCAGAAATGTCAATCAACAGCTCAGGTCTACTGCCTAACAATAAAACTCACATAAAAAACAGAATAAAACATAACACTAAGTGAAACTAACCCATTCCTAAAACAGGAGCACTCGTGCATACATACCTTATGGCTACTGATAGTAATAAACTATTAAACAGCAATTGAAATCTATCGAACATTCATGGAACTTACATTCAGAACACATTTCATGTGAAGGATGATTCAATCCTATGTCCCTAACTTCACTGCAAGTGCAGAATCTACAGGAACAACACAATGCTGTTATCAATCACAGGCCAAACTAGCAAATACTACTGCTTTGTTAACCTTGGCCTTAAATAAACTATCCACACCGCCATCTACTGTCAGTTTCACAATATATCACTTAAACTGCTAATGCCAAGTGACATAGATTCAACCTAAAACTGACAGATATTACTACAAAGAAAATGTACCCATCTCACATATACAAATGGCTTCAAACAACCATCTACATATTCAGGTTTAAATATACAGAAATAAATCTGGTGCCCCAATTAAATAAAGCTAGACCTACTAAACCCACTTAAGATATAACATTCTAATCACCATACTAAGCTCACCTCCTTAGTTTCCTAGCTCACAGAGCTGGTCTAATTGGCACAAATTCATTCAACCCCAACCCCTTAGTAATAATAATTGTTATTGGATTGTGAGTGGGGTTGTGCCACATGCAATTTTATTTGAATTTCTTTAAAAATGTCTGTTGATTGACGTTCTTACATTGCATTGAAGAAGGGTTCTACCCGAAAGCATTGCTGCATATTAAAGGTTTGTTTGCATTTCCAACTCCATTTTTTTGTTGTTTTTACTGGTGAAGTTGTACCAGAATTTTGGTTTACTACAAGGTTGGTCCTTTTTTTGTTAACTTTTGTATAATGTTAACCTGCATTGATGATTTTTTTTATCTGAACATTTTATTTGTGACAGTGTTTGTTATTTATGGACATTGTAATAAATAAAAGAGCACCACTGTGTTTATTTCATTGCTGGGATTTTGTGGAGGAGCTTTTGTCCTGCTCTTACAGTGCAATTTTCTTCTGCTTAAGTGGTTTGCTTATTGCACTGCTTCTGCTTCCTGCTTTTTTTGTCCCTTTGCTTTACCTTGAGCTGAGGGGGATCGAAATGTATGAGAGGCAATGTGGCCTTTGATAGCCAGGGTGCTTTCAATGTTTCTGAACCATGTTTCCGTGTCTGCACAAATGTCTGCAATTTCCAGGGTCAGGAGTACTTCCAAGGAGAGCAATGTTTTATTTAAACTCCTAGCATTGGGCAGCAGTACCTTTAGGTAGTCGTAAGTGATTTTTGTTATTTTGGAGGGTTTAACAACTTGGCATGGCCTAAAAAAGGCACTATGTGCTAGATAAAGTCAGTAAACAGAAGCCAAGTGGTGACAATTGCAAAGCATCTCATGCAAAGCATCAAGGTTTGTCAGTCATGTCTCCCCAGGCTGGCAGATATTGGATCCCTTTGTTGTGACACCAGAAACTAAGCCAATTGTTGAAGTCAATCATTATTTCCTGGTACTGTGACACATCATTGGTGAAGGTAGAATGCTACTCAAGGCTAGATTCATACCCACCTGGGACATATATTCACAGAGCTCCATCATATAATCCATTGAGGTATGTCTTAAGTCATTTATGCTCACATGGACTATGACCATGTCATACTGGTACTTGTGGTTTTTAGGACCTAAGTGCATACAGATCTGGTGGATCCTAGCTCCAGACCAACAGCTCACTGTGATCTTCTCCTTGTTTAGTCTTTTAAGGGGGACATCATTATGTCTTACAATGGAATCCCCAATAACTAGAATGCTTGGCTGTGTGGTATGTTGCCTTATGGGCTTGGAAGCAAGGCTACTATGATTTTCAGAGTTATGTGTTGTGTGAAGTGCTGTCTTTTTGAGTGTGCACTAGGCCACTTACAGATGCTTTTAGAAGGTCTTGGAGATTTGGATAGATTACAAGTGGGTACCTCCGTATATGTGGGATTATGTGTTTTGTCTTTAGTGTTGGTACTGAGTGTTTTGGATGTAATGCTGACAACCTGGTTTGCATTTTTCATTTGTGTATGTGAGAACTTTGCCTCCAATGACATTGTGTATGTACATCTCTCACATACTGTGCTTGTCTGTTCTAAAGTTAAACGATTGTCAGTGAACATGAGTCTGTTGCTGCACTGCCTCAGGATGTCCATATCCACTAGGCCAAAAACAGAGATTACATGGAGCACCTATCTATCATACCAGATTCTTAGTAGATGGGAAGGGGGAGGAAAGAGTCACTTATAGGTCAAAGTCAGAGTGTTTATGAACAGTGGGAGACTATGGAGAGTGTTTCCTACAGAGAATTTTAAACTGGACAGGTTTGATATATACAAGGCACAGGTAACCTTGTCTGCAATGTGCAAACACCAGGCGTTTATACCAGCCGGATGAAAAACCTTTACACAGTTAAGACCTCAGACCAATCAGGTAAACACACAATAAGCCTTCCACCAGCAGTTCTCAACGTGTATGGGTTAAATTGGCCCTCTGCTCCCACCACAGTGCAGAATAAAATCCTCTTGGTGTAAAACAAAGCGGTTTTGAGCTCAAGTGCAATGACAAATGCTTTACAACAAAAGTCAGAACTCTTGTAGTATTAGGAATCCTTGGAAGTAAATCCATAAACCCTGAGAAATATTCCCAAATACAGAAATACCAGTAGAATGAAAGACTTTTACACAGTTAAGTCCTCAGGCCAATCAGGTAAACACAAAAATAAGCCTTCTACCAGCACTTCCCAACTTGAATGGGTTGAATCTGCTCTCTGCTCTCACAAGACTGCAGAATAAAACCCCCTTAATGTAAAACAAACTGGTTTTGAGCTCAAGTACAGTAACAGATGGTTTACAACAAAAGGCAGAACTTCTGCAGCATCCGGAATCCTTGGAAATACATTTACAAACCCTGAGTAATTTTCCTAAAGACAGACAAATTTGGAAAAAAATAGAACTTCTATAAGACAGAAAAACTTTGCAAACTTAGAAATATTTTGGCAAACTCATGAGAGCTTTGGCAAATTCAGAACAGCTGTTGCAGTAACAGAGGAGGTTAGGAAATATCAGAATATTGTTACAATGACCTAAGAGCAGTACAGTAACAAACAGATGCCCCAGGATTCATGAAGTCCGGCGTAAGGACAGTTTCAGCCTTGCACCGAGCGTCCTCCTTACAGATGGTGCAGCAGCGCCATATGAATATTTATGAGGGCACACTGCCGCACCCTTGACGTGCACAGGAAATGTGTGTGAGTGCAGGGGGTGAGTTTAAGTGCTCTACAGAGGTGTAAACATGCCCCCACAGTTGCACAACCTACTATGCTTACTATTAGAGGCCGCCTCTAATAGTAAGCAATTAAGTCAGTGTCCATGGATACTGAAATGTATGCTAAGCATACAAAAGTGTCCATGAACACTGAAATAAAATCAAAGTAGTAAACACACAAGCACGTAGTGGAATGTTGAGCCCCGTCCCTAGAACTATCACAATTAGATTCCCCCATGTCCCTATTTTACATTTGTATTGCTTCATTACTGAAAGTGTAAGTGAATTGCAGCACGTTTGCGTGTCGCCACCACATGCTTAGCGTAGCTTGCACATCAAAATCATCCAAATAGAAAAGAACATACAGAATCAATGTTAACGTCAATAGTTTAGTGGTTAGAGCATCTGCCTAATGAACAGGCATTTATGGTCCGGGTCCCACTATAGCACATATCATTTTTCATGTGGAATATGTATATGAGCATATTTATACATCATTTTGCTGTATAACCTACATAATAACATGTAAATGTGAACTGGAGTAACGCATGAAATATCTAACTAATGTCATTCAATCAAAGTAGTAGTTTCATAATGAATAAGGCACTAGTAAGCAGGTGTAAGCACAAATAAACAGAAGTAAACATATGTAAGTACCAGTAAGCAAGTCTGAGTGCATTTGCACGGGTGTAAGCAGTGCCCAACATAGGAAATGTATATAATTATGTAGATGTATGTGCCTGTGTATGTACAGATATATAATACATATATATATATATATATATATATATATATATATATATATATATATATATATATCTATGAAGAATGAACATTGTGACAATAAAGCATACAAAAAGAATGAGAAGGGAATCAACAGCAACTCCAGTATTATTTAGTGCTGTCAGCTTATGTGATATCAAGCTGGGCAGGGGTGAGCAAAGCACTGCTACTCACACCACAGGCTGGATACTACCAGTGGGAGTAACATTGTCAATCTGCTAAGTCTACTTTAAAAACAATCACAGGTTAGTTCCTGGTGGGGCTACCCAAAAATTGCTAGGATGGTTAGACCTCCAACTATTACACAAGCAAGGGCAGGTATGTTCAAGGACTAAATGGTGGGAGAGCTTGATGATACATTGGTTGGGACAACATACATTTAGGGTCCCTAATGCTGGGGAGAGGGCAATGTGTGGAGGTGTGTCATGGCTGTGATAGCAACCGGAGAATGGATAGTTTGCATGTATGTCGAACTCAGATGGGGTGGAGGAACCATGGGTATGAAATTATGGATCCAGGCATGTCAGGGTTGGATGGCCTGGTTCTAATTGGACCACCTCATGGAGGTCAGCGAGTTCGTTATAAGTATATATGCATACACACATGCATACATCTATATGTAGAAGTACATTCCCTGTAACACATTCATTCCTTTTGCAGACATAAATAACATGAAAATGCCCCTACAAACCTTGACAGTAGATAGAATAATAGGTTGTGCATAAGAGGGAAGGGACGAATCTGCAAAAATGCAGAAGTGTGTACATTGTCCAAAGTCAGTGCTGTTCTCAAAAAATCAAATGTGAGGACTTTCTCACACATGGAATCATTCCTGTGATCTGCCTGCTACGGCAACGCCAATCACTAAACCGGTCCTATTTGCAATATAATTTTGCTGAACTCGTACATTATTATCTCTCATGTGTAATGTGTGCGTTACCACATACTCATAGTTATTAATTTATTGTAGTGTCATATTAACGGGAGTAATGATGTAATGAAGTATAGAGTCTTATCTTGAAATAAAGACGTGTGTCCCAGGTGAGACAACCCAAAAATTGTGAATAGTGACCTATTGGTCACTCATTTCACCAATGTGTGCGGACTAAACTTTTGGGATGTCTGAGGATACGTGGAGTGAGTCAACCCATGGGATGGGTCTACAGGAGTAGGGAGTGGCCAATGTGTAGTTTTGTGGATACACCGTGTATCCAAATGGAGAATGGATGACTGCTGTGTCAGTGAAGTGTTGGGGTGGGTGTTTGGGGAACTAGAATGCATGGGTATATGGGAATATATGCAAATGAAGCAGCACAGCAATAGTTTAGTGGTTAGAGCATCCACCTAATGAACAGACATTCCCATTCTGAATCCAACTGCAGCACATACCATTTTTCTTTGGTAATCTGTATATGAACATATTTTGACATCTGTCTGCTGTATAACCTGCATAATAACAATTAAAGGTGAAAAAAACAAAGAAATCAAAATAGATAAACCACCACTCAACACTTAAAATAAGGAAAAAAATAAATAAAACAGCCACCAAGGATTAAACGTAGGTCATCACTATTTTAATAAAACACAGAACCAAATAACTAAGTGCTTTCACCAGGCATAAACTGCTGGGAAGTGGTTTATGCCTGGTGAAAGCACTTAGTTATTTGGTTCTGTGTTTTATTAAAATAGTGAAGACCTATGTTTAGTCCTTGATGGCTTTTTTTTTTTTTTTTTTTTTTATTTTAACAATTAAAAGTGAACTGGAGCGAAGTGTCAGTGTCATAATGAGTAAGGCACTAGTAAGCAGGTTTAAGCATATATAAGCACCAGTAAGTGTGTTTAAGTGCGTTTGTGTGGGGGTATGCATTGCCTTACAGACATATATATATATATATATATATATATATATATATATATATATATATATATATATATATATATATATATATATATATATATATATATATATATATATATAGACATATATATATATATATATATATATATATATATATATATATAATTGCAGACATATATATATAGATGTGTGTGTGTGTGTGTGTGTGTGTGTGTGTGTGTGTGTGTGTGTGTGTGTGTAGATATACACAGATATACAGTTATGATAGGAAACAGCACACAAGAATGACATATATTCACAGGCTATGCCAATGGAAGTGAGGGGCCCAATCAAGAAACATGTAACACGTAGTATGACCCCCTCCCCTCCAGCCAGACAGAAGAAACATACACACAAACCCACAAACAATGTAAATAGTCCACTGCTCCCCAGACCACAGGCAGGATACAAGCGGCGGGGACAGAGTGCACCTGTGAAATCTAATCTTGGAACAGACAGGAGCGTCCCTTGCGGGACGCCCCAAAAATTGACATATAACAAAAGGAAGCCGATACGATGACCATTCTGGCTGGGGTTTATACATACCCAGAATACAAGGGTGGGAAAGCCTGATGACTCATGGGTCGAGACAATGTACAAAATGGGTTCCGTGAAGAGGAGAGTGGGCAGTGTGTAGTGGTGTGTTCAGACCCGACCCGCACCCAGAGTAAGGATGAGTGTAGTAGAGGAGGTGCAGGTGGGGGAACTATGGGTAGCTAGTTATGGGTCTAGGTGTGCAGGTGTTGGCTGATGTGGGTCTATATGGCCAGCCCCAGGGATATGAGCAAAAGTGTTCATTGGGCAGAGGCATCGTCCAATGAGCAGCCACACCCGCTACAAGTCCCACTGCAGCAAAGCCTAATCTACATGGCAGAGAACGGAATAACCAGATGTAGCTGTATATGTAGAGGAATGTGTGTGCATATCTACCCATAGCAAAAGAGAAATATACCTCTCCCTCTCAGTAGTACAAATGTATACATACAGAGACAGAATACACATACTTACCCACATATAGATATATACATATGCAGACACCCATACATCCATATGTTGTTAGATATACATAGACAGCAATATATAAATATATACATGTATGCATTCATATACAGATATATCTGTATATAGTAATGTAGATATATATATATATATATATATATATATATATAGTGTGTGTGTGTGTGTGTGTAAATATACACATGTAAATAGCTAGGATATGATACAGCAGTTATGAGTTACATATGTTCACAGGCCGTGCAAATGGGGGTGAGGGGTCTAATCAACAAACGTGTAACACGTAGCATCAACCACCCCCACCCAGACAGGTGAAACATACAAACACACGATACAAGTAAACACACCACTACTTCCCACTCCACAGGCAGGATACTACCAGTGCGAGAGACTTGCCAGGTCTCATCTTAAAACAAAGACATCAATGACCATTGAGGGACACCCCAAAAATTACTGATCATTGAAGTCAGTCCCTGTAATGATTCATCAAGCCAGGCTGTAGACGTACGTGGACCAGTAGGTTGTGCAAGCCTGATAACCCATGGGTCGACACAACGTACAACATGGGTCCTGACATGTGGAGAGTGGGCAGTGTGTAGTAGTGTGGTTAGATCCCACCTGCACCCACAGTAAGGATGAGTGCTGTAGAGGAGGGGCAGGTGGGGGAACTATAGGTATGCAATTATGGGCCTAGGCGTGCAAATGTTGGCTGGCGCAGTTGTATTAGGACCGCCCCAAGATGTAAGTAATATTCTGAAATGGGCAGAGCTTATACCCATACCTCTCAACCCCTAAGAGCAAAACCACTAGACAGAACATAAACCGTTGGGGGAACAAATAGGGACAGAAAGCACATATTCCACTTAAAACCTTAGAAAGCTGTTAGAATGATAGGTATGCATTAGCATGAATCAGCTGATGGATGTGGGGTCCTAAACCCAATTACTTGTCTGTATTTAATGGTGTCAATTCCTAGGTATTTGCCAGACAGGTGCAAATTGTAAGAGGAACACACCAATTGTATGAAGCAAACTCTGGACAGGCTGTGAATTCTGTACAGTCGACCGGCATGTTTACACCTAATGGGCAGCCATTCCTGATATGAGTCCCACCGCAGCACAGTCCAGTTTAAATGGCTAAGTACAGTATGACCATATGTGTCATTGCATAACCCACTACACAACATCTACGAACACATGGTCACAACACCCCACTGTATGCATGTAAGCCGATGTAATAGGCATCACAAGGTATTATTGTAGTCCTCACCCCCACTTAGCGGTGTGAGCGTCAGATATAAATACCAAATGCAGTGCATTTGCAAGTGCATGAGCAAGCGGGTGTAAGCCTGTTTGGCCGCCGGTATGCGAGTATCATACTGGTGAAGCAATGCAGAGGCTAACTGAGTGTAAGAAACTGTAACTGGAGGTCAGCATTGCTTAGCTCCACGCAAACCCATGCACACCCACTCACGACTGCTTTAAATGCCTTAATCACACTGCACCCAACAGCTCATGAATAGCCTCTGTAAGGCTAGAACTCAGGACCTTGTACATCACAATCACAGTTGTTAACCACTACACCATGATAGCAATACATATAAAGGAGGTATCAGCAAACTAACCCTCACCACAGGGAAATCAAATCAAACATGTGAACTGAATCTATGTGCAGTGTAATATTCTATAACCTGCCACAGACCATAAATATGTGAATTGGAGTACTGCAGTAAACATAGAGTTGAGGTGTCACTGTAATAAAGTTATGAAGTCCCCAGGACCCCATACAGTGAATGTACACATGAATGATGGATACCAGACACATATATAACCTGTAATGAATAAGACATAGCTTAGCCTTTTCGAAACCGGTACCAGTAGACAGATTTGTGTAATATGCTGTGAATAAAGGTGGAACCCCTGCATTGCTTCTGTTTACTCTGCAATCATATGTTGTTGTAGTGTTGCAGTTATTAAATAGTACTGTTGTAGTAAGCAGTGTTACCCACACTGTGGTATGCAGATAAAATGTGTATGAAGTGCTGTATAACAATGTTGGAAGTGCAAACAGGTCAGTCATATTAGACTAAATACATTGCAAAGTCTCACAACAATTGCCTGATAGCACAGTGTACAGTGATCTTAACTGTAATGCTTTTGTCACACACAGCAGGGCTTTGGATCCCAGGAGTGCCAGTGAGTTGTTTGCATAATCATTCCACACAACTGCACACAGTTTGTTAGAATGGTTAGATAGAAAGCTTTATGCATATATACACTTAACAACTGTACAGATTATGCTAGAATGCTCACATAGAAAGTGGAATGCATATTCATACCCCTCAACTTTTCCAATCTGCCCAGTCAACTGTTCCAATCTGCCCAGTATGTCCTGATAAATGGCCCACATCACCTCCTTTTGCTCTGTTCCCCTGACAAATTAGTGTGATGATCCAAGAAATGTAGGCAGCTGTAAATGACATATAACTGATAGTCAAACATGTAGATAGTCAGAGAATGTACATGCAAACATACCTGTCAACCCAGCATCTCACCCAAAGTGTATGACAGCAGTCAGCAGTCTCAAAACATGTTGCATTACACCTGCATCTTGTCAAGCCTGTACGTAAGACACAGGTCCCATACATACTAATCTACAAACATACCATTGTACAATGTAACACCATTGGGTAGTGTAATAATACATGTAAGGGACAGACCACTGCAGTGACTATGAATGTTGTGTAAACTACAAGGATTTATTAGTTGTTAATTGAACTCTTGCTCTCTCTCACACCTAAAAATAACTGATTTACACAACTCATTTGGTATGTCTACACTCCTAACCTTTGTTGGGACATATGTCCTATTGGTTTATAAATATTCACATCTGTTTCTATGCATGTGCCATGTTAAAATACCCCCATATAATGAAACCTGCATGTTGTTGTATTGGCCATTGTTAACCCATATATATGCATGTGTTCCACCTGCTCTGCAACTATTTTATATCTGGTGCCCTGGGTAATGGGAGTACTTATGCATGCTGGTATAACTAATTGTGAATGCTGTTGACTATTACTAACCCATATCTGCCTTAAACATGCTACAACATAGCTTGTATGGGAAGGACAGTCCCAGCGGACCCACCTGTCCCACCTCAGCTGGCTATGGCACTGGGCACCAGCACATCTGGGGCCCAGCCTTGGACCTCCTCGTCCATTGGCCCTGCACCACGTTTGGCTGGAACTACCACAGGGGATGAGGCTCAGCCCCACCTAGGAGTGGGAGCGGACAGGAATCTGTCACCCCTGGTATGGTCCAGGCCATGGTGTGTAGGAAGCTCGACAGGGAGATTCAAGACCGCCTATGCCAGCTTGAGGGCTGAGTGGCACAACTAGAGGGTGAGCCTGCCCCTCCTACACAGCCACCTTCTGGGCTGTGAAGGTACAGTGGTGACTGCCCATGGGTGGGGACCTCAGTCCCACTGTATCCATTTCTGGGCTCATGGGCTTGCAACCTCCAAAATCCCCTCCCCGTCCAAGGTGTTCCCTCCCCACATGTGTCATATACTGCCCCTGTACGTGTCTTGTTTATCTTGCCTGTCATCCTACTCAACCTATCCTCCCTGCTCATACCTACTCTCCTTCCCCAACATCCCACTCTCACCTAAAAGTAAAAGAAAATAAGGGCAATCTGTTCCCGCAAAAAAAGCATGCCCCATACATAGCTGTCCATTTCACACACGTGTCCACTGGACACATGTAAACATTTCTAACTGGCATCAGCACATACTATTGTTGTCCTCACCCCTCTTTCAGGGTTGTGAGTGTCCAAATGTACCGCTGAATTTATTGCATATGCACAGCCATTGCTAGAGCAGAAATGGACAGCTATGGACCTTCCCTACACCCTTCCTGCACATCCCTAGCTACCTTGCCTACTGCCTTTCCCTCTTTGTGACCCTTTTTCACCACTTTCCTATCACCCCTTTTTCCTTTTCTTTTCAAGAAATTAGTGCAGAGGTAAGCAGAAGTAAGCACTTTTAAGCAGCAGTGAGTGGGTTACAGCCTGTTTGCACAGGGATAAGCACTGCCTACACAGGTTAAGCAATCAAGAAGGTAACTGAGTGTAAGGAACTGTAGCCAAATGTAACCACTGCTTACCATCACACAAACCTGCGCACACCCACTCACAGCTGTTAAAAAGTGCCTTAATCACTCCATATCCAATGGCCCTTGTTCTGCCCAGCAACAAAATAATCAGCATCTGCAAGGCTTGAAACCAGGACCCTGCACACCACAGCCAATGTGATTTACTACTAAGCCATGGCAGATGTACAGACATCGGATGTTATCACAAACATAGCATCCAGCACAATCATTCAACAGTATAGGAAATTTATTTCATTATGCAGATGTATGTGTGCGTGTTTCTGTCCAGATGTATATACATACATAGATATATATATCAAGAACATACCATGTGACAACAAATCAATAAAAAAGAATGAAAAGGAAAACACCAGCAACTCCTGTATTATGTAGTGGTGTTGTCCTATGTAATATCAAGACGGTTTACTATTGAAATGTCGAACTGCACTACATTGACTGTACTATAGTCAAACATGAAAGTTCGAAAATAGTAATGTCGACGACAAAAAAATAATCTAGGACTGTGTTTTAACATGGGTCGAGGTAGGGGAGATGTTTGTAGTTCTGAATAATACTAAACACCTACCTCGACCCATGTTAAAACCATTCCTAGATTGTTTTTTTGACGTCGACATTACTATTTTCGAACTTCCGTGTTTGACTATAGTACAGTCGACATAGTGTCGTTCGACATTTTAATAGTAAACCTATCAAGACTCCCTTAGACAGACATGTGTCATTAATACATGCAAACATTTGTACATTGGCCAAATACATTACTTTAAGCATTTCATTTATATTAACAAAACAGTTCCTGTCCAATCATTATGTGAGAACAGTACTCTTGCAAGGTGCTGTGTGCAACATTATCATCATCATTAAAAAGTTAAATAGGGTAACCATAGAGGGACCGGTAGTGTTGTGTGTACAATGGGGTCATCTGCAGCACGTGTACCTGGAACCTTTAGGACTCGTGTGCATACCAGGATCATGTGCCTGAGAGAGGGGTGAGGGCAACAGTAGTATGTTGTGATGCAAGTTAAAAAGGTTACATGTGTCTAGTGGACACATGTGTGAAATGGACAGCTATGTATGGGGAAAAAGTTGTTCTGGAACAGATTGGCCTCTTTTTTCCGTTTTTGTAAGGTATGAGTGAGATGTTGGGGAAGGAGAGTAGGTATGCTCGTGGAGGATAGGTTTGGTAGGATGACAGAAAAGACAGCATACAGGGGCGGTATATGACACATGTGGGGGGGATACACCTTGGACGGGGAAGGGTTTTTGGCAGTCACAAGCCCATGAGCCCCCAAATGGAAACAGTGGTATGGAGGTCCCCACCCATGGGCAGCCACCACTGCACTTTCACAGCCGCAAAGGTGGCTGTGCTGAGGGCTGTCTAGGAGGGGCAGGCTCACCCTCTAAATGTGTCACTCTACCCTCAAGCTGGTGTAGCTGGCATCAAAACCCCTTATTGAGCCCCCTATGCACCATGGCCTGGACTGTAGGATGGCTGACATGTTCCTGTCTGGACCTGCTCCCAGGGGGGCAGGCCCCATCCTCAGTGGTGGTTCCAACAGAAGGTGGTGCAGAGCCAACAGAGGTGTAGGTCCAAGGCTGGGACCAAGAAGTGTTGGTGCCTGGTGCCATGGCCAGCTGAAGTGGGACAGGTGGTTCCATCGGGACCTCCAATCCCATACAGCCTATGGTGTTGCATTTTTAACACAGATAAGGCTTAGTAATAGTCAACAGCATTCAGGATTACTTATAACAGCGTGCATAGATATTACCATCAACCCAAGACAATAGATGTCATACATTTGCAGAGGGAGGACAACACATGCATATATACTGCATGACATCTGTCCAAAGCGTAGATGACTTGTGACTGCAGCTATGAACAGTGGCCCACTATTGGCATGTCACTGCAATAACCTCAGACAGTGACTGTCATACCACTGTTTCATGTGACGTATGTCCAATCAGGGATGCAATGGCAGTAACTCTCGTCACTGTCACCATGTACTGACTGCAATCCTCACACTATGCTTCTGCAGTTCACAGATGTGTGTTCTGTGAGTAACACAAGAAACAAATGGTTCCGCACACTGACCAGTCCACAGATGACCCTACAGATGGAGGTTTCCTCACAAACAGAGCACTGTCTTGTCAGTTATTAAAACATGCAGACTAGCCATTACCACACACAACTTGTTAAATTGGCAGTATTCTGAATGAAGCATAGCTACACTTACATGCTGTAGTCACATCTGGCACATCACCCTCCCATCTTTAGGCTATTTTCCACTGTGTATGTCGTTTGAGGAATATCCAGATTCCAACTGTGATGCTGTTTAACAAACACCAGATCCAAGTTCCACTCACAGCGACTGTCATGGGCAAACACCAACATGATGTTTCTAGATATTGTACTGTGCTTCCACGCAAATGGCTGTGGGAATGTCACTACAGCTGTTCCACATGCAATCAGCTAGAGGAGGACTGCAATAGGTGCAGCGGCCATCGCCTGATCATGACCATCACTTACAAAACACAAGCTGCTGCTGAGCAGGTGTACATCTCCACATCCACAAGGGAGTGTGTGTGAGGGACAGATAGAGGCAAAGTACATCAGAAAAGGGCTGGGAGACTAAAACCTAAGCATCGTCTCTCACACACCTACTGGTACAGGGGTTAAACCCCTGACTGACTAGCCATTACTATTACATGTGCATGCAGTTACTTCATG
>NC_056746.1:866062531-866089262 GCF_019279795.1 Protopterus annectens | reverse complement strand
ATATATATATATATATATATATATATAGCATACACCTTTCATTGGGTACATGGCGGTTTGTCCTATTTCCACACAATCCTCCCTTTTGTGTTTTAACCTGTCTGAATACACAACTGACATAGGTACATCTCAGGTAGCTTAGTGGTAGGTTACTCTGAGGATGGTGCACATGGTTGCAGGTTTTAATCTTGGAAGTGGTTATTATTTTACCTCTCAGAACAGGCACTGGTAGGGAAAGTGTGATTAACACAATTTAAGCAGTTGTAAGCAGGTTTGCCCTTGGTCTGCACGACGTTAAGCAAATGCTAAACCTGTGAAGTGCTTTTCCATTTAACCGTGTTTAAGCGCCACTTACCATTGCACAAACCCACACAAAACCACTTACATCTGCTTTAATCAACCTTCATCCGACAGCTCTTATTCTGGCCCTCAAAATAAATTAACAGCCTTTGAACTCGGGACCATGAACACCACAATCACTAACATTACCACTAAGACAAATGCTATGGGGTTTAGAATATACATTTTACTATGGGCATTCCTCACTACTGAAAACAAATGTGACAGTCAGTTGGTGTACATATGCATGATACATATTAATGTTCATATGTTTGTGGAATTAAGTGTTGCAATGTGACCTGACAGGGTGTATTATGGATGAGAATGGTTCTTGTTTTGTTTCTTTTTTATATTGCCCCCATACTCCATGTATACCCCTCCACTTCACATATTGAACATCCAACCCAGGCTCTCCTTGATGCATAATGTTTTGTGTACCCTTCAATTCCTTTGGATTGCTTCTGTGTCACAAAGTGTGTTCATAGATGTTTATATATATGGCTATAGATGTAACTGTGTGTGTATGTATATATATATATATATATATATATATATATATATATATATATATATATATATGTGCAGGCATCACTGACATGTGTGTGTGTATATATATATATATATATATATATATATATATATATATATATATATACACACACATATATATTTTGTATTAATTTGTAACAGTTATACATATGTAGACTTGTATATGTTGTTTCACAAACTACAGTACATTACAATGTACTGTACATATGTACACAAAGTGACTGTCCCATTTGTGGTCAGTACTGTGTAATGCCTATAGTATAAGGTGTAGTCTAAAGACCATGAAACATGTATACAGCTCAGATGGCTTAGTGGTAAGTCCCATGACTATGGTGTGCATGGTCCAGGGTTCAACACCTGCGATGCTTAAAAATGTGTTTTACTCCAGAATAAGGTTCATTTAAGCAGTTGTAAGCATGTTTAAAAGTGTTTGTTTGACATTAAAGCAGCAGTTAAACGCAGTTAAACAAATTTTAAAACTTATAACCTGTGCGCGCAAACATGGCCACATCTGCTAACAAATCAGGATATATACATTTCAGTGAAGTAACATCTCACTATGTGCTTACATAACATTACATTCTCTATTGACTTTACCCTCCAGCATACATGGGTATATATATTGGTATTTCAAATGTTTATTATACTGAAGAATATTACCTAGATATGCAAGCTGTGGTTAAGGTATACCTTTTAACATGAAAAATGTCTCTGACTTTATTGGGATTTGATCCAGGAATGCACACATACTATGCAAATGCTGTAACCATTACACTATTGACATTAACTTTGCTTTTGCCTATTTCCTATTTAGATGCTTTCTATGTGTAAGCTAGGCTAAGCAAAGGGCGGAGGTGCCCAAACCCACTGAGCTTCACTTATTCTTGAAATAAAAACATAACAAATGAATTGAGAGACTATAAATTAAATTCCTAACTGCATTAGGCATAGCCCCTCACTGACACACTTCATGAGAAACCTTGATGTTTGAATGAGTAACAGACTATACACCCCTGGGAGCATGTGTCCCAGAACCATACAGCCAGGGGGTGGGGAGCCCCTCCAGTTTTATAGCTACAAGACCTGTTGGGGAAATTGAATGGTGTTGATGTTTCATGTTAACATGCCCTCTTTAGATCACTAAGTGCCCCTATCACCCTCCGCCACCCCAGTCTTCAACAGCGTCTGGCAACTCTGCCTGGAATCATTTCATTGGCTATGCTTGACAGAGGCTCAGTTACTTCATCAATGGTGCAGAGAAAGCCAACATACTGTAGCTATGCTTCTAAATGCCTTTGGGCAGATAGCCTAATACCTATCTGTGAACCTCTAAATTGCAGGCTATCACAGATATAATATGTGAATAAACAGAGCTTTCAGATCACAGTATACAGTGAAATATCACCATGTAGTCAGGAAACAATTAAGTACAGCAAGAACATACAGAACACTGATACTTAATCACTCCAAAAGCCTATCTTGGAAGCTAGAAGACTTGTATAAGTTTAAGGCTTTCTATTGCTTACCAGTAGGTTACCTACAGGAAAGATGATAAACAAGCACAGATGGGAAACATCCATGCAACAATACCATACCAGCTTGCATGTGTCAGCTTTAGGCTTTGGAATACTGGCCGAGGCTATTAGCACCCCCATGGTGCCTTTTTTGGGCAAGTCTCAAAGGTGAATCCCACCTCCGTAAACAGCACAATAGCGAAATCATTGAGGGTTATGCTACTCAGTGCCAGGGGTTGTAATCACAACATGCATACACTCACAGAACTCCTCCGTATGGACAACGTCAATATCTGTGCAGTAACTAAGACCTGTTTTAAGGCTCCTGAGAGCACACTAGCACTACAATACTACAACCCATACCACACATTTCGGCCACAGAACATGGACTGACACAGACATGGAGAGGGTGTATCCATATTCATCAGGATATTTACACCTCCAGGTTAGTGGGGCAGCATGATACATCTGAGATCATACATGTGCAGCTAACATCAGCCACAACTGCAATGCAAACTGTGGCCTGCTACAGGTCACCCTCCATGACCCAGGACCACCACTCCTCCTACCTGGAGACAATGGAAAACATGACAGTCCTACCAAACACCCTGGTATTGGTCAATGTCAACTACCCTACCATTAACTAATAACTTACTCGAATACTCACTTCCAGGCCCAGCGCTTCCTGGAATTTATCACCTCATATGTCCTGTGTCAGATGGTAAACTCCCTAACAAGAGGTGGAAACATACTAGAAGTGGTAATCACCAACATGGGCGACAGGTGCACCACAGCAGAGGTAAACTGGTCACTGGTTAGATCTGACCATGGACTATTCACTGATGATTTCCGCACCCAACCATCTCCCCCATCCAAGGAAACCACAGTGAATACCTTTTCTACAGTTAAATTCACACTACTAAAGACAGAGGTGGGAGGTTTCACAGCCCACATGCTAAGGGAAAACATTGCTCAAGATACAGAAAGATTTACAAATGCACTCTATAAGCACCTACAAGGATGTATGGATCATGCCATCACTGGTAAACCAAGACTCGCTCCTCCTAGACAAGGACACCAGTTTGGTGGACCCCTGCAATAAACAGGCTATAACAGAAGTAGGACAGTAGCCCTGAAAAACAGAAAAACCCAAGAAGGGCAGACATCCGTGACCAGTATTAGTAAGAAACATAGGTCCCTCATGAAATCATCCAAGGCTAACATCAATAGGAAAATAGGCAGGGATTCAAAAGATAACCACAAAGCCTTCTTTGGCTATGTCAAGGATCTAAGTGGTAACACACAGATTTGCACTGTGCCGGTGCAATATAGCACAAAATATACTGACCCTATTGATATCGCCAACATCATTGCAAATACATTCATTGCAAACTTCACCCCCTAAAGAGCCCACAACAGTACCCAGAAAGTACAGTATCCCAGACATCAGAGAGACACAGGTGGAAATAGCTCTCTTAGATGGCAAAACATAGCATCAATGGAGGCAGATGGTATCCCAGACTGCATCTTGCAAACAATACAAGACAAACTAACCCCCCACCTAATTAAGATTTTCAACCTCAGCCTCTACACAGGCTACATGCCCAGAAAATGGCACATAGCAACGGTTATTCCACTCCACCAAGGTGGAAACACAACTGACCATGGTAACTATCACCCCATAAGCCTGACTAGCCTGGTTTGCAAAGCTATGGAGCACATCCTCATGGCACTCATTGACAAAGACATTGGTAACCTCCAAACACTTGACCCAACCCAGGTCAGCTTGGTTGAGTGCAGATCATGCCTACTGAACCTGTTTGACATCTTACAGACAGTCAACAAGACATTAGATGAGGGGAGAGGTGGTTCACACATACTACCTGGACCTCGCCAAGGCTTTTGACACCATTCCCCACTCAGGTATTATTGATAACCTCACCAGTCTGTACATAAACCCATACATCACAGGATGGGTTGCCAACAGGCTTACACATAGAACCCATATGGTAAGACTAGCAGCCTCCAGGTCCAACTCTTAACCAGTCACAACTGGTGTCCCACAGGACTCAGTCCTGGGACCCCTACTGTTTGGCATATACTTCTCAGAGGTACAAGCAAGCACAGGTGGACTACGGCAGACCATGTCTGGCAATGACTGCAAACTGGGAGCCATAACTGACAGTCCAGCTGACACAGACATTCTGCAAGGGGCCTCACAGAAACTGACACAGGGTGTCAAAGTCATGGACTCCAGCTAAATGCCACAAACTGCATGGTCATTCCATTTTGGAAAAACTAAACACCCACATATTAACACATAAGTGGCAGCCACTTTAATACGGACGAGGTAATAGAATATCTGGGGACTAAGGTAGATAGTGATCTCTCCTTTGACAATAATATCTCCAAAGTAGTTAGGACATCCTTCTATGTAGGCCATCTGATTACTAAAGGGTTTACATCTAGACATACTGAGGTTATAGTGCCCCTTTACTCATCACTCATCAGTCCCATCATAGAGTACAATAACCCATTTGGGATGTACCTCAGAAGACACTTCGACAGCTGGAAGGTCCACAAACATACATCGCCAAGAGGATTACTGGCCTCAAACATATGTCCTACACAGCCAGACTGAATAAACTCCTGCTTTACTCAGTAGCATCTCATTTACTCAGAGATGATCTCTGCTGGCCAACAAAGCCATGTCCAACTCAGGTTTAATGGATATGCTCCACCTATGGGAATCCAGGTCACAGTGAGCCACACACTGTAGTGAGCTAAACCTTGCCACAACAATAACTAGAAGATGCTGGAGGGACAGATTCCTGTCACAGAAATTCCCCATGCTTTGGAACTACATCCCTAATTACATTATACAGAGCCCCTCACTAACACTCTTCAAGAGAAACCTTGAAGAGTGGATGGGGAACAGTAGATACACACCAGGGATCCCACTATTGACTGTGCTCCACAGAGGGACAGTTAATTAATCACTAGGGTGGCAAAAGCTGACATATTTTGGCTAGGCTTATGAATGCCCTCAGGCAGTTAGCCAAGTACCTACCTATGAACCTATGAATCTATACATACAGTATCAGCACATGTTGATAGCTTAATTTACTCTTCAGGTGTTGACTTACCTTGTGCCAATAGCAGTTGTGTGTGCAATAGTTGAGGGCTACCTATGTTGGATGCACACAGCAGACTGCCTATACATGACAATTTACAGGTAGTCTTGTGTGTGTGTGCCATCTATTTTTACTGTGTGCACAGGTCAAGAAAGGTATCAGTCCCTAGGTGCCTACACTGTCAGTGTGTGTGCTATACAATTCCTCCTTGCCAAGGCATGGGCATACTGGGCACACCTCCATCTGTCTACTGGGGCTGGCTCAGGGTGTTCATGGTCTGAGTACCTCTGTGCCTGTGGGGCCCTTGGCAGTGGTGTGAAGGCCTTCACTATTCTGTCTCTGCTGCAGCTGATTCCGCAGGATCATATTGTGTAGCATGGCACATACTATGAAGATGTGGGCACACGTGCCTGGAGAGTACTGCAAGGCTCCACCAGATATGTCCAAGCAATGGAACCATGATTTAAGCATCCCAAACACATGCTCTATGATGATTCTGGTTTGTGCGTGTGCCTCATTATGGCGTTCTTGCATGGGTGTGTGTGCATTTCTGATGGGAGTCATCATCCACGGTTCCAGTGCATAGCCAGTATCACCCACTAGGTGGCCATATGGGATGTCCCCCCCTGGCAAATACCTGATACAGCTGTGAGGCATGCCAGATGTGGGAGTCATGACAGCTTCCAGGGCTGCCAGCACACACATCCATGATAATGCCCTGGGCATTGCACATGACCTGGCAGTTGATGGAGGGGTATCCCTTGTGGTTTATGTAGCGCCTACCCTGCTCACTGCGTGGTGACTTGATGTGTATGTGCATGCAGTCTATTGCACCCAGTACCTCTGGGTATTCTGCCACATGGTGGAAGAGACACATATTGCTGGCCAACTCCTCCTGCATTTGGGGGAAGTATATGTGCTCATTGGCATGTGGTAACATGGCATCCAGTAACTGGTGAAGTACCCTGGATGCTGATGCCTGTGAGATCCCCATGATATCCCCAGTTGGCCTTTGAAAGGTACCTGTAGTTAGTATTCTCAGGATTGCATATACCTTCATATCCACTGGAATGGGTTCCCCTCTGTTTGTTCTGGCTCTGAGGCATGGCCAGCACAGCTCCACAAGTTGCTGTAGGGTGTCCCTGTCCACCCTGTAATGCTCTACTATCTCCAGATCATGTAGCCCCTGGTAGATTACCCTGGGACTGAACACTCTTCTCCCCCTCTGATGCCTGGGGTGGTTGTGAGCATCATCCTCCACACCACCTTCAGTCTCCAGCACATGCTGGTGGATCAAAGCTATGGCAGCCCCTAACATGTACATATTAAAACTTCCCCGTCTGTATACACCAGTGGTGCAGAGTGTATGGGAATACACAAGTGTGTGTGAGGTGCTTTCACACTTTATACTATTGTGCTATGGATGCTGCTGATGTCATTGGGTGTGTATGAGAAATTCCAGCTGCAGGGTTTCTTAATTATGGGTTTTACAGTGAGTACTGCAAGTGTGGGGCCTTTAGTGTGGAGTTATGCTTGCCTGCCTTGATTAATCTGTTCCTCTTTAATTCACTTTTATACCAGGATCCCCTCCCATTATCAGGCATGCCTCCACCTGCCGTCTTTCTTGTTTTGTACTTTCCCTACTCAGTCATGTGTTGCAAAATGTGTCTTGTAGCTGATATAATGCAAAGCCGCTTTGTTCTGCTGTGACACTTTACTGTTTTCTTTGCAGTACAGCACCTCTCCTTTCCTGTTCTGCAGGTAGTTGCTTGCCACCTTGTTAGCTGTTGTCAATGGCCCACTGTAGGTTCCTAGGTGTTAATTAGTCATTTGTACTCCAATTTCCCTGCTGCAGCATTTCCTTATTTTTTTCCTATATCCTTCCTGTTCCAGCTCCAGTGTGCGCCGCGCAAACCTGTTTACCGAGTTTAAGCGCTTTTTAATCTCTGTTCACATACATACTCAGTTACCTTGTGTGCTGTCAGCTAAGCAAAGCTATAGCCAGTTCAACACACCCCTTTCCTGCAGCTTTGCTTAGCTACGGGAAAACCGGATTAGCAATGCTCCAATCTGCTTACAGCAAAGGTGACACACCCCTCTCTTGATGTCATTTCTATTTCAAGGGCACACCTCGGTATTATACGCTGTGAGGTGCATCCTTACACCAGCGGGGAATCTGTGATTCACTATTACTCCTCTCATTTTCATGGCATTGCCTATTAATTCCTAGCTACCGCGCAAAATTCTGTCACAGCCCCTTAGAAACCCTTGCACCATGGTGTGGTGTAACATGCCTGCCACAGACTATTATGGGGAAATCATGATATGCGCTACATTGCAGTTTTATTCTATATTTTTCTATTTTCCTTGCGATCCGGTTTGTGCGCCACTGCCCTGTGCTTAAACTTTGCGATAATGTGAAAAATGAAATTAAATGTTCTTTTTATATTTTGTACATGTTTTTTATGCCAATGGCTATATATTTAGCAATTGGCATATATTAACAATATAATACATGTGTTTGGCCGGCTGTCATGGCTCCGATTTTATGTTTGGAAAAATGTAAACCTTTTTTTGCAGTTTACATTTCTGCATGCTTACACTATGCCTGCACCAAATCCTGGATCACTAAATACCTTCAGTTGCATGCTACACTGCTGCAAATGGGGTAATTAGCATGTAGGGGCCAGGAGCTGTGTGGGCATAGCATACGCAGGTAGTGCAAGTGGAAACAGCTTGTACCTGGATTGCTCGCCAGCCATATTCTGTGTTGGAATGCCAATGCTACGCCTGCACCTAGCGCAAGCTTCATGAATCCCGGGGATGGTGTTTCTTTAGCAACTGCAGGCTGAAAAACAGTGATAAATTTAACCAAATCAATAAATGCAGCACAGAACTGTTACATTGCATTGAAATAGAGCAAATGCAATATATATATAAACACACACATACACACACACGCATATATATATATATATATACATATATATATATATATATATATATATATATATATACTGGAAAACCGAGAAAAACTTGAAGTGCAAACACTAATTAAAACAAACAACTTCCAAAATTAAAAATAAAAATATTAAAAAAAGGCATGGACACAGGCAGATCCTTGTGTAAATTTAGCTCTTTCATTCATTTACTAAATATTAGAATTTCTTCAGAATGGAAAATTGCAGTCAGTGAGTGTTTATATACAAAAATACAATAAAGTGTAATAAAATGTCATAAAAGAATTGTCATCCCATTGAAAAGAGGCTGTACAACTGTGGAGTTAATAAGTATCCAGTGCTTAGGTTGGAGCATCAAGCACTAGCCAGTGAGTGCTAGTTGTATTTAAACAAATGAAAATGCAGTGGAGCTGCCAGCAGTGGTGGCTGGTGACTTCAAATCAAAGGGGGGCTGCAAGAGACAGCTGAATGGGTGGGTCAATGGGAAGGGGTGTGGCCAACTAGAAAGGGGAGGAGCTATGCTCAAAACCCCAAAAACTGTAACTTTAATTAAATACGCTGCCCTGGGTGGCAAGCCGTCATTATGAGAGTCCAATAAAGACAAAATGAAGTGTAGAAGAAAAAAATATTTCAATACATTGGCTGCATGACAGCTTACTTAATATCTAGATGGAAACAAAAAGGTTGTGAGGCATGAAAAAATAAATTACTTTTTAAATACATTACTGGAATGCCATTCAAAATCAAGTATAAGAAAAACAAGCAGCACTCAACTCAAACCACTTCTCCTTGCACTGCAGTTCTAATTATAATTTATATTCAGCTTTATTAAAGTACCGAGTAGCATGCTGAAAGTAGCAATCTCTGTGATACCCCCACTTGTAAAAATGTTTCTTATCCAAAAAAGACCTGCTGCCTGACAACAACTATCTACTTGTTTCATGGGGAAAACATGATCAAAGTAAAAAATGAAAATCAAACAAGAAACAAGCTCAAGATACATTGCTTAAAGGATTACTGTACATGTAATGGACCACGCATGATAGATTGGCATTTTGTTTGGTTTACAGGTAAAGCCTACAAAGATGACTGCAAGTCTTCAACAATGTAATGAGCTTCATAAAATAATGTAATACTGTCCTTTATTACAAATAATATTATATGCATGTTAATACCAAGGCTTATACATTATTTAGTTATGTAAGTATTCTCTGCATGGCAACAACAGAAAGGCTTTCAATGTTGGCAATTCTTTAACAATATGCTTATTAAAGCTTACTTGCATCTTACAATCTCAGACAAACTTACCTGATGGTCATTAAACACAGAGCAACAGGCACTTTCTGAGTAATAATAAGCATAAATCAACAGTATAAAAATATGACAGAAACCAGAACATTCTGCAAAATCAAAGACAGAATAAAAGTAGCACTTGTGTCTACCTTGGATGGGGTGATACTCTGCACATTTACACTGCATAACTGCTCCTTGCCTTGCTTAGACACATCCAGAGTCACTACATTGGGGAGTGGGTTGCAATAAGTATATCACAATTTGAAATGTCTCTGGCTGACTGTGATGGCCCTGACACATTTGTCATACCTCTCAACCTCAGAACAAGAAATATGGACAGAGCCATACATAGAAGTGTGACAAAGGCCCAAAAATAAGGACACTTTTTAAATATTGCTCTTATAAACTTCGAAAGATAATAGAATTGTAGGTCTTGCATTAGTATGAATTTTCTGAAAGGTATGAAATCTGGAACTCAAATGTCTGTCATTATTTTCTAACTTTAGTTTTTAATGATTTGCTGCTAATTTGCCAAAAAACACAATTTTATGAAAAATGGACCAAAAATGTGAAGCAAAAATATAAAATAGCCACATAATACAGCTGGAAACCTGTCAAAGAAGGAACACTTTTTTAATATTAGTACTGCTAACTTGAACAGCTGACAAAATAAAAGAATCTACATGCATTTCTGAAATAAAAGTAATCTATAACTCTGATTATTACAGTTATTTCTTAATTGTAAGCCCTCCACGTTTTCTTCCAAAATTGTCATTTTGCAGCAGGATTATTAGGGGAAGAGCAACATTTTGAGCCAAAATTGGGGACAGTTGAGAGGTTTGGATATGTCTAATTCTATAAAGCATTTTATTTGCACATACCTCTCAACCTGGTAATGCAAGAAATCTGGACAAGGCCAAATATAATGGGGGAACATATAAATAGTACAATAAATTGTTGTATAAACTGAGACAATTGATAGAATAACAGGTCTTGCTTTAGCAGGTATTTTTCTGAAGGTTTTGAAGTCTGAAACTCAGAGTCTGTCATTATTTAGTGAATTAATTCCTAAATTATTTGCCAGAAAACCACACATTTTATGAGGAACAAACCAAAAATAAGAAGCAAAAATCTATTAATTCTGTGAAAATCTGGACAGTTGAGAGGTATAGTTCAGCCGGGGCTGTCTTTGACTTTGCCACCCTTCCCCCTCACAAAATCATGGTCGAATGGAGCCTCCCCCTGCAGCCATTCCAATTTTCCATTACTTGGCTAGTTCACTCCATTTACCATAAACACTAATGTGCATACTGATTTACTTCTACAATGATTTGGACTTCATTTGAAAGTTTTATTTTGCATTTTACAGCACAAACACTAAGACATCTGCTAAATAAAGTAATGCAATCTCACAATGAAAACAGACTTAGCATTAAAACTTCTCTGCCCTTGAAACTCAAATTCATTGAAACAGCATTGAAACCCACATTTAAAGAAAATACATTTTGCCAGTGGCAGATAAAGATTAACTTTGGGCCATTTTCAAATCATAGGCCCCTTGCACACAAAGCATACATATGGTCTTTGATACACCTTCCTGATTGTATTCAGTTATATTCCTTGCACAATATAGTACAGTTGTTAGAGGGCATTTTAAATTTGTTTTGAACATTTTCCAGTAAACAATAAAACAAAATGCATGCACCAATAATGACAAAATTGTCCAATTCAGAACATTTTTCCAGTAAACAATGAAACAAAATGCATGCACAAATAATGACAAAACTGTCCAATTCAGAACATTTTTATCATAAAAGTCTATTCAAACTTCTACAGTCCACCAGTATCAGTAAATATGTGCAATCTCTGAAGAAGTAAAAGTCTTCTAAATAATTCCACATTAAAGAAATCTGTAACTAATAAAGAGGTTGCTGCTAGCAAACAACTTTATATTTCATTGTTTCATCTACAAATAAAGTGCCTGTTGCCCTTGAGGAATAAATTGCCTAAGTTGCATTAAAAAATGATAAGCTAGTAATATTGCAATAGGGAATGGATGGCAAACTGATAACAGGTTCATAGTTACTAGTTATCTTCATCAAAGAAGGACTGCAGCATCCACCCCCTTTACAATACAGTACAGTATCAGCAATGCATCTACCTACTGTGGGAGTAGAACCCACAGCTTTCTGCATCAAAAGCAAGTACATTACCTATTGTGCTATTAACAATGCAAACAGACTCGGCATAAGCAGCACTAAACTTTTGTTCCCCTGCAGCTCTCAGCTTCTTGTAAAATCTACTTGACACTCAGCTGTATCTCTGAACTTTGCAGCACAAGAAATCTGGAAAAAGCCAAAATTTAGGGGAGGGGCAAAATTCCAAAAAACAGGGGCACATTTTAAACATTGCTTGTGTAATGTTGGAAAGTTATTAGAATAAAATGCTGTGTTACCACCATACATTTCACTGCCAAGTATTGAACCCAGGAGCCTGTGCAAAACAATCAGAGCAACATACCACTATGCCAAATCATCTGTTTTATGAAAGAAAGGAAGACTGAAACTTAAATGGCTACCATTTAGTGAATTCAGTTCTCACTATAGCTGTCAACATCTTAGCACAAAACACCTGAACAAAGCCAATAATGGGGGAATACAGCCCCTAAACATATTCAGTGAGTTCAGTTATCACCATAGCTCTCAACCTTGGCACAAAAAACCTGGACGAAGCCATTAATGGGGAATACAGTCCAAAAAATAGGGACAGATTTCAAATATCCATTGAGGACACCAGAGCAAACCCACAGAAACACAGGAAGGACATGCAGACTCCACACAGAGGGCACCCTAGCCAAGAATCAAACCAGACAACCTGTAGCTGTCAGGCAACAATGTTACCGCTGCACTACTGGCTGCGTTAAGAAGCAAAAACACAGACACTACAGATTTTATGAGGAACAGAACAGAACAACTATGAGGCATAAATCTGCAATTTTTTTACAAATGGTGGTGGGTAGGGAATTCAGGCTCTTGCCACTTGGGCCCAAGGTACAGGGTTCAAGCCTTATTCTCTACCCACCACCATGTAGCAACTGGGGCATTACACACACACGCCTCACCTAGAATGGCTGCAAGACCATCCAACATCAGGAAAATAAATCCAATCTAGCCATGCGAGTGACATTGGGAAAAAAAACTCCAATCCTGCATCCATCCTCCTGGAGAGAGCTCCTCACCTTCACAAGCTAATGCTAAATCCTCCAGTCATCGCAAGACAAACCTCGCCTCTCACCCAATTGGTTCCAGCTGTGCAAAGCTCTCCTGATTGGTCTAGCCTGCAGTCTGGAACACTTCTGTTCTATGTGGTCATCACCACACAGACTTATGGGCATTTGTGGGACAGAGATGCCTTTTCCCTTATCTGCACTGCTTCACAAAGCAGTCTGGGATCCGAACAGTGCGTGTGGCATGCATGGACTTCCGGGATAACTGTTTTTTTTTTTACTTTTTTTTTTTTTTTTTTTCTACGTGGGTTTTCTTTTTGCTTTCTAGGTGGGAGGGCTGCAGTCCTGCAGTCCTATAGTATGAGCCGCCCCTGGGAGCTGGCAAAGTATGCATTAACAAAATGCATACATCATCAAATAGAATGTAGCAAAGAGCAAATATGGTAATCTAACCGATAATAGTAGACCAACCTGGAACCCATAATAAAATAAAATGTACAAAAGCACACGTAAGCAATGGCTGTGTAGTAAGACTGAACACATAAATCAGTAAAACTAGCAATGTTTTAGTAATATATCTGAGTTAAGATATGTTTCATCAGTTAAAAGCATAGTAAACCAATTTAATGTGACTATAGGCAAAAATGTCCATTATTAACAGCAATATCAGTCAGTACAGAAACCTCATTAAGACACATAACAGAATTCAAAACATTCCCCAAACAAACTAGTAGAAAATGAAAATGAAGCAGACTTTCTAAGATTTGTCATGTCAATGTCATGCGGCTCTGTTACATGTTACTATCATAGCTAATATAAACATTCCCATGGGAAAAAAATCAATACTTTATAAAAACATACTCATGAAATAAATATCATTATAGAAGTACATAAAGCTTATATCTAAATGCCTGTAAATGTGCTTAATGTTGACAGAAGATATTTTTAGTGAAGCATATAATTAGCACTGTAATGCATTAATGTAATGCATACTTTGCCAGCTCCACTGCATTTTCATGTGTTTAAATTCACCTAGCACTCACTGGTTAGTGCTTGATGCTCCAACCTTAGCATTGGATAATTATTAACTCCACAGTTGTACAGCCTCTTTTCAATGGGATGTCCATTCTTTTATGACATTTTATTACACTTTATTGTATTTTTTGTATATAAACACTCACTGACTGTAATTTTCCATGCTGAAGAAGTTCAAATACTTAATAAATGAATGAAAGCACTAAATTTACACAAGGATTTGCCTGTGTCCATGTTTAATTTCGGAAGTTGTTTGTTTTAATATATATATATATATATATATATATATATATATATATATATATATATATATGTGTGTGTGTGTGTGTGTGTGTGTGTGTGTGTGTGTGTGTGTGCGTGTGTGTTTCTATACTGAATAGAAGGACATAACACTATTAAATATAAAGAAACCTGTAGGATTGATGAAGAAATAAAACCACAAACACCATTACTGTATTCCAATAGCTTTAATTCTCTGTGTTTACTTATCAAACTTCTTCAGAAAATAAAAAATGCAGTACTTTGACTAGGGTATTTATCAGCTGCAACAGTTTCCCCACAGAGGCAGTAACACCCAATAGCCTGATGGCCAGCCTTGACAGCAGTATGAACATTTTTGATCTTGGAGCCACTCAAACTAACTTTTACAACTTTACTGTGAGTAGTGGTACCAATATGGGTGGCAATAACTTTTATGTTTTCAGAATACCTCACACCCAATGATTCATTACCATCCAACAGTGATGAAAAGCATGCCATTCTAATGCCTCACCAACGCAAAAGCACCTTTAATCCCACCCTGCATGTAACCCTCTACACCTTTTTCTAAGTTTGCAAGAGGGACTCCAGGGACATTCTTTCAAGTAAACCACCCAAGAAATGGTTCAACCTAACACCTAGACAAAAAAATAGTTCTCACTAAGATCACTAACAACCCCGAAGTGAGAGTTATGAAAGCAGGCAGGGACACAGGTATAGTGATCCTGAAACAAGTGGACTAGATCTCACAAATGGAGGAGACCCTCAAAAACAACCACAGCTCCAGGATTATCTCCCATGCAGAGGTTTTGGCAAAATTCTGTAAAATAGAGATGTCCCTATCTAACTTTTTACACCAAGCATGCCTCACCAGCGAAGAACTGGACTTCTTAACTGTGACCAGCCTCAGCATCTGAAAAATGTTTGGCATTCCTAAAACACATAAGAATGTCACTAAATCCTCATTCAGACACAATGTGTCTTTGAAGAAAACCAAGACCAAACATATCTCCAAATTTCTAGATTTCCTACTGAATCCAGTGGTGCTAAAATACAGAATTTTACTTGAGAGATTCCTGGGAGTTCCTTAAACTCCATGCTCACCAAATTTCTGAAACAGACCAATTACTGGTGACTCTAGATATTGTGGCTTTCTACTCCAGTATACCACATAAACAAGCCATTGAGTTAGTAAAGAATTACCTCTCAAAATACACCAACTTTGCCACAGAAAGAATCCAAACCATTTGCCAGCTACTAAGACTGATGTTGGAAAATAACGTATGCTCATTTAACAACACCATCTACCACCAGTAGCAAAGAGTGGCGATGGGTGCAAAAATGGCATCAGCATATGTCAATTTGGTCCTGATTTCATGGGAAGCAGCTGTGTTCACCAAATTATAAGGGTTCCAGTGGATCTGCCTGTACAAATGGTACATCAATGACATCTTCTTTCTGTGGTGCAGTATCCAGTGAACTGGAGAGCTTCCTCCACCAGTTAAAGGAAAGCATCAACTTCCTAGAGTTCACCATGTCAGGGATAGGAGACACTATCCACTTCCTGGACATTACTCTTACTCTTGACCACACCATATGGGGTTTCCAGTCCACCATCCACTGGAAAAACATGTTCAGAAACAACTACCTAGACTTTGAGAGTCAGCACCCCATGTTCATGAAGAGGAACATTGTTAAGGGTCAGTTCTTAAGACTACGTAGAATAGTCAGTGAAGAGGGGCCATTCTCTAAAAAAACTGCCTTAACCAAACAGCTCTTTTTAGAAAAAGACTATCCCGAGGGACTCATTGACTCATGTCTCAAAGAGGTAGTCGACAACAGATTTACCAGGCACCCTCCTATATTCACTCATGGGTACACCAGCCACCCCAAGCCAAGCAGCAGTGACCCACCCAGATTCCCACTCCCCATTTCCCTAGACTCTCCCACCATCAGGGACATGATTATGAGAAACTGGTGCATCACATACAGCAACCAGGAACTCCACAGAAAAATGGGGCCAGCACCACAATTCTGCTTTCGCAAAACCAGATCCCTGAAAATGCTCCTTGAATCAGAGCATAAATTCCACAAGAACAGGGATGGCTAGACACCCAAAATGTACCGTTATGGCCAATGCTGCTGCTGTGAATACATTAGCACAGAACAGAACTTTACCCTCAAGGTGAGGTACTTCAGGGTTTGCCACAACAAAACCTAAAACTGCAACTTCTCCAATGTGATCTACCTAGCCACCTGCCTAGGTTGAAAAAGATTCTACATAGGTATGACTACCAGGCAGTTTAAAGACAGAATTAAAGAGTGCTATCAGGCAATCAGGCTGTCTGATCCAAAAAACGCTCTCGCCAAACATATGAGATACTGCCCGAGCTTTATTGGCTTTAACTTCCTTGTACTAGAACAAATCAGATATTTCTTAGGTGATACCAACAGACTCCTAAAAGTAAAAGAACTCAAATGGCAAATTAAGTTAAAAGCAGATACATCCCCTGGCCTTAATGGAAACTTGAACATTAAAAGCATCCTCAAATGGAACAGGTAAAGGTGATGTCATACTCACAGTAGTCACTATGAGGCTATTTCAAATTATTCCAATATATTCTAATGTATTCCAACATTCTGACTTAATAAAAGCATTAAAATGGTCATATTCCATTGTATTTATTTTAATGATTAATAAATAACCACCAATAATTTGCATAGAAACCAAATATTACACCCTAACTAAAGTGCTGCATTTTGTATTTTCTGAAGCACTTCAGTAAGTAAACACAGTGAATGAAAGTGCTCAAAATATATACTTATATCGGCTTTGTAGGTCCAAAGAAGATTTTAGATATATTCCAAGGTATTGTAGTCACAGGTGTCCAAACCAGGTACAGGGAAGCTCTGAATATCTATTACAAACAATAAGTAGTGACCTGTGAAATAGAAGAAAAAAGTTATTTAAATCAGCTTTTCATCACAAGGAGAAAGTGGAGGAAAAACATTCCTCATACTTTCACAGTTTGTCAGAACAAACTGTAACATGAAACTGACAAATCAAAATTCTAAAAATCAAGGTTGGAGAAGGGTACACTTTTTTCCTATACCTATCAATAATTTCCCCATTCTTATCAGAAAGTCAGAAAGAGTAGGAGTGGAATTAACTCATTGGTTTGCAGCAGTGGGATTAACTGAAGCTATAGCTACTGGGTCAGGTTTGGGAATAGTGTATAAAAATTTAAAAGACTGAGAAATTTTAAACATCCAATCTGCCTTTTTAGGGACTATCAGGAAAATTGCAGGGAGTAACACACATATCATCTAAAGTAGAGAGAACAGGAGGAATGTGTGTAGATTTTGGAAAGTCTGATTTTTATATTGCATTTTCAGAGTTTTAGTATCATTGCTCCTTTTCACTGATGTAGATTTAGCATCATTTATCTGTTTTAATGGAGAATACAGACAAGTTCATGGTCTATTACTGCCAGCCACAAATAGGCATTTTATTTTTACCATGGGCATCATCATCCTCCGCAGCACATGTGAAAAAAATGGACACTGTTTTAACAAAGCCAACTTACTAACTTCGGCATGCATTTATGAAAACATTGAGCAGTGCTTGTATAATATGTAGATAAGAAACCACTCATCATGAATTCTTGCTTATATTCCCCATTGAAAACCTATAAATACCATGAGAAGGTTGTTTGTTTACTATTCTGGTAAGTATATTCTGTGCTTTGACTCTTGTCCAGTCAACCGCTGTTGCTGCCATTTCCAGAAACAATAAGCTTTTTTTGCTATATTCTGCAAAATTCAATGAATTACAGAAAATAATACTTTTTCACTGACAGTCTGTACTTGCAGGATGATCCCATAACTACAAATGAAAGTCATTGCAAAGTATAAGACATGCAGAACATATTTTAATATGATTTGTAAATATCCCAGTCAAAGAAATAATACTAGTAAACATAATAATGAAGAAAAATGTTTAGTACATGGCAATAAAAGAGTTTATATAACAAAAAAAAAACTTAAGTATAGGATTTTTGGAGTTACATGGTAATGTTGTCATTAGTTTGGATGAGATTTTAAACCAAGGCCTCTTCTGCTTGAGTTGGTGGTAGCTCAGGTGGATGTAAAAACATCCCACGGCACCTATCGAAAAGAGACAAGGAAGCTCCACCATGGCCTGGCCAATTAAAAAGTCTCCCTGTCTCCCTTAAAAAGCAACCACTCACCTAGTGGGACTAATCTAGTCAACAAAGGATAAATAAAATAAAATGAGTTGCATTTCTCTCAGGAAATGAAACTGGTATTTTTGATAAGTAGGAAAGCTCCCTTAGGTGCAGTGAACTAAGGTAGTATTCACAAAATGCAATGGAAGCTTTTGCAACCTGTTATGAGTTTGCAATTTCACTCTTTTCAAATGAACTTGCTATAGGTGAAAGTCCTCTTAGATGTGGTTGGGTTGCCCTGTCACACAAATGCTCAAACACAGGACTCAAGTTCTGCATTTAATTCTTTTTTTTTTTTTTTAGTTTCATGCAGAATCTGAAGTCCTTACTTTTCTAACGGTGTCAAACAAATGTATCCGATACATGAGAATCATGTGGAGCACAAAGAACGGCAATGATCCTCACAAAATGTGTCACTTACAGAGCATTCACAGCACAGCAGTCCAATGCCTAGCTTGTTCATAGGTTCATAGGTTCATAGGTTCATACTAGGCTATCTGCCCAAGGGCATTTATAAGCCTAGCCCATAGTTATGTGGCTTTCGCCACCCCTTTAGTTTGAATAAAAACTATGCCTATCATTTTTCTGTGCCTCTGTCAAGCAGTGACACTGAAGTAATCCCTGGGGTATATCTGCGATCTCCCATCCATTGGTCAAGATTCCTCTTGAACAAGGCCAGCGAGGTGCTCTGCCACACATGTACTGGGATTTTGTTCCACAGCATAGGGAGTCTCTGGGTAATGAATCTGTCCCTCCAGCACGTTCTATTTATAACCGTGTCAAGGTTTAAGTCTCCCGCCCTTGTGGTTCTGAGGGATCTAGATTTTTTGAGGTGAAGCATATTCATCAAATCTGGGTTTGACATGGCCTTATATGTCAGGCACAGGTCACCTCTGAGCAAGTGGTATGAGACTGAATAGAGCTGGAGTTCTTTCAGTCGGGCAGCATAAGACATATTTTTGAGACCCTTTATCCTTTTGGTGAGGAACTTTTGGGGCCTTTCAAGCTGCAGCAGGTGTCTGGTCAGATACATTCCATTGTACTCAATCATAGGTCTAATGAGTGATGAGTACAGGGGGACGATGACCTCCCTTGATCTAGATGTGAATCCCTTCATGATCAGGTGGGCGATATAGAAGGTTTTCCTAACTACTTTAGCAACATGAGTGTCAAACGAAAGGCTACTGTCAACTTGGGACCCCAGATCCCTGATGACTTTTTCTGTGCTCAGTGGATTGCCACCTATATGGTAGCTAGGGGTAACCTTGTTTTTCCCAAAGGGTATGACTATGCATTTTTGGCGTTTAACTTCAGGCCATGGCTCTGGCACCAGTTATCCATTTCTGTGAGGCCCTTCTGGAGGATATCTGTGTCAGATGTGTTTTCGACTATGGCCCAGTTTGCAGTCATCTGCAAACTTTGTCAGCCATAACCCTCCTGTGTTTGCTTGTACTTCAGAAAAGTAGATGCCGAACAAGAGTGGACCCAGGACTGAGCCCTGTGGGACACCACTTGTGACAGGCTTTGAGTCTGACATGGCTCCAGCAACTCTGACCCTGTGGGTTCTGTCACTTAGCCAGTTTGCAACCCATCTTGTGATGTATGGGTTTACATTCAAGCTGATGAGTTTTTCGATGATACCTGAGTGGGGTATTGTGTCGAAGGCCTTTGCCAGGTCGAGGTAGGCTGTATGGACTGCCTTTCCCTCATCAATGGCCTTGGTGACTGTCTCGAAAAAGTCAACCAAGTTTAAGAGGCAGGATCTGCCTTTGACAAAGCCAAACTGGGTTGGATCCAAAGTCTGCAAGTTCCCTATGTCTTTATTTATGAGTTCCATTATGATCCTCTCCATGGCTTTGCAGATAAGGCTTGTCAAGCTAATGAGGCGGTAATTTCCAGGGTCTGTGGAGGCACCGCCCTTATGAAGTGGGACCACAGTCGCTGCGCCACTCCTTGGGTACGTATCCTGAGGTGAGGCTAAGATTAAACAGCTGTCCTAACTGTGGGTTTAATTCCTCGTTGAGTTCATGAAGCACACAGCCGGGGACACCATCCGGTCCCATGGATGCTGTGTTTTTGCCTTAGTGAGGGCAGTTCTCACCTGGGCATTGGAGATGTTGGGGGGCTACAATCCTCTGGAATAGATATCTCTCCTTTTGTGGGGAGGGGGGAGAAGTTTGCACTGAACCTGTCAGCCAGTATGTTAGCAATGTGTGTAGGTTCAGTAATTTTCACATCATTTTGAACTAATTCTGAGCATATCTGGGAGTTTCCTCCTAGGTTTCTAACATAGCTAAAGAAGGCCTTATGATTGTCTTTAGAGTCCTTGGCGATTTTTCTCTCAAAATTTGCCTTGGATGATTTTATGAGAGCTCTTAGTTTTTTACTTATAATGATCAAAGGTGTCTTACCTTTCAAGGATTTTGCTCTATCTTGTAGTAGCTTCCTCCTTTTGTTGTAGAGTTTGTTTATGGCTGGGGTCCACCAGACTGGACGCTTGCCTTTGGTACAGAGAGTCTTAGTTTTGTTTGGGATTGCCTGATCCATGCAGTCCTGTAGGTGCTGGTAGAAGGCATTTGTAAGTGATTCAGCGGTTTGAGTAATGTTTACCACTGGCTCAGGGGCCTTAAAGGAGACCACACTAGTTTTTAGAAGTGTGAAATCGGCTTTTGAGAAGTTTTTCACTGTGGTCTTTTTTGTTTCAGGTGGGGGCGGGATGAGGACCTCCAGTGAGATTAGTTTATGATCTAAACTCACCAGTGAGGGGTATACTTCCGGTGTTGAACATTTTGATCCCATGTTCGTGATGATGAGATCAAGTATGTTTTCTCCTCTTGTGGGGATGGTGACTAGTTGTTCCATGGCATTTGAGTTTATGAACTCCAGGAATCTTTGGGTTAGAGTGTTCGGGCTTGAGTAGTGTTCCCAGTCTATATTAGGGTAGTTGAAGTCACCTAGTATGATGGTGTTTGGAGATACATTTATCCCCTCCAATGTTTTCAGGAAGGCCATGTGAGGTTCCTGAGTTTGAGAGGGTGGCCTGTAACATGCTACAAATTGCAGAGCAGTCTTGCCTATGGTTAATTGCACCTGGATGGTCTCCGATGCATCGTGCATTGCCACCAACCTTGAGGTGTGGGTGTCCTTTATGAATATGGACACCCCTCCTTTCTTGGTGTTGTCCGGATTTTGGGCCGGAACGCATGATATGAGGTGAAATCTGTTAGTGCTGGGGTGCTCTCAGGAGCCTTGAACCAGGTTTCTGTCACAGCACAGACATCGATGTTCTCCATATTGAGAAGGGCCTCGAGTGCGTGCATCTTGAGAGTGAGACTTCTGGCATTGAGCAGCATTACCCTTAGTTTTTTTCCTTTTGGTGTTCTAGGGTGGTAGGTTTAGAATTTGAGCCTTGCCTAAAAAGGCACTATGGGGGTGGCAAGAGCCTTTGCCAATATCCGGAAGCCCAGGGGTGACAGGTGCAAGCCGTCCTTTGTGAAGCAGCGTGGCTTGTCCAGCATGTCATCCCAGGCAGACAGACATTGGATCCCCTTTGAATGACACCAGAATTTAAGCCAATTATTAAAGCTGATCATCTTATCACTGTATTGTGGCATCATTCTAGGTGAAGGTAGGATACTGCTCAAGGTCAGGGTCATACCTGCCTGGGCTACATAATCAGAGAGCTCCTCAATGTCCCTTTTCATGTAGTCCAAGGAGGTACGTCTCATGTCGTTGACACCAGCGTGGACAATGACTGAGTCGTACTTGTACCTGCTGTTGAGAGACCTGAGTGCTTGCGTTATGTGGCGGATTCTAGCGCCCGACAGGCAGCTTACTGTGACCTTCTCCTTACTCAGTCTGGTGAGCGGGACGTCAGTGTGTCTGACTATGGAATCACCAATGACAAGTGTGTCTGGCATTTTGTTTGGCCTTAAGGGCTGTGACTGTTTGACACTCTGACTGTGTGGTCTATGTGTTGCATGTGTTGGGTCGTGAGGTGGTAGTTGTTTGGGTGTCTGCTTAGGTGGCCTCTGCTGTTTTGGTAAATTTTTGATCAGAGCCTCCGAGTATGTCTTTGTGTGAGTATGTGTATGATTTAAAGTTGTGATGGTACCATGTGTGACTGGGTATGTATTGTGTGTGGTTACCTTCTCCTCCTGTCTGGTCTTGCCAGTCCTATGTTGAGAGAGCTCAGCCTCCAGTTTGGCCGTATAGTTGCATCTCTCGCATGTATTTGTGTTTTGTGGGAGGAGGAGAGGATTGTCTGTGTACATGAGGCAATTGTAACATTGCCTCAATATTCCCAGGTTCACCAGTTGAGCTGGAGAGGACACTAGCAACTGATCCCTCGACATACTAGAAGTAGTAGATAAAGAGACTTTCAAAGGACTCCGGGGGAAGTGGATTTTAGGCTGGTGGGGTACTATCTATAATAAGAGTGCTTTATCAAGGTGCAAGTACTGTAGGAGTAAGTGCTAGGCTTTACAGATAGAGAATAGTCTACTTGGGAATCAAGTAGAGATGAACTTTTCAGTTATAGGATATGCTGGTTAGATCAGCAGTACAGCTCGAGGAAGGTAGTTCTAAGGGAAAATTTGAAGAGTGGAATTTAGATGGCCCGAATAGTTAACCTTGTTTAACCGCCGCTGCTCTTGTGTGCAACAGTGGCAACTCTGCGCTAAATCGTGCTAACGCGCGTTTAGCGTGTTTTATAGCAGGGGGCTGAAGGGAGCTAGGAATTGGCCCAAAACGACCAATGGACTACTAGTTTCTGGCTGAAACTTCACCAAATCGGACAGAAATGCCGCTCAGTGCCTCCCACTCCCACTGGTAAGCAAAGAAACTTCCCTCCTCCCTAATAAGGCAATGGATCAGTAACAGGAACTATAAACAAAGCCCAGGGATCAGCAACTCTGAAACTGGACTACTCTAGTTCAGTAAGGCGGGAAAACAAGAGATTTTTTTGTTTTATTACAGAGATAAGGAAAAAAACAGACAGTAAATGCTATAAATGCTGTAAATTGGCTAGCGCACTTTAGTGTGTAGCCTACAGAAACAATTTGCAACAATTAGTAACTTAAAGTGCAATAAACAGTGTAAAATGCAGAAATCACTTAAAGTAGCAGTAAAACAGGCGAAATGCAGTCGCTAGCTTAATAACAGTGGGAAAGCCACAAAAATACTTATATCTGGTAGAAAGTCACTCTTTTAGCTCTCTGCTGCTTGGATCACTCTGCAGGCCACCACGAGGATCTGTGCTGAGTTGGTACAAGCTGGAAAACGCGTGTTTAGCGTGTTTTATAGCAGGGGGCTGAAAGGAGCTAGGAATTGGCCCAAAACGACCAATGGACTACTAGTTTCTGGCTGAAACTTCACCAATTCGGACAAAAGGCTGCTCAGTGCTTCCCACTCCCACTGGTAAGCAAAGAAACTTCCCTCCTTCCTAATAAGGCAATGGATCAGTAACAGGAACTAAAAACAAAGCCCAGGGATCAGCAACTCTGAAACTGGACTACTCTAGTTCAGTAAGGTGGGAAAACAAGAGATTTTTTTTTTTTTTTTTTACAGAGACAAAGGAAAAAACAGACAGTAAATGCTATAAATGCTTTTAAGCGGATAGCACACTTGAGTGTGTTAGCCTACAGGTAAAATTAAGCAACAAATAACTTTTAAGAGTGCAAAACAGTTAATCAACACAAAAACAGTTTAAATAGAATGCAGAGCTGTATAAACAGGCTAAGATGCAGTCGCTAAGCAGTAAATATTCAAAAAGCCAGAAAAAATACTTAAATCAGTTATAGCAAATACAGTTATAACAAATGCTCTGAAATATACTGTATATTTCCAATATGTTTGAGAAGGACAGTCAGAACACAAGAAGGTTCAGGCGAAAAAGAAAAAAAAAGTTTTGTTTTACTTTTTGAAAAGGGAAAAAGGAGGAACAGAAGGCCTTATCAAATGTTCTCTCTGTATTAAGAAGAATGAGCTAATGACACTAGACTGGGAGGTATGTCACAGTAGGGGCGGGCAACTGCAAAGCCACCAAAATAGCCTCAAAATAGCCTAAGACAGCAAGCACTACAGAGTCAAATGAAAGTTTTTAAACAGATAAGGATTTGTGAAGATTCTGAATAGACAAAGTGCTTTATATATATTAAATTATAAAAACAGTAATCTGTAAAAAAATCAAAAGATACTTATATTTTGTAGCTCAGTTGCGGTCAAACAACTTCTCCAGCTTGCACTGTGTGCAAAGACAAAGACCAGAACAACAACTTTTTTTTTACAAGAACACAAAAGAACCAGCCCCCACTAGCCAAGAGATAATTACACAGAGTAAATGTTTCAGTTTATACAATAGCCTAAGACAGAAAAGCACTAACAGATAAGGATTTGTGAAGATTCTGAATAGACAAAGTGCTTTATATATATTAAATTATAAAAACAGTAATCTGTAAAAAAATCAAAAGATACTTATATTTTGTAGCTCAGTTGCAGTCAAACAACTTCTCCAGCTTGCACTGTGTGCAAAGACAAAGATCAAGTCTTTCATTTGGATAAGGAAAACAATTATAGAAACAAATTCATCTTTCTATGCATCACATTTTCAGTATCCACAATCAGTCAAAGGTGTATAGAAAAAAGCAGATGGTAGCAAGAAGGTGTCTCCAGACTGGCTGCTTCTCATGCATGCATTGGTTTCAGTGCCAAGATCTGACAGACTGAAAATTGTATTACAATGTTGCCTCCAGCTCAGTTACCTCCAATATCCTACTCCCATATAAGACTGAATCTCACACTTACGCTAGCCAAAGTATGAAGAGCCAGGCATCTGCAGGACTACTGAAGAAATGGAGTGAAAAATGAAGCACATATCAAAATATCTAAACACAGCCTTTTCAGTTTTCCATGGCCCTGCAGCAAATGCCAGAAGATTGTTTTAGAATGCCTACAAAGGATTCTGGATCCCTGAATGATTATAATAATAGAAAATATAGGTGAAATACCTGAATATTATACCTGAATTTTGTTTCAGTATATTATGTTATTTTCATTGAATTTTCTCCCATTAAGGGTGCAACAAGCCAGAATGTTGCTTACCATGCACACTCTTGTGAATGGAAAACAAACATTAAAAAATGAAACAATTTTCTTCTAAGAGTCAAAAATAGTTACAGATTATAGTAAATAATTAGATGAAGACTGGGCTGGCACTCATATACCAAAATACACAACATGAAAGCCCTCTATAACTGAAACAAGGCCAATAGACATGCAGGACATGTAAAACTAATAATTCAGAAAGTTGAAGAGGTCTTTGTGTTTCTTAGATGCAAAGTGCGATAGTAGTATTGTACCTAACATATGGTTCTAACTTGTGTTTTTCTTCTACAAGGACTTTCACCATGTGTTTTTATTGTGGAGTTGCTATGTGTTGCTATGTGTTAAAAATACATGGATATACATATATAGATATAGATATAGATATAAATACACCCATGCATATACATATATGGTTATATTTGTCAACATGCAGAAAAATCAATGTGACTTTTATTTATGACTGCAGGTCCACAAATCCATTAATTGAAACCAACATTTCCTGAAATAATATTAATTGGAAAAGCAGAGCAAATGCTTTCCTTTTCCAATTGGTAAATTTAACATAATAAATAAATAAATAAATAAATAAATAATATTACCAGTAAACGTAATTTATCTGAATAGTGGTAATGTTCAAATTCTACATTCCACCTGAGGATGTAGGCCCTACTTACTAAAAGGAGAAACGGATAAACATAAAAATACCAAATGGATCATCCTGGAAAGGACTTTTAGGAGGCTACAGATGTTAAAAAGACTTTTAAGAATTAAATTTCCTGCTGATCTAACCCACCCGAAGCATCAAAAAAGAGCAGTATAATAATCCTATGCTGCTCTTAGTAAAGCAAAGAAACCACTTATAAGTTAAAAAATAGACCCCTTATTAATGATGACGAATGAGCACTTTTTGCAGTAAAAATCCAGTGGAATGGTGACTTATATAGAATTAGCATTACTAGGGTTGGGGTTGAGACTGGAGGAGAGTTGTGATTGGCCTAAACCTGTCTTGCATTGGTATGGGTGTTGAGCTATCACTGAATTACCATAAAAGCTATGATTAGCCTAAGCCTGT
>NC_056746.1:866007531-866057531 GCF_019279795.1 Protopterus annectens | reverse complement strand
CATTAAATCAATGAATGCTTAAATGTCAAAGATTTGATAGTGTTTCTGTGTACATCAGATTATGCGCAGAGACATGTATATACATCCTTGAATGTGTATACCATTTACCAAAATATGTGAATTTGTGTGAATAACTAATGGATGTGGAAATGTAACACAGACCAACCATGCCTACTATGCTGTTGCTGAATAAATTATCATTATCACAGTGTACACATGAATGTTACATTGGTGGTCTATGCAATCAGTGAAAGAGGACTACCTAAAGGTATGACATACCTTTATACAACACAATAAGGCATCAATATTGTCAACACATGCCACACAACATGACATCATGCCAGTGGGACAGCATGACAAATGTCATCCAAAACAAATGAGCAAGGACACATCCTTCTGTTGCACATGCATGATATAGCAATATACAAATCTTAACACTAGCACTGTGGTGGACTATGGCTAACATGTTGTTTGCCAATTTCTGTCACTAACACACATTTGCAGTGTAATCATTGCAGTAGTAGCTGCATGTTAACTGCCACAATGCATGAACAGCTGAATGTGGAAGGAAAGTATAATGTGTTAATGTGTGTCATGCATACACAGAAACATAATTAAATGTCACACAATGATATATGTAGTGTATGTTTGGACCTGTAACACATAAGCATGACAACTAAATGGTGTGCATGCACAAGAGTGCATATACAGTCCAGTCACTGATATAGCAAACAGCATGGTGGCAGCATTATACAACTGGAGCACACAGACCATTCTTAAGGACCGGAGGAACAGCCCTGATGGGGATGAACATCTCTCAGACTATCTCCCTGAATGAGTGATGCATAGCCCGTGCCATATCCTGAAAGAAAGTCACCATCGTGTATCATCGGTGTATGAAACACATTGGTCACCAACTCCCAGATCAGCTCCTGATAATCATCTCTTAGTTGTTCCTGGCATTGTCAACTCTAGAGTGCAGCAGAAATTATGTCACATGCAGGTCCAGCTTTCTCATTGTCATCCTTGTTATCTTCAAGGTTGTTTCATTGGAGGATGCTAGCAGTGGCCTGGCATGCACTTGTTATCTTTTTCTGATTGTTGATCATCTACTGGTCCAATGCTCTATCAAGATTAGTCACAACACAGGACAGAAATTACATATGTATACCTGATACTAACTTTCCACATAATATACCCACTCTGACACAATGAACAGGCAGACAATAATCCTCATTAAATGTTATCATATGTTATGACCATAGTCCACTGTACCACCATATGCGATGCATGTCAGTAATCAAAGATGTAACAAAGAAAAGCAAATGAATATCAGACCATACATTCCTCTGAAGATAACAGTTAACATTAAACTTAAACTGATGTGCACATCTGTAATCCAATCTACATTAATTAACATCCCATCCACATGTGAGTCCTGCATATCAAAATATGAGAATGAAGGTATGTTAGCATACAATGAAGGTCTCATGAAATGGCACAAACATTTCAAAAGTAGCACAATTATAATCAACAGGTGTTTTGCTAGCAGATAGCTCCTCATGAACACAACACTTTCCATATGTAACATTATCTAAACTTATGAACCTGTCCAATAAGAGAACATGTCAGGGATACTGTATCCATCACACAATGTAAGCAGCTTAATGAAGACTGTGCAATGGCATGCATAACACAGCTTATCAGTGGAAATCATGACATGACCTGGACAGCTGTTTATTGGCCAGCATTAAGCATGGCAAGGACATCTGAAGGGAAGCATACTTTAATGTCACCTAATACAACATTCACATATCTGTAATTTGACAAAAGTTAAATTGAAAAATGGTAACATAGCATTATTATTTGGACCCGCACTGTTTAATAACGATGTCTGCCTCAGTAAACTGTCCAGCTGAGTATCTGACAGGGTATCAATATTTCCATTATTTTTCCCTTGCATGTGTTTCCTGAGCAATTATGTCTGTGTGTAAATATAACATGTTGTCCATGTGTCTGTGCATGTAATGATTCATATGAACAGCCAACAATTAACATTGTTATAAGAAGACAAAGTGAGGTGACAATAGCATGGAAAATATGAAAGCCATGTGACAAACAGCTGAGCCAGGCAGAATATTAACTGGTGATCCCACATCAATTTAAGAAATACAACACTACCAAATAGTAATAATGTTCAATCACAAACACAGGCACAGCCTGTGAGACATAAGAATCAAGCATATGTTGTACAAACATTGTATGTCTACAACTTTATGCATGAACTACATACATTTATTATCAATCACTATCCTGTAAAATATAAAATCCTGCTAGTGCTTGTAGAGTATGAAACAGTGCAAAGAAACATACATACAATACTAAGGTTAAAACGAATGGCCTGCTACACAGTCTACCAATGAGAGTATGAGCACTGACACCCACCCACTCACTATGTGAGCAGACAGACTATACACAACAGATTGATCGCCAGGAGCAAGCATATCAACACATAAATTATAAGCAGCAATCAATCTGCTAAAATTTGCATACCAAGCACTTTATTGCATATGTGTGACAGTTATACAGTCCCAACTGTCATTTAGGTTGTGGCCTACTTTTAAAAACTGTCTTCAGAAAACATGCCTGGCTGCTAAATGATATATAAACTGATATGTATTTAAATCAGACTTGTAAACACAGATATAGTGTGAGTTTTGCACTCACCTTACTGATGCACGATGGGTATTTTTGCATTATAAAGAAATATACAAGGAAATGTGAAACATACGGGCCTATAACAAGGATCAAATACATTTTATTTAACAAAATAGACAAAGTAAGCAACAAACCTATCTTCCTCTGCTGCTCCTCCAGTCTGTGCATCTGCTTGATATAGTTATAGGTCTTTTCCTCATCACCAGTAAAAAGAGAAGAACAACTATGAATGATATAATTCTGGGCTGGCTAGAACTCCCTCACCTCCTTCAGTGGTATCAACTGTCACTCACCCACAAACTAGTAAACCATCCACTAAATGTCCCATCCCTCCAGAATCTACTCCAACCCTATCGCACCACCAGACCACTAGGATCCAGCAACAAAAATCACTTGCAGATCACTAAAGCCAATAACTATGCTGGTGAAGCACTATTCTTTTGCACCATAGCCAAATTATGGAACTCCCTCCCACCCACAATTACCTCCATACCATCATGCAAAGCGCACCTAAAAACATGCCGGCTATGCCCTTGTAACTCCTATTCTAATATCACCCACCCCATCCAACCACTACCTTTCTTTCCACTCCACTAACTACCTTGATTATAGCAAGCTCAGATGCTCATAAGCCTAGTACTTAGTACACAGCAGGAACTTCTTATTGTAGCATTTGTTAATGTCTGTTATGTACTTCACAGATAAAGATTCTAGTTGTCTACTGATGTACTATGTTCTTCATCTGTAAATATGTTGTAAGTAATTGCTATGTTAAATTGTTAATTGCTATGTAATCCAATGTAACTACTCTCTGTTTATTTTAACTGTGGAGCTTTTCTCCCCGGGCCTCTGCTGAAAATGGACCTATGTCCAGTCAGACACTCCTGGTCAACAATTGTAAATAAATCAATAAATAAATATAATCCTCAAATAACAGTGATGTACATTGTTTAGCTCAGGTTCTAAAAAAATTTCTGAACATCATAGATCACCATACATGAGATTCAAACCTGCACTTCTAAGATATGTCCACACTTTAACTCTGTCACCTATTTGCCTAGCTAATCCATCTGGCTTAAGGGTCAGTTGTGTGAAAGCAGTAAAAAGACTTTGGGTTATGAATGTGCAGGAATGGGTTACTAATATGGATCACAGCTTAGGATTTATGAAAAAGTCAATGTGCTGGGCATTTAGGTAAATAAGTTGCAAGAATGAATTCATGTTAGAACAGTGGTCACAATTAATAGCATCAAATGAAAACATTCATCCCTCAGAGAGTGGGACAGTGACATGTATCACATAGCTGCTGTTAACAAATAGCAACAACCCGCTGTACATTAGGGACACAGTAATGTATGTGGGAGGACTACATGCACAGATGTTCATGGGCAAAGTGTACATAAATCAAATGCATACAGAAGAATGTGTGGCTTGATAGTCATTTGTTTTTCATTGTTAATTTTTGATTACTGACATACATTGTTTATGGTGGGTATAGTGGACTATGTTGTTATATAGTGCATATTTATTTTGCTGTTATGGATATTTACTCATCAATGATTCTTAAAACAAGTATTGCAACTAATAGGTCAATGCAAAAAAAAGGATCCATACTATCTGTGGATTGCTTATGAATCCTGAGGTTTTCTGCCACTTTCCTTAAGTTGTTTAATTGATAATTTACAGATGCCCTCCACTGATGTGAATGGCATTCACTGGTCAGTATTGACTGTATTCATATAAGGTCATCAGATTGTTTTAGACTAGTTGTCATTTTAGGCTGCAGTTGCATTGCAGCTACAGCCATCACACATTTCTGTTGTACACATATGTTTGTGCAGTTTGTTAATGTGAAATGCATGTAGACTGTGGCTCCTGTAGCACCTGTGGTACAATGCTATTGTGTTTGGGCCACCATTCTCCAGGTATCCAATGTAAAGGGTTCAAATCCTGCAGACACCCTCTACAGAAATCATAAGTTATATTGCTTTTCCAAGTGTTATGTATGCAGCCATTGCTCTATGGTTTTATATGTCAAATTATTCTATCACAGTGAGTATTTCACAGAATTTTCCTGTGTACAGGAATGCATAAATTTTACAATCACATAAGCTGTCCACATAATCATCTCCATAAGAAGGCCATCCTCACCATCATGATTAATGCAGTGGGAGGTCACAATAGATCCTGTTGCTGATGTTGCTCTGACATGATCTTCTATGCAGCCAACAGGGTATGATGATGCTGGAAATTGAGGAATGCCACTGGTGGTGGCCTACCATTGACCCCCTGATGAGATCACAATATTACTTGCATTCCTGCATATGTTGAGTGCGGAGCACCACACACCAGTGGATGGGATAGAGGCAAGTGTTCCAGGCTGCACAAGTATGTGTTACTTTGCATAACAGTGATGTCTATAGAATAAACCAGCACATATTGCTGTTGTATGCATATTCATATATTGCCATTTTTTTATTTTAAGCAGCAGAATTGCATCATGTGCATGGATCAACACAGGATGATGACAATCATTGTGTAATGACATTTAGTCATACAACTGCAGTACAGACATAACAGTGGAACCAGCATGTGTAATATTGTCTTTATTACCATTCACAGATCCATCTACTTCTGCACAACAACACAAAATGGCAGGTGAGTATCCAGTATATTATTGTGATGCCTACCTGTTATTGCCTCAAACTCATGTCATGCTACTGCTGTTTACTGTCATATTAATAGTTCCCTAACATGGTAAACTACAGGTACATCCTCCGGAGGCTGCAGGTTCAAGTGCAGACAGACTGGCTATGCTACCACAACATGTTCACAGGTTACAGAAATGTGTAGCAGGCCTGTGTTGCATGACATTAATGGCACTGCTTTTCTACACAGGGATGTCTGGTTAACAAGTGAGCCATACATCATGTGAATATCAGCAGCCCCTGTTTCTGTGTCATATATGCCATCATGTCACTATTCCATTGCTTGCATACATGACTGTGTTGTCTTTCTCTTTACTTTACCACTGCAAGATCTGCAGTACAGTACAAAACTGTCAACATCAGGATGCTGTCATTGGTATGCTATTGCCTATCTTTCATGCAGTCATTGCTATTATTCCTGTTGTTGTCCTCCATTAATCCTGTGTCCTTCTACCCATTCATTGGACAGACTGCATCAGCATTTAGTGCACAAACAAGTGGCATGTATATATGGGGTCTACCTGATAACACCGACACGCCAAAACGCCAACAACAAAATAACCGACACAAAACCGAAAGTTCAAAAACACGAAACTTCACATGCCTGACAAGGCACAATTCCGACAATCAACAAAACAAATACCTTTCCCGAAAAACACACACACAACACAAGCACACCAAAAACCTTACAAACCTACACTAAACCTTACATACACAACTATCTATGCATTAACCTTAACCCAAACCCAAACCCTAAGGTCCGTAACTATCGCACACTTACCTTACCCGCACCCTAACCCTAACTCACTTAATCCGCCCCTAACCCTTAAGTCTGTCACTATTGCACACTTACCTTACCCGCACCATAACCCTAACTCACTTAATCCACCCCTAACCCTCAGGTCCATCACTATTGCACACTTACCTTACCCGCATCATAACCCTAACTCACTTAACCCGCCCCTAAACCTAAAGTCCGTCACTATCGCGCACTTATCTGACCTGCACCCTACCCTAATGTCCATCATTATCACACACTTACCTTACCCACACCCTGACCTTAATGTCCGTCCCTATCGCACACTTACCTTAACATGTTGGTGTTCTCAGCATCGGGATTCTCAACTTTCGGTTTTCTCCGTTGTCGATCTTCCGGTGTCGGTGTTCTCGTTGTCGGCGTTCTGGACTTTCGGCATTTTCAGTTAGACCCATATATGATATCTACTGTATGTTTTAACAGTACTGGAATGGTCCATTCTGACAATGATGTGATTTAAAATGCTGTGTTTATGACTTTGTTGTCCTGCAACAGTTCCATCTCATCCCTCTCCTCCAGTGCGTCTTCCCATGAAAACTTGTCAGTTGTGTGTTATGGTTGTATTCTGCATATACATCATGTACGTTGGTATGTAACATGATTGTCAAATCCCTGTTATATAGATTCCATGGCCCATACACAGATGAGACCTAATGGTAAGTCATTATTATCTGTAATGTTTCAGTGAGATATATGTATCATATGTCTTTAATGATATACAGCATGTGATGTAAGCATGTTGTCCTGATCTGTGTCATCTATCTCTTCTTTTAGCACATCAACTATCTGAATCTCCATTAGCCCATCCACTGATGCTGATGTGGGATCTGATGTCTCTCAGTATGATAGCATGGCCCCTGGCACACAGGTCAGTAATCTGGTGATACAGTCTGGCCAAGATGGTGACAGACATGTGGATCTGGCTGTAGTCTCAGATGTCAAGGAAAACTTATCCAGCCATTTTGACAAAGAGAGGGCATCGACTGGTGGACAGGATGAGACCTGTTGACAACAGACCCATGTTGAGACAACTGCTGATGTTGACAGTTCCCCACAACAGATTGATACTGCCTATCGAGATAGGCAAAGGCATGCAGCTGGTGTGCATGGGTATGTGTCAGAGGATGTCCTCCTACTCCCACAGGCATCATGCTGCACACCACCTGGTTGTGCTGCATGAAGGACCTGAGTGCAGACGTGGTGATGGACAGAGTGAAAGTATGTTATCTGAGGCACAGTCTGCAGAATCAATGGCCACAACAATATTACAGCAATGCTGTAGTACAAACAGGGTTCTGCATGCCCTAGCTGTGCTTAGCCAGTTGACACATGGGAGAGGTAGGACACCTCTCAGTAGAACAAATTTTGCCTATCAGATATCAATGTCTTGCTCCAATGTGTACACAGTTCTGCTACTGGCCCATCTGATGTGAGCCCAGCAGTCACGAACAGTCATGTTGCAGTCATGCTCCTTCCCACAAAGTATCTCCCCATGCTGGCATCACCCCATCAGTCTCCCCTGTGGAGCAACCTAGGCCAAGTGTTTTCTATGTGGCAGGGACAAACCGGATCATGGTGTGACCCATTAGCATAACACTGACAGTTAATCCACTCTGGCTGGTAGTGTTAGTTTCACCCCATGGTGATGATGATTGCTGTGAGATACACTGACAGTGCCATCTGTCTGTGTTCATTGAGTCTGCTGCCATGGGAATCCAACAGTTTTACTAACCATAGGTGACTACATTTAATACATTAGTTTATAAATACCTTACACTGATATATTTTGCTTGTGATATTGACAATAGCTCTGCATTATGTTCCAAGCTGTTTCCTGTTTGCATCTTTTTATGATGGACAGATAGGAATGTTCACAGATGTCTGTCCCTTATTGTCTGCCACACACAAATACACCAATATGCTGGTGTGCATACCTGTGTCAGTTGTACCCTGAGTTGATTATCCCTGTTTTGATAGATTTGTATATGCTCACACTGTTATATGTTATGATTATGTTATTATATCTGATGTTGAGCATGTACATCTATTGGGTAATTGCTATTAGGTGCAATCCATGCTGCTGTAGTAGGACAGCACCTGAACACTAACATTTAATCTGTGAAATTCTGTAGGTGTGGCTTGTCATGAACTCAATATTATGTATCAGATGCTGCCTTGTTGCCTGGGCTTGCACTTGTGGTAACCTACACCTGTGTCTTCTGCCTCCTGTGTCCTCCTGCTTCTCCTCTGATACCTGCGGAATGTCATTTTCAAACTTCTGGGGTTCTTGGGGTAGTTCACCCAGAACCTCAGGTGGAAGGCCATCATGTGCTCTGGTTAGCATGTTGTGTATCATGGCACAAACAGTTATTACCTGTACTGCCTTCTCAGGTGTGTACTACAGTGCACCCTTGGGTGTCTCCAGACATCTAAACCTAGCTTTCAGTACACCGAATACAGACTCTGTCATATTTCTTGATGTTGCATGTGCTCACCTGGCTAACTTTATGCTGATTACTTTTCTCCAATTTTTACAGCCACTTTGCTTCCCAGTCTTTTTGTACCTTATCGCTCGTCCTCATACTGTACTTATTTCCTAAACTCTAACTTTTCCTCCTTTTCTCACATGCCATCACTAACTGCAGTTCTTCCTCTGCCCATTTATCTTCCTGCTCATTTCCATAACTTCTCCTTTCATAGCTTTCTTATCATTTGTACGCTACATTCTATTTGTCTGTCTGCAAATTATTACTAAACTCAAAAACAACCCAGTTGGATTTTTTTCCTGCAGCCATCATGCTATAAATAGCTTAATTGTTATTGTATGTTATTTTTCTATTCAATAATTTGCCAATTTATGTTAATTTCTCTTTTTTATTTTAAAATGCCAAGTTCATGTAAGAAATATTTAAAAATATTTAAAAATCATGCAAATAAGCTCATGTATACATGTTTTTACCCTGCATTTATAAATGTACATCATATCTAACTTAAATGCGGAGCTTTTCTCCCAGGGCCTTTGGTGAAAATGAGTTTTACTCAGTCATACTTTTCCCAGTCAACAAAGACAAATAAATAAATAATAAATCTATCGTGCACCATCTCTGCAAGTAATGACTGTTCCTGATACGGGGTCAATAGCCACAGCTCAAGTGGATAACCACAGTTACTTGTTGTGGGGTGTAAACATACATGCTGTCAGCACGGATTTTGTTGGGAGGGATAACCTTAGCTGATGTCCTAGCTTACCTAGTAATAGTCCCTCAGGTATTTCACCTTACTGAATTGTAGACCTCAGACCACTTTCCCTCCATATGGCAGCATCATGGACACTTCCAGGGTGTGATGCCAACATGTTTGTTATCCTGCTATCTGCTGCACACATGAACAGGCAGTTCAGGGATGGCCAGCCCATTCTGTTTATGTATTGGTCTGTTTCAGGATGTACTGGTGTTTTCATAGGTATGTATGTGTGCAATGTATTGCACAGAGTACATAAGGAAAGTTTGAGATGCTGTAAAACTGGTGCATTAAAGCTTTCTGCTCCATGGGGGTGGATGGAAAGTGAATGTAGTTATCTACCTTGCTACACACTGCTTCCAGTAATTTTGCTAGGATATGACTGACAGCTCTCTGTGATACTTCCACAGCATCCTCTGTGTCCCAGATGCAAGTACACCCAGGCTGAGACACACTTTGGTGTCAAGTGGGATGGGCTTTCCTCACAGGGTGCACACACACATGTAGGGTACACATGTGGCAGACAGCCTGTACCAGATGTCTGTTTAGCTGGTACCTGCCAGTTATTTGCTGCTATGACAACCTGTTTAGTTGTAGCCTTTTTCTCACTCTAGCTGGCTGCCTTCTAGGGTGCACAGCCACATCCTCATCCATGGCTTGTATTACTGCAGGCTAATGCAGTTCATTCACTAGTTTGTAGTTTCCTTTTATTTTTGTTGTGGCATTATTATGAAATGCAGCAGAACAAGTTAGTCTATCACTTCTATTGCTATTAGTGCAATAGCCAGAGTAAGTAAACACTACATATATGTACAAAATGAACAGAGTTTATCACACTACTAATGTGGATGCAATATTCTAAGCAAATCACAATAGGAATTCTTAGTCTGTCCAATACCTACTGGTATAATATTGCCTAATGTCTTATTGTCCAATATGTGGTAAATTTATGTGTTGTATTAGTACTATATGTTAATGTCTCTTACTGTCCCTCTAATTATATATGTCATGCACTGGGACCAAACAATGAAATGTCATTCAGCTGCACTGCTAGGCACATCTGATCAACAATAAAGTTTACTTTGCAAAATCTGTAGTAGTAGCTTCCTTTCCCTATGATGCCAAGTAGCATATGCCAAGGATTTCGGAACAGAGTGAGCAGTGCAGTTTGTCACACTTAAGTTGTATTGTGGGCACATGATATGTTGTGGAACTAAATGGGTATGTGTGGAATCCATGATGATCCCGCACTGAATAGCTAAGTACTCAGACTGCTTTCAGCACATCGTCTAAAACCATGTATACAGCTGGTCCGCTAATGTCATCTTTCTGTGTGCTGTGCTATTTGCAAATAGCTTTTGGAATCCAATGGTGATATGGAGCAAACCTGAAAGTACAGTCCCATAACATTTGAAAAAAATCAGAGGCATCTATTTAGGTTTGTCTCCTTTATCTGATTCATCTAGTAATTACTTGGAAATTATTAAAACATTAAATATTATTCTGTGATTTATCTGAAGTGAGTGAATGAGTGTGCGTGTGCGTGTGCGTGTGTGTGTGTGTGTGTGTGTGTGTGTGTGTGTGTGTGTGTGTGTGTGTGTGTGTGTGTGTGTGTGTGTGTGTGTTTGTGCATATGTGTTTGTGAATGTTCTGTCCAAATGACATCTCAGTGAGGATCTTTTCTTTTCTTCCATTTTTGGTAATATAGCACCAAAGTTTTCTCCCCTTTCCATGTTCTAAGTTTGAAAGATGATTTTTCTGTTACTTTGCTTTTATCCTCTTTTGTGCTTGTTAGGTGTATTACCTTTTTTCCATTTATCTTTTCACTGTTTTACCTTGAGAGCTGTAAAAGCCTATGTATTTTATATAACTACAGTTCATATGCCCTTATTAGACCATAATGGTCTTCTTTGCCTTTTATTTCACTCACTTCTCTTACAAAAAGGCCAGCAATCTGTAGAAAACCTGGTTTAATTACAGTATGTTTTTCAGCCAGTCCCCTTGCAATCTTCATTCTTTTTATTTTTTTGTCTGTCTGTCACTTACCAGAGTTCAAAGTTGAAGAGATAGGAACAAATGAAAAGGCTCCTTAGATGCCCAGTGGAGAATATGAGAAGAGGGTGATGCCTTTCTCCAGAGGTACTTAAGACCTGCAGTCTTTAGTAGATATAGACAGAACAGCATGCATTTGTTTGATAATGCATTGCTGTCTTCAGATTTTCCCTCGGAAAAAAAAGCATTCCATGTATCTTAAAGTAGCACGTTTGACAAATTATATCAAAAGTGTAAAGAAATAAATGAAATTCAGTTTGCACAACTATTTGAGATTCATTTACCAAAATTCGTGCTTTGTGGAAGGGAGTTGCCTTTTTTCCATTATAAATTAGAAAATAAAATAAGTGTATTAATGTTAAAACTGTTTTTGAGAATTTCTGCTGAAATTCTGATGAATGTAATTCTGTACCTTGGAATAGTAGAAATGCAAGTGTGAATGAGATGGAATGTACTAAGTCCAGGGCACCACATCTCAGAATAGACCTCCTTCTTTGAGGTACAGCAGTCTAAGCCTTAAGACATATAAGTATCAGTGGTGTTATGGAGCATCACACTACATCAGGGGTACAGACAGTTCTACAGGTGCAACAGCAAGCTTTAAAGTTCACTAAGTTTTATTTGAATTTCATTTTATGTTTCATCTCATTTTGAATCTCATAGGTTCATATGTTCATACTAGGCTATCTGCCCTAGGGCATTTATAAGCCTAGACAGAGTGTGTTTGGCTTTTGCCACCCATTTTAAATGAATTTTGCTATGCCCTTTTTCGAGGTTAGTATACTGTGCCTCTGTCTAACAGTGACACAGAAGTGATACCCGGGGTAAACCTACTATCTCCCATCCACTCATCAAGATTCCTCTTGAAGAGAGTCAATGAGGGACTCTGCCTAACCTGGACTGGGATTTTATTCCAGAGTGAAGGGAGCCTATGGGTTATGAATCTGTCCCTCCAGCATGTCCTATTTATTTCAGTGCTGAGGTTCAAATCTCTCAAGTGCGTAGCTCGATGGGATTTGGATTTTCTGAGGTGCAGCATGTCCATTAATTCTGGGTTGGACATGGCTTTATACGTCAGGCACAGATCGCCTCTGAGCAGGCGGTATGCCACTGAGTAGAGCTGGAGTTTCTTTAACCGGGCAGCATATGGCATCTGTTTGAGCCCTTTGATCCTCTTGGTGAGGTACTTTGGGGTCTTTCCAGTTGCTGCAGGTGTCTGGTAAGGTACATCCCAAAAGGGGCATTGTACTCAACTATGGGCCTGATGAGGGATGAGTAAAGAGGCACGATGACCTCCCCTGATCTAGATGTGAATCCCTTCATGATTAGGTGGGCTATATAAAATGTTTTTCTAACCACTTTGGCCACGTGGTTGTCAAATGAGAGATTGCTATCAACTTGGGTGCCCAGGTCCCTAATTACTTCTTCCGTACTTAATAGATTACCACCTATGTGGTAATTTCTGGGCACTTTGTTTTTGCCAAAGGGGATGACTATACACTTTTTGGCGTTTAGCTTGAGGCCATGGCTCTGGCACCAGTTGTCTGTTTCTATGAGGCCCTTTTGTAGGATGCTTGTGTCGGCTGGAGAGTCGATTATGGCGCCCAGTTTGCAGTCATCTGCGAACTTGGTCAGCCACAGTCCTTCCGTGTTAGCCTGTACCTCCGAGAAATATATAAAGAACAAGAGAGGTCCCAGGACTGAGCCTTGTGGGATGCCACTTGTAACTGGTTTGGAGTCTGACATGGCTCTAGCAATTCTAACCATGTGCATTCTGTCCTTGAGCCAGTTTGCAACCCATCTAGTGACATAGGGGTTTATATTTAAGCTGGTGAGCTTATCTATAATGCCCGAGTGGGGTATTGTATCGAAGGCTTTTGCGAGGTCCAGGTAGGCTGTGTGGACCACCTTCCCCTCGTCAATGGCCTTGGTGACTGTTTCAAAGAAATCAACCAGGTTTAAGAGGCAGGATCTGCCCTTAACAAAGCCGAACTGGGTAGGATCCAGTGTCTGTAGGTCCCCAATATCTTTATTTATGAGGTCCATGATGATCCTTTCCATAGCTTTGCAGACCAAGCTAGTCAGGCTTATGGGGCGATAGTTTCCAGGATCTACTGAGGCACCACCTTTGTGGAGAGGGACCACTGTTGCTGTACGCCACTCTTTGGGTACATATCCTGTAGTAAGGCTGAGATTGAACAGTAGTTTTATGTTTGGGTTTAGTTCTTCTTGGAGTTCATGTAGGATGCAGCCCAGGACACCGTCTGGTCCCATTGATGCTGTGTTTTTTGCTTTGGAGAGGGCGGCTCTTACCTGAGCATCTGAGATGTCAGGGGGGCAGCATTCTGCTGGGATAGATATTTCCCCTTTTGGTGGGGAAAAGGGGGAGAAGTTTGCGCTGAACCTATCAGCTAGGATGTTGGCAATGTCTGTGGTTTCGGTGTATTTTTTGTCATTTTGGACTAATTCTGAGCATATCTGGGAATTCCCACCCAGGTTCCTAACATAACTAAAGAAAGCCTTGTGATTATCCTTAGTGTCTTGTGCAATTTTTCTCTTGAAGCTGGCCTTAGACGATTTTATGAGTGCCCATAGTTTTTTGCTAATACTGATCAGAGATGCCTTCCCTTTTTGGGATTTTGCTCTATCATGTAGTAGCTTCCTCCTTCTATTGTATAGTTTGTTTATGGCTGGGGTCCACCAGACAGGACGCCTAACTTTGGAGGATTGGGTCTTGGTTTTATTTGGGATTGCATGATCCATGCATTCCTGAAGGTGTTCATAGAATGCATTTATAAAGGATTCTGCGGTCTGGGCTGTATTTTCCACAGGCCCGGGGGCTTTGAAGGATTCCACCTCAGTTTTGAGGAGTGTGAAATTCGCTTTAGAGAAGTTTTTCACTGTGGTTTTCTGGGCAGGGGCTGGGGTCAGTATGTGAATATCTAGTGAGATTAGTTTATGGTCTGATCTTACCAGTGAGAGATACACTTCTGGTCTGGAGCATAGAGTCCCCATGTTGGTGATGATCAGGTCCAGTATGTTTTCCCCTCTTGTGGGAGTGGCAACAAGTTGTTACATAGCATTTGAGTTTATAAATTCTAGGAACCTTCGGGCTAGGGTGTTGGAGCTAGAGTAATGCTCCCAGTCTATGTTAGGGTAGTTGAAGTCGCCCAATATAATGGTGTTTGGAGAGACCTTCATATTTTCCAGTGTTCTCAGGAAGGCCGAGTGGGGTTCCTGGGTTTGGGAGGGTGATCTGTAGCAGGCTATAATCTGGAAGGCAGTTTTACCCACTGTTAGTTGCACATGGATAGTCTCTGATGCTTTGTGCTGTGCCACCAACCTGGAGGTGTGGGTATCTTTGACGAATATTGATACTCCCCCTCCTTTTGTGGTTCGGTCCAAGTTTTGAGGCCGAAAAACATGGTATGAGGTATAACCTGGTAGTGCTGGGGTGCTCTCGGGAGCCTTGAACCAGGTTTCTATTACTGCCCAGATATCAATGTTCTCCATGCTAAGGAGAGTTTCAAGTGCGTGCATCTTGAGGTTTAGACTTCTGGCGTTGAGTAGCATTACTCTTAGTTTCTTATCCCTTTGATACCTATGGAGGTGGGTTTGTCTTTTTTGCCTTGCCTAAAAAAGGCACTATGGGGGTGGCAAGAGCCTTTGCCAATATCCGAAAGCCCAGGGGTGACAGGTGCAAGCCGTCCCTAGCGAAGCATTGTGGCTTGTCGAGCATGTCATCCCAGGCAGACAGGCATTGGATCCCCTTAATGACACCAATACTTAAGCCAATTGTTGAAATTGATCATCTTGTCTTCATATTGTGGCATCATTCTTGGTGAGGGTAAGATGCTACTCAAGGTCAGGGTCATACCGGCCTGGGCTACATGCTCAGAGAGCTCCTCTATGTCTCTTTTCATGTAGTCCAGGGAGGTACATCTCAGGTCATTCACACCAGCATGGACAATGACTGAGTCATATTTGTACTTGCCTTGGAGTGACCTGAGTGCTTGTGTTATGTGGCAGATCCTAGCGCCCAACAGGCAGCTCACCGTGACCTTCTTCTTGTTCAACCTGGTGAGCGGGACGTCAGTGTGCCTGACGATAGAGTCACCTATTACAAGTGTATCAGGTGTGTTGTTTAGCCTTAAGGGCTGTGACTGTTTGGCACACTGGCTTTGTGAGCTATGTGTTGCACGTGCTTTGTTTTGGGGTAGCAGTTGCTTGGGTGTATGCTTTGGAGGTCTCTGCTGCTTAGGCAGATTTTTATTTAGAGCCTCCGAGTATGTTTTTGTGTGTTTATGTGTTTGGTTTGCTGTCGTGGTAGGTCTATGTGAGACTGGAATTGTAGTGAGTGTGGTTTCCTTCTCCTCCTGACTGGTTACACCAGTACTGAGTTGAGAGAGCTTAGCCTCCAGTTTGACTATATGGTTGCATCTCTCACATGTGTTGGAATTTATTGGGAGGAGGAGAGGGTTGTCTGTGTACATGAGGCAGTTGTAACATTGCCTCAAGATTCCCAGATTCACCAGCTGGACTGGAGAGGAGATTGACAACTGACCTTTGGACATGCTAGAATAGTATTGGGAATTCCTTTATAATTGAAAAAAAGGGCCAATGGGGAACAAAGTACTCAAGGGGAGTTTGTGAGGGTGTAGTGCTTTTAATTTTTAGTGCTGACTTATATAATTGCTTTAGTGAGCAAGTGCCAGGCTTTAGAGTGGGAATAGTGTGTTTATTATGAGAACTAAATCAGTTCTAAGGGAAAAAGTGAAGAGCAGACTTTGTGGAGCTGAGAATGGTTTAAACCCAATTAAGCGGCGCTGCCCGATGCTGCTCTATGCGCAAATTCGCGCAAAGCCGCGCTAAAGCGGGTTTTATACAGGGGGACTTGAAAGAGCTAGAAATTGGCCCAAAACGGCCAATAGACTACCAGATTCTTGTGCTGGGAACACTCCTCCAGGGATAGATAGGCTGATCCAAGCTCCCCACTGCCACTGGTGAACAAAGAAGCCTCCCTTTATCCAAGAAAGGAAGTGGGCAACACAGGAACAGCAAAGCCTGTATTTGGACTACTCTAGGTCAGGAAAGACGGGAAGCAAGGAAAAAATTTTTTTTTTCTTTTTTGCAACTAACAGCAGGAAAATGCAGTAAATATGTAACACAGGCCAGCGCACTTGAGTGTGTAGCCTCAACAGGTAAATGCAACAAACAGGACAGACTTTAAATTACAAGCGCAAAAGCGCGCTAAAGCTGGCTTTAAAGCAGGGGGTTAGAAAGAGATAGGAAATGGCCCAAAACGGCCAATAAGCTACAGGTCACTGGGCTGGAACCACTCCTCAAGGGACAGATAGGCTGCTCAGAGCTCCCCACTCTCACTGGTGAACAAAGAAGCTTCCTCCTATCCAAATAAGGATATGGGCAACACAGGAAGTATGACACAGCCCAGAGATCAGCAATACCTGAAGACTGGACTATTCTAGGAAACAAGGATTTTTTTTTTTCAAATTATTTGGGTTGACAGTATCTGGTCTTCCATTTCTAAAAGGGAAATGTTTTGGGTAGACCTGATTCTTGAGGACCCTCATATACCACTAACTGCTTAAACACCATCACTTATCCTTTCTATCCTTATTTCTGCTTCCACTCTCCTAATGCTGACCTTTGTGTGTACATTTCTCCCTCAGACTTGGGGAGAATCATTTGTCAGTGTCAAGTCTTAGAATTAGCCAGTTAGATGTAACAGCAGCAAGTTTTTTTTTCTTTGTAGTGGAGCTAAATATGGAGAAAAAGTGTTTTGGTACTGATTTTTAAGAATAAGGGTGATGTGCAGAACTGTAGTAACTACAGAGGGATTAAATTGATCAGTCACAGCATGAAGTTATGGGAAAGAGTAGTTGAAACCAGATTAAGAAGGGACATAATGATTAGTGATCAGCATTATCCTTTCATGCCAGGATAGAGCACTATAGATGCGATGTTTGCTCTGAAAGTGTTTATGGAGAAGTACAGAGAAGGTCAGAAGGAGTTGCATTGTGTTTTTGTAGACTTAGAGAAAGCATATGGCAGGGTGCCTAGAGAGGAGTTGTGGTATTGTATGAGGAAGTCGGGAGTGTCAGAGAAGTATGTAAGAGTGGTACAGGATATGTACGAGGGTAGTGTGACAGTGATGAGGTCTGCTGTGGGAGTGATGGATGTGTTTAAGGTGGAGGTGGGGTTACATCAAGGATCAGCTCTGAGCCCTTTCTTATTTGCAATGGTGATGGACAGGTTGATAGACAAGATCAGACAGGAGTCCCCGTGGACTATGATCTTTGCAGATGACATTGTGATCTGTAGTGAGAATAGGGAAGAGGTGGAGGAGACCCTAGAGAGATGGAGATATGTTCTAGAGAGAAGAGGAATGAAGGTCAGCAGGACTAAGACAGAATATACATGTGTGAATGAGAGGGAGGATAGAGGAATGGTGCGGATACAAGGAGTAGAGGTGGCGAAGGTGGATACGTTCAAATACTTGGGATCACTAGTTCAGAGTAATGGTGAGTGTGGAAGAGAGGTAAAGAAGAGAGTACAGGCAGGATGGAGTGGGTGGAGAAGAGTGTCAGGAGTGATTTGTGACAGACAAATACCAGTAAGAGTGAAAAGGAAGGTCTACAAGAGGGTAGTGAATCCAGCTATGTTATATGGGTTGGAGACAGTGGCATTGACAAAAGGCAGGAGTTTGAGCTGGATGTGGCAGAGTTAAAGATGTTAAGATTTGCACTGGGTGTGACGAGGGTGGACAGGATTAGGAATAAGTATATTAGAGGCTCAGCCCAGGTTGGAAGGTTTGGAGTCAAAGCCAGAGAGGCAAGATTACATTGGTTTGGACATGTGCTGAGGAGGGATACTGAGTATATTGAAAAAAAAGATGCTAAGGTTGAAGCTACCAGATAACAGGAAAAGTGGAAGGCCTAAGATAAGGTTTATGGATGTGGTGAGGGAGGACATCAGGTGGTTGGTGTAACAGAGCACAATGCAGAAGACAGGGAGAAATGGAAACAGATGATCCGCTGTGACGACCCCTAATGGGAACAGTCGAAAGAAGATGATGAGTGGAGCTAAATACACAGGACTTGTATTTGTGAATAGTGGACAGAAAATGAGTATGCAGTAACAAACCCAGACAATCAGCTTCCCCACCTGCAACAAGTACATGGACACAAAAACATATGCACATTTATGTGCAAGCATGAACACTTAGACACACACACGCACACACACACACACACACACGCACACACACACACACATATCTCATTCACACACACACACACACACACACACACACACACACACACACACACACACATTCACACACACACACACACACACACACACACACACACACACACACACACACACACACACACACATATCTCATTCACACACACACACACACACACACACACACACACACACACACACACACACACACACACACACACACACACACACACACACACATATCTCATTCACACACACATATATGCTCGCACACCCATACACATTCATACACACACAGATATATATTTATATACATATATATATATATATATATAAAATACATATAGATAGATATAGATATATATTCATATAAATGTGCACATTCACACACACACACACACACACACACACACACACACACACACACACACACACACACACACACAATCTCATTCACACACACATATATGCTCACACACCCATACACATTCATACACACACAGATTATATATATATATATATATATATATATATATATATATATATATATATATATAAAATACATATAGATAGGTATAGATATAGATATATATTTATATAAATGTGCACATTCACACACACACACACACACACACACACACACACACACACACACACACACATGTTCTTACACGTGAACATTCACATGCACATACATACACACATGCATACATTTATGCACATACAATGGGCATGTACACATGTGCACATGCACACACAAATACACCCACACACAGACAAACAGTCACACACGTACCCTTGTGTGGGTTACATTCAAGTGGTCTATTTTTTATCTACTCATAAGTGGCCTAAAAGGAATAATGTAATCACAGTTGATGTAATGATATTTTCCAGTATATTGTTATCAATTCTAACACTGCTAATAATGGCAATTTGTGATTTTTGATCAATGATATTAGTTTTCTTATAGATTTATAAGTACCACTGCAGATTGCATTATCCCAGTGTGTTGAAGTGTGCAAGCCTGTGGTGCTCTTCCACTGTTTTCCATTTCTTTTACTGTAGTGTGACCATGGAGTTGTTTTTTATATATATATATATATATATATATATATATATATATATATATATATATATATATGGGTCTACTTCTTTTGACCTAACTTTCATTTGCCTGACACTCATTTTCCTGACCCCATTTGACTGAAATTTCATTTGCCTGACACTTCATTTGCCTGACACTTCATTTGACTGGCAAGTATTATTAGCAAGAAAATGGAATATGCCCCCTTCCCCACTGCAGTGCGACCCTGGAGTTAGAATATATAGTTAGGGGGGGGGCACAGCCCCCCACAATGGGGGTGTGGGGCGAAGCCCCCCACTTCATTTCATATGATATTGTTAACTTTTGATGTAATATTGCTTAGTAACAGAAAAGTAAGTGGGGGGCTTCGCCCCCACACCCCCCCTAACTATATATTCTAACTCCAGGGTCGCACTGCAGTGGGGAAGGGGGCATATTCCATTTTCTTGCTAATAATACTTGTCAGGCAAATGAAGTGTCAGGCAAATGAAATTCCAGTCATTTGGTCTCAGGCAAATGAGTGTCAGGCAAATGAAAGTTAGGTCAAAAGAAGTAGACCCATATATATATATATATATATATATATATATATATATATATATATATATACACACATAAATAGAATTTAGGGGTGCGAGACTGAGGTTTTGCTGGGTTAATTGAAGTGGTTTTGATCAGCTGTGTTTAGATATTCTGATTTTAGATCAGAAGACAGTGGGCTAGATTCCAAAAGCTAGTTGTAGGCAGTGCAGCGTACTGAAGGAAGATTTTGGTGCACCAGATCCATACTGAAGGAAGATTTCAGCTCGGGATAATTGCAGATTCTGTACACACTTGTCGGATTGCAAAACACATCATGCCCAATGCAACTTAAATGTAAAAACCTGCAATGCTAACTCTGTTTCTGAAATCCTCAGTGCATGCCATACCACATCACAAGGAACAGAAGCGCTTACTACAGAATATGATGGAATCCATAATAATACCACCAAAATAATAAAACAAAAATCCTAACTGCAGTGAATGAAGTGCAACAGGCTGCATTACTGCAATCCATGAAGGAGGATGAAGCTGTGTGCTCTAGAAGGCAGCCAGCAAGAGTGAGAGCAAGGCTGCAACTAAGCAAACTGTCATATCAACAAATAATTTGCAGGTACTACCTAGACAGACAGCTGGTGCAGGCTATGTGCAACATGCCTGTCCCACAAGTCTGTGTGGATGTTATGAGGGAACCCCATCCCTCTTGAAGCGAAAGTGTGTCTCAGCCTGGGTATAGTTTCATCTGGGACATTACAAAGGCATATGAAGGGTGCTGTAGGAGTGTCACAGAGAGCTGTCAGTCCTATCTTGTCATAATTCCTGGCTGCAATGTGCAACAAGGTGGATGATTCCATACACTTTCCATCTACACCCATGGAACAGAGAACTGTTACGCACAAGTTCTATAAAACTGCAAACGTCTCACATGTTCTAGATGGAATAGATTGCACCCACATTCATGTCAAAACCTCTGTTCATCCAGAAGCAGACATATACATTAACAGAAAGGCCTGGCTATTCCTAAACTGCCAGTTCATGTGTGCAGCAGATGGCAGCATAGTAGACTTCTTGGCAGTACACTCTGGAAGTGTCCATGATGCTGCCAAATGGAAGGTAAGTGGTCTGAGGGCTACATTCTAGCAAGGTGAAATATCTGAGGGAATACTACTGGATAAATTACAAGAACACAGCTACCATGTCATCTAAGGACATCCCTCCCAATAATATCCATGCTAAAAACGTATGTGTTTACTCCCCACAACAGGTGACTGTGGTTGTCCACTTGAGTTGTGGCTATTGACCCCTTGCAGAGGAGGCCTACAACAGAGCACATGTATCAGCATGAAATACCATTGAGCATAGGTTTGGTGTACTGAAACTAGGTTCAGATGTCTAGACACATCTGGGGGTGCACAGCAATAAACACCTGAGAAGACAGCACAGATTATAACTATATGCACCATGCTACACTATATGCTAACAACAGCTGTTAGCAGCTATTCAAGTACAGTGTTATGTGTAAAGCTTGGAAGAGACTGTTATATTTCTGACAAAAAAATTTGTGGAATATGGTATAATTTGCAAAAGTGCTATCAAGTATGATTTATGTCATTCATTACATTCACTTCAACAATCTCCTCATCCTTATCTTTTGAGAGAGGCAGATGATAAGACTACAGATGAAATGCAGAACAGGAAGATAAAATGATGCATGATTTTGATTTATGATGTACACTTTTGACAAGTAATATTTTTACATGTAATCCTCCTACATACATTATTGTGTCCCTAACATACAACACCTTGTATGTCTCTATTAAGAGGGATGAAGGACTTGATTTTACTGGTTGTGACCACTGTACTGTCAAGAATTGATTTTACAAATTATTTACCTAAGTGCCCAGCACATTGTCCTTTTTGTAAATCCTAAACTGTGATCTATATTAGTAACTCATCCTTGCATATTCAAAACCCAAGTCTTTTCACTGCATTCACAGCACATGTTCTCAGGCCTGATGGATTAGCTAGACAGAAGGGTGTCAGGGTTAGAGTGTGGACATAGCTTATCATAGTGTAGACTTAGCTAGTCCAGCACTACCACAGTGGTATGGTTAATATTTGTATACTGCCATATCATGAATTTTCAGCAGAAGGACATGTCATTGCTCATGTGTTTTGGATAACAGTTGTCATGCTATCACACTGGTATGATGTCATGTTGTGTGCCATATGATGGATCATATAAAGGTACGTCATACCTATGGGTAGTCCTCTCTTTCTTTCTGCATTGAAAACCAATTTAACATTCGTGTATACACCATGGTAAGGATAATTTATTCAGTAGCAGTACAGTATGCAATGTTTGGTCTATATCACATTTCCACATACATTCCTTATTCACATAAGTTCACACCTTCTGGCAATATTTGTACACAATAAATGATGTATGTACATGTTTCTGCACATAGTCCAATCCATACTGAAACTGAAAAGCGTTTGACAGTATCCCACATTCATGGATAAAAGAGTGCTTAAAATGTATAATATACACCCTATACTGCTAAACTACATCACAATGACCATGAAATGTGGGAAACCATTTTGCAGTTAAGCCATGATAAAAGACAAATTATTATTCCAGGGATAAAAATCCAAAGGGGGATATTCTAGGGTGACTCACTTTCATCATTGCTCTTTTGTCTTGCCTTTAAACTTTAAGCTGTCTGCTGAACAGATTAGGTCATGGCTACAATTTGGTTCCCAGAAAGCAACAAAGTGTAAAAACTTCTCATCTTCTCTGTCAATTCTTTAAAACTGTATAGGTTATCAGATGAGGAACTAAAAGCACAACTGCAAGTAGTCAAAAATTTTTCAGATGATATAAGAATGTCATTTGGTCTTGATAAATCTGCACAAGCAACCTTTAAAGCAGGAAAGCTACAACACCAAGAACAAATCAGTTTGGGACAAGAATGTGCTATAAAAGAACTTGAGCAAGAGCAGGTATTTATATATTTGGGAATTGATGAAGGCTCAACAATAAAAAATGAACAAATGTGAATAAAACTCAATAAGTAATATTTTAGAAGACTTAAATTAATTATAAAAACAATATTGACATCTAGGAACAAAGTTCAAGCTATAAACCAATTTGCTCTTCCTGTCCTAACTTACATTTTTGGAGTGATTGACTGGTCCCAAAAGGTACTGGATAGATTAGACAGGAAAACAAGAAGGATGCTTCATGCTCATCAAATAATTTATAAAATCAGTGCATACCAAGATTATATATCCCCTGCTCCAAAGGAGGTATGGGCCTCCTTGAAATTGATTACATGTATAGATCTGCAATCGTGGGACTGCATACATATCTGCTGACATCACAAGATGAAAACATAGTGAAAGTTTTGAAATAAATCTAAGATGACTTCCCTTCTTAGTCTAGCAGAAGCATATTGCCATCAAGTGGGAATGATAATGTCTCAACTAAGCTTTACGGTACAAGTGAAGCTCGACTCGAACAAGAAAAATATAAATTTTAATCACAATACAAGCTCATAAAAAAACGGTCAAGCGCTTTCATCTGTATATTACAGACTTCTTCAGAACCATTATACTAACAGCTGATAACTAATTTAAAAACTTTTTGGCGCCATTTTATTCAAGCGCTGTACTTCTAAACAAAATTTAAAGTGCTACTGCAATATTTTAAAAAAACATATGTCATCCTAACACATTTATATATACACCTACAATAGATACACTTATACTCAACATACATATACTGTATTAAAATATTAAAATATGAAACTTAAAACATCAATTTATCTAACAATATATTGCACTATAATAACTGTAAAAAAGGTTTTATGGAAATAAAATCATTTATGCCAGGAAATTTTATTGCATTAGTCAACATTTGCCACTGACTTTCTTTTTATTCAGTTGGTTGTGCGTTGTGACATCAAGTGGGAATGGAAATCAAACCAAAGTAGATAAAAATCAGGCAGAAATTGAATGTGACAAAAACAAATAAAAAGAATATAAGGTGAAAGATTAGGTAAGAAGGCAAGAAATGTGGAAAATGCATCAATATAGTTGCAAGTATAAAAAACTCCTGGAGCAACATGTTGATCAGGATCAAAGGCAGGAATGGTTAAGGAGAGGCAAATTCAAACCAAAAACTGAAAGGTTAATATTGGTGGCCCAAGATAGTGGATTGCGTACACATTGGTTTACAAAGTCCATTGAAAATGTTGGGGAAACAGACAAATGTACATTTTGTAAATCAGAATTGGAAACAGTTGCACACCTTGTTGCTAGTTGTGTCATACTAATGGCAGAAGGACTGTATGCTGAAAGGCATAATAAAGTGGCAAGACTGTTGCACTGGGGATTGTGCAAACATTATAATATTGAAGTAGCTGAAAAACACTGGAAACATGAGCCACAAAGCATCATACAAAATTATGAAGTCTACATCACATGAGATGACCCATTACCAACAGTTCAAAAGACACATGTGAGAAAACCAGATATAGTGGTCCATGAAGAGAAGACAAAAGTAGCATTGATCATTGAAATCGCTACACCCAGTGACTACAGTGTCTTGTGTAGAGAGAGACACAAAGTCATAAAATATCAGGATTTGCAGGCAAAAATAACAGCAATCTGGAAGAGAGATACACAGACAGTTTTAATAATAGTAGGAGTACTGGGTCTAATAAAAAAAAAATCTACAGTTGTATTTAGATATGTTACCGATACAGGAAACTGTACAAATTGCTGAAAGAGTCATTACTGGGCAGATTGTGGGTGCTGCGAACAGTGCTTCTTGCTGGCATCAAAGATTGAAACAATACTAATTTCATGAACTTTAATCATACTTTGACTTAAGAATGGGGTCCATTACCATCATAGTATCAGGAATCCAAAAGATTTGGAGAAATTAAAAAGTGAGAAGCAATACTGTACCTTTGACATGTGAGCATTCACTAACTTCTCACCGATGTGCTTTAATGATGCTTACAGGAGTATCATCTACTCAGTACTGAGCAGGCTGCATGACATATACCTGTGGTTGTTTATTCCACATTGGCATGACAGTATATGTGTATTTGATGGAAATTCTTTGGAAGCTTACCTATACTTGTTGATGTTCCAAGATGGCACATTACTGTGTATGTGTGATTTATACATGCCCATTTTTGTTGACATCAGCAATGCAATCTACCCATGAGACATACATTTGCCATTTGCTTAAATGTATTTTGGGATGGGTTTGATAGCACCCTGTGTGGTATATCCATGCATTTGCAATGTCCAGACTTACCTTGTTGTCCTGCTTAATTGTTGCCTTTCTTGATATGAGCCCACTTTCCACCTCCCTTCCAGATTCATATTTATGTCATATATTTTATGGATATGTATGTCATTGTTGCAAATATGGTTTATTCTCACATACTACTTTGTTTACAAGGTCAACATGTGCCAAATCCATGGCCAGTATACAGATGTAGGAAGTGTGCACACAAGTAATTGGCTACTGCTAGCAATATATATTTTTTTGTTGTTATACTTGTGTCTTAACCATTGTATATTGTTGAATTAATTTGCACATCCTGATATTTTGTATTGATATGTAGGGTTAGATTTCTGAACATATTCTTACATGTCATTGGTGTGTGTTATTTACATTGCTTTTACGTACATTCAATTTAGGCCACTATCAGTCATATATATATGTGTACACCTGTGTGTTGCATTTGTCACATATCTGCATTCTATTACATGTTTGCTTGGGTTATGTAGACGTAGCTGTATATGTAGCTGCCAGTTTTCTGTTTTGCAGCGGTAATTCTGTTTGGTGAAATGCTTGATTGCTTAGCTTTCACATGCATGGTTGGAGGTTCTGTTCTGTCCTCTGCTGGAATTATGTAGCATTCTTAGACCGGCCTTTGCTCATCTATGATGTTCCTTGGCTTACACTTGCACTGCTGACAGACTACTTGGATATGTGTTTATTTATCCACAAGCTAAGGATGAAATTTGCATGTCCACAGGTAGTGGTGTTTGGCCATGTTGGTCTGAATCTGTCCATAGAGACATTTTAAAAAGAAAAAGTAAAAAGTAATAGACATTCAGAAGCCTTATAGCTGAAACAATTAACATCCTTAAGGGGTCATTTACATATATCCCAAGGGCCTCTATTACAGGAGGTTTAAGGTATCATGCAGTGAAAACATTAGCTTGGCTAGAAATTCTTGTACTTTTTAATAATTAATTTGTCTATGTGACCTTTTTACCTTTTGTTTTACATATTTATATATATGTATATGTATGTATGTATGTATGTATGTATATATATATATATATATATATATATATATATATATATATATATATGTGTGTGTGTGTGTGTATATGGATATAGGACCATTGAACGAAAGTTCAATAGTCCAAATCCACAATTACCGAACACACTTAAACGAAAGCGCTTTCACCGAAAAAGCACTTTCGTTAAAGTGTGTTTAAAACAAAAAAGAATAAAACATTACTTTTACGTTTTTGCAGGGGGGCAAATCCCCTGCACCCCCCACACCCCCCTACTTAAATATTCTCACTCTGAGGTCACACTACAGTGGGGAAAATGGAATTTTCCCTTATCCCCACTGTAGTGCGATCTCCACACCATGCATACTTACGCGAAAGTGCATTTCGGTGAAAAGCACTTTCATGCAAGTATGCCCGGCTGAATCTGTTTTGGTTATGTTGCCGTTCTGTGATCCATACGGATCCCATATATATATATATATATATATATATATATATATATATATATATATATATAGATATGACTCTATGTTATTTTACTCAAATACACAAGCATTGAACCCCACATGTGATCAATGCCAGCATTTCACAAATCAACTAAATCTATTCCTGTACTTAACCCTTACTGTAACCCTAACCTGCATAAACTCATGCAAACACTCCCACACCCTTATGTCAAAACCTTCAGTATATCTGAATGTGTTGGTATTAGTGACTCATACTCACACTAACCTTACCCACATGCATTCATTCTCCCTTCTTCAAATATCTTCAACACTTGACCATATTTCACAGTTATTCATTTTTTCATTTTGACAACAAACTGAACATTGTATATATATATATATATATATATATATATATATATATATATATATATATATATATATATATATATATATATATATATATATATATATATATATATATATATATATATATATATATATATATATATATATATATATATATATATATATATATATATATATATATATATATATATACGACATGTTTCCACGAATTGGAAACAGCCGAGCACAGTTTCGTGAATGTGCTTTTTCACCAAAAAAGCACTTTCGCGAAACTCAAGTAAAAAAAAAACACCTAACAACATTAAAAAAAAAAAAACAGTAATCATGTTTACGCAAGGTGGCAAGCCCCCCTGCACCCCCTCACATGAGGGGCTGTGCCCCCACACCCCCCACTTTTATATTCTTACTCCGAGATCGTACTACAGTGGGAAAATGAGAATATTCCCTTATCCCCACTGTGCCATGATCTCAGCAACAGACATTTCCTCATGTTTTTTTTTTTTTTTTTAGTACAATTTCGTGAAATTACTTTTTTCGGTGAAAAAGCACTTTTGCAAAACTGTGCTCGGCTGTTTCTGATTCATGGAAACGTGTCATCGAGCATTAGTCCTAGACCGATATATATATATATATATATATATATAAATAGAAAGAGAGAGAGAGAGTAGGTCTATGTTAAATCAGCTAATGCTTAAAATAGTGAACGCTGATCCTTTAAGAACGAAAGTTGACAATCTCGAAGACATGGAACAACAAAAAAAAAAAAACGCTGTTCCAAAAAAAAAAAAAAAAAAGTTCAAAACACTAAATAAATTGGGGGGCTTTAACTCCTACAACCCCCTACTTATATATGGCAACTCTGAGATCACACCACATTGGAGGAAATGGTAAAGTCCCAAAAATGGCTGTGCCGTGTCTTCAGGATTGTCAGCTTTCACTCTTAAAGGGTCGATAAATCAGCGTTCGCTATTTTATGTATTTGCTGATTTAATATAGACTATATATATATATATATATATATATATATATATATATATATATATATATATATATGGGTCTACTTCACATGATTGAACTTTCAAATGTTCAACTTTCATATGGCTGAGAACATATGATCGAAAGTTTAAAACTTTGAACACCTGATCAAAAAAATAAAACAAAACACAAAAACTACCAGAACATTTTTAGCAGGGGGTAAGCTCCCCTGCACCCCCACACCCCCTGCTATTTAAATATACCAACTCCGAGATCGCACTACAGTGAGGAAAAGGGAAACCTTCCCATTCTGCAATGTATGGAAATCTCTGTTCAGAACGTTTGAACTTTTAAAAGTTCGATCATGTGGTCTTGACCATATGAAAATCGACTTTTAAAAAGTTTGATCATCTGAAGGGGAACTTATACTAATTCCATGGCTGCAGAACTGCAGAAAAGCTCCAAGTCTTTGTCTCTGTGCTGAAACACTAACAGAAATTGTGCTGGCAGCAATTTTCAGTAGTAAATAATCAATGATTTGGAACTTAAGTAAACGTACCTGATCAGTTGTATCTCATCCATTTCAGAAACAGGTAGGAGCAAGTTAGCCATAATGAAGATACCAGACCCAATTGTAAATGAAGAGTTAGTAGGCACACTAGAATCAAATAGGGTACAGAATCAAGATACAGAGGTTTCTGTAGAAAAAAGTCATGTCAATTAAGCCAGAATTTTTAAATAGTAATAATCTCCATTGACTGAAGTCAAACAGAGATTATTCTGTTTTTGAGATTAGAAAAGACCTTCAACTAAATAGCTCACAGAGGGATACAGAGGTGTGCTTAGTCTCTAGGTATGTCAAAATGCTTTCTAATAAATCAGAAAATGTTTTAAATAGACAAGAGTCTTTGGTGAACTGTTTTAAAGATATAGTTACTAGAATCTGAGCATGGCAGTGTAGGAGTCAACACTCCATATTGCAACAATGAGTATCCAAAGGTTTTCATATTCCAACTGCTCACACATTAAATACTTACAGCTGAATGCTTGCATGTGTATTTACATTTGAAAAAAAAAAAGTGGATACACATTTCTGTTTCTGTACATAATTTCTCCGTGATGATGTAATCTGAAGATTAAGTATCTATATTTAAAAATCAGGATGCTTGGGGCAGAGTTTGCCACATGTAAAAAGCACTGTATCTAACCATTGTTGATCACAAGCACAAATAACTGCAACTGCTCAGCAGTGAGTTACTGGGACTCAAAAAAATGACACTCAAGTTCCTATAGCAGTTCCATTCAAAGTACCTCTTTAATACCAATAAGGACTATATAAAAACAATCCTTGTACTTTTAATTATCTCAAGATACCCTTGAATATTCCTAAGTTTCTACCACCCGTATACAGATATCAAAATGTTATTAAAGAGGTTTTGCTAAGGATTAGTTGTGAGCCCTAACTGTTTTAATATTTTTACATACAGTATACATATATGTAACAGTCTTATTACAAAATGAGCTCTCCAGGTTAACCGAATATCTGCGGTGGAACAGATGTTGAAGAATATATGGAACTGCATTGTAAAGGATGTGAAAAACTCAAGGAACAGCTGTTGATCTTGAAGATGAAAAATCACTGAAGCTTCTGATGAAGTCATTTTAACATGATGAAAGTGCTTAACATGGTTTATCTTGGATGATTTTATATTTTTATTACATTAAAAAACAGTATCTACGGTTCCTTGGTGCTTTTTTCCTTTGGTTTATAGTTTATCTTGCACCAATACACCTTATTTTTGTTTTTTTAAAAGAAAGTTCACCCCAGGGATCACTCCAGTTGCCCTACTAGATAGAGGCACTGTGAACTAACATTGGGTGCATGGCACCAGGGCAATTTTGGGGGGCTAGGCTTGTAAAGGTTCAAGGGCCATTAGCCTAGTACACACCTATGAACCTATGAATATGTCAATAAAGAAATATGTTTTACATTTTTGAAAGGGAATAATTGATTCAAAGAGAAATTGCCATGAGACAGTTATGCATATTCCTAAGATAAACAAAAGATATGGGGAATTTTAATATATAATAGAGGAAGTGAAAGTCTCAAGCTTTTATGATAAAGAGCCATTTTAGGTTTCTCACTGGATTTTAATGAAATCATTGAATTATGCTGACACTTCCTCATTATGGCTAATATGTCTCTGAACTGTTGTTTCTCAGTATTCTCATTCTCATTCTTAGGGACTACCTAGGGAATGCTCTTTTTCCCCCTCCTGTTTTCCTTTATATTTTAGTAATAGTTCTCCTTTATGGCAACTAGATGGAAGATAGCATAAGAAATGATAGTTTTCTGAGGTTTAGACATCCTTTCTAGCTGATTCCTTCAGTGTTCTCTATAATTTACCTAAGCACTTTGTATGTAAGGTAAAAAATCATAAAATATAGGTATATGAGACCATCAAAAGAGCTCCGGATCTAAGTGCCTGCAAAAATTAAATTTACTTTCTCACTACTGAATCTATGACTCCACTACTAGAAGTATATAACTTACCTGTATAATCAGCCTAAGTGATTGTTTTTTTCCATTCACTTGTCTCTTCCCGCTGGGCCAGCCCACTCTGTTCACCCTTGTTATGCTCAGGCTCACTCTGCTCCCCTGCCCTACCCCCATTCCCACCCAGGCCCCCTTTCCTTACACTTACTTATACCATCTAAACCACACCTCTTCCTTCACTCTAACCAATCATCTCTCTCCACCAATTGACAACTCTGCTCTAATTTTTCCACTCCCTCCATACTCTTCTCCCTCCTAGTCTCACTTAATTAATCTTTCCTTCCCTGTATCCTCCTACCTTACCTCTATCTTCTGCAGACTTCCTTCATATAAGTAGCCCCCAGCCCTCAGTATCCTTAATTTAGTGCAAACTCCTACCAATCTTTTAAACTCTCACTCTTCTTTCTCAAGCACTACTTATCTTTCATTATGGTAATTACTTATCTTATTACTACCCTTCTATTTTTACTTTCACTATCAACCACATATCACATTCCACTCTCCTATCAAACACCACCACCTACTATCCCCATCATTCACATCACCAGCACCATCCCTCACTCACAGCTAATCTCACCATCTCTCTTTCATCTCACTTCACACCTCTTCAGGATTAACACATTTCCAAACACCAATCTCTCCTCTACTGTAAAAGTCAAGGTCTGCTAACATGAACCTCCTCACTTTCTTAGATGCACTTCTCCTGGATGGGGATATCCACTCCAATCCAGGACCAGCTGCCACTACCTCTCTTAAATAAACACCTCACATCACCCCTCCACTTCTCACCCCCCACCCCCTCTCCTTCTCTTAAAGCATTTAATATCTACTCTCTAAATATTCATAGCCTAGCAAATAAAATCACAGAACTGCATTCCTGGATTGCTAACATTTCCCTCCATATCTTAACCCTGTCAGAAACCTGTTTACAACTGCGTATCTCAAACACCGAAATCTTACCTCCAGTTTATAACATTTTTCACTTTGACAGAATCAATAAAAGGGGTGGAGGTGTTGCCATCCTCTACTCTGAGGAATTTAATCTCTTCCCACTCACCATTTCTATAATTAACTTTAAGCCTGCTGAAATCCTTATTGTAAACTGTCACCTAAACTCACACAAAAAAATTGCCATAGTCTCTATCTATATAGCTCTAGGGAATAATATTCCTATCCTTGAAAAATTCTCTCATGGTTCGCTCAATATGTACCATACAAAACCATTATCCTTGGTGATGTAAATATAGTCTGGACTAAACTTTCAACTACATCTCCTAATCTCAGTGTCAGTCTTCACGGCTTCCACCAACTCATTTCCTCCCCTACTCGGACTAACAAAAACTCCATCTCTGGACCCACCCTAGACTGCATCCTGACCTCAGATCCTAACCTTTATCATAACCATGGGCCACTTCCTAACTCTTTAAGTGACCATTCCCCTACCTATATCCACAGATTCTCCCAACATCCACCTAAAGACCACCTGTACAGGGAATGTCGCAAACTTACCCATTTCAATCTGGATACTTTAAACTCTAAAACTGTCTAACATAAACTGGTTCTTCCTTTATCACCTCTCTTTCAATGAGGCTGTAAATTCCTTCAATAAGATATTTCTGGACATACTTAATTCACCAGCACCTACCAAAAAATCAGAATAAAATCTAACTTTTATTCTTGGCTCAAAAAACATACCTGTTCCATTATGCATAAAAGAGACAGTGTTTGGAAAGCATGGGTCAAAGCAAATTCCCTCCCTTGCTTCACAGATACAAAGAGCTTAGAAACCTGTCAAAAAACTAGTCAACAATGATAAAACTTTTTTCAGCTCCACCCAGTCTAGCCCACAAAAAATTCTGAACAGCCATTGATAATCTTTATCCTGGCAACCCTACCACTCCCAAACCCTTCCTACATAGTACAGCTACTGAAACAGCCACTCTCCTAAACAACTATTTCATAGAAACAATCCAAAAACGTACTCAAAATAGCTATACTTCCTCTACCCCTTCTTTATCCCCCAACATAACACCTTCCAATTCCTTCTCATTTAAATCAGTTTCCACCACCTTCTCCAAATCTCTTCTGACCAAACTCAGACCTTGCTCCCCCTCCACTGATAAATTACTTTACTAGTTTCTTAAAATTGCTGCAGAATCCATTGTCTACCCTATTTCTATACTCATAAATAGATCCATTACTGAAGCCTGTGTCCCTGATATATGGAAATCTTTCTTCACAATCCCACTACACAAGGGCAGAAACTCTACCGACCCTTCTAACTATAGGCCTATAGCTATCCTGTCACCCATCTCCAAAATTCTGCAAAAGTGCATTCATACCCAGTTACTCAAACACCTGCATGAAAATAACCTGCTAATTTCCACCCAAATGGTCTTAGCCTCCACCACAGCACATCTACTGCTCTATTTTTCTTCAGCCAAACAGTAACTAAAGCCCGTGACAACAACATGCTAATCTCCTGCTTGTTCCTTGATCTCTCTAAGGTCTTTGATACTGTCTCTCACTCTAAACTTCTAACTAAACTCTCTGACCTCCATCTGTCTAGCTCCTCCGTAAACTAGTTTTCCAGTTACCTCTCCAATAGACAGCAATCCATTTGCTGGCAAACTGTCTTCTTCCCCTTCCTCCCAGTCAACACAGGGGTTCCTCAAGGATCTATCTTGGGCCTCCTCTTGTTCAACATTTTCACCAGCTAACTACATTCTGTTTGCAAGCTCTCAACACTACTACAATATGATGATGATTCCACACTTATCACCACTGCCCATAACATTCCTGATCTCTTAGCATTCACTCAAGACACATTCTCATCTGTCAAAGCATTGCTCTCAGACAATCAACTCGTACTAAATCCTAAAAAACAAAACTCATTTTCTTCTTTCCTAGCACACTAGCACAACACAAATCCTCATTTATCATCACTTCCCTCAACAATACTATCATTAAACTTGAACCTCATACCAAACTACATGGTACCATTATTGACAATGAGCTAAAATTTGACATACACATCCAACAGTGTATAAAAAAAAAAAACGCCAGAAACTTGGTCTACTCTACATAAAATGGAAATTCCTTACACCTTCCTACAAACTCTCTCTGACTCAGTCACTCCTCTTATCTTGCCTACTCTACACTGTCCCTATCCTTACTTATCCTTATTCAATCTACACTACTGTCCAAACTTGAACAAACATACAATAAGAAGTATAAAACAAAAAGGAAACACACTGCCAGGTAAAGCACTCTCCTCAGAAACAGTGCACCATGAGCTGAAGTCAAAAGTAAAATAACAAGTAAATCCAAAAGGTCTTCTTTGTATTTAAAATCCTCGTTTATTACAAAAGATAAAACTGCAGGAGATAGCAAGTTGTAAGCGCGTTCGCGAAAGCGCTTACAACTTGCTATCTCCTGCAGTTTTATCTTTTGTAATAAACGAGGATTTTAAATACAAAGAAGACCTTTTGGATTTACTTGTTATTTTACTTTTGACTTCAGCTCATGGTGCAAACATACAATAAGATTTGCCACTAACCTCCCTTTCAATTCACATCACTGACTTGCACTTAAGACACTTCAATGTTCTGAATTCTCTCACCAATTACCACTTCCTCAATTACATATCACTCACTCCAGTCTGGATATTCCTTCTTCCTGCCCCTATCTCTCCAGTGTAGTATCTTACTACACTCCCCTCCGAAACCTTCGTACAACTGACAAACACCTCCTTGATATCTACAAACCTAAAAAGAACAATTGAAAGTTCCTTTATAAGTACTCAGTAGTATGTCTGGAACACACTCCCCCTCAATAGGCTCATAGGCTCATAGGTGTGTACTAAGCTAATGACCCTGGAGCCTTTACAAACCGAGCCCATAGGATTACCTGGCATCTTGCCACCTGACCTTAGTTCCCAGTGCCTCTGTCAAGTAGAGCCACTGGAGTCATCCTCTGGGTGAATTTTCTATTTCCCATCAACTATCAAGATTTCTCTTGAAGAGGGCCAGTGAGGTGCTCTGCTTGACATGTATAGGAAGTCTATTCCATAGCATGGGCAGTCTCTGGGTTATGAACCTATCCCTCCAACATGTTCTGTTGATTGTGGTAATGAGGTTGAGGTCTTTGGAGCGTGTGGTGTGGAGGAATTGGGATTTCTTTAGATGTAGCATTTCTAAAAGAGCTGGGTCAGACATGGCTTTGTAAGTCAAGCAGAGATCGCCACTAAGAGTTTTTTTGAGTCTGTCCATATAGGACAAGTGTTTAAGGCCTAGGATCCTCTTTGTGAGGTACTTTTGCTGCCTTTCCAGTTGTTGCAGGTGTCTAGTAATGTACATGCCAATTGGGGCATTGCACTCAATGATTGGCCTAATGAGGGAAGTGTAGAGGGAGGCAATGGCCTCTTTCTTCCTGGATGTAAAACCCTTAGTAATGAGATGTGCCACATAGAAGGACTTTCTGACCACAGTGGCAATGCGGTGGTCAAAAGAGAGGTTGCTGTCAAACTGCCTTCCAAGATCTCTTATAGCTCCTTCCTTGTTCAGTGGACTACCATCAATGTGGTAATTCAAGGGAACTGTGTTTTTCCCAAGTGGGATGACGACACTTTTTTTGGCATTGAGCTTATGGCCATGGTTCTGACACCAGTCATTGGTCTCAGTGAGACCTTTCTGTAAGATGTCAACATCACTTGCGGAGTTAATAATAGCTCCCAACTTGCAATTGTCTGCGAACTTTGTCAGGCCGAGTCCCTTTGTGTTGGCCTGGACGTCAGAGAAGTATATACCAAACAAGAGAGGACCCAAGACCGAACCCTGTGGGACTCCACTAGTGACTGGTCTGCAGTCTGACTTGGAGTCAGCTACGTTCACACTGTGGGTTCTATCTGTGAGCCAGTTTACAATCCACCTAGTGATACAGGGGTTGATGACTAGCTTAGTGAGTTTTTCTATGATTCCTGAGTGGGGAATGGTATCAAAGACCTTGGCCAGCTCAAGGTAGGCTATATGAACCACCTTGCCTTCATCCACAGCTCTGGTGACTGACTTAAAGAAGTCGACCAAGTTGAGCAGGCATGATCTACCCTTCACAAAACCAAACTGTGTAGGATCCAGAGTCTGGAGATTCCCTATATCCTTGTTTATTAAGTCCATGATGATGTGTTCCATAGCTTTGCATATCAGACTTGTCAAGCTAATGGGGCAATAGTTCCCAGGGTCTGTAGTCACTCCTCCTTTGTGGAGAGGGATGACTGCAGCAGTGCACCATTTGGTAGGGACAAAGCCTGAGGTGAGGCTGTGATTGAACGGGGCACACAGGTGAGGTGCCAGTTCACGCTGTAGTTCATGTAGAACACAACTAGGGATATTGTCAGGTCCCATAGAACTGTATTCTAGCATTGGACAGTGCTGTTTTAACCTGTGCAGCAGTAATACTGGGTGCCTGGCTATCTACTGGTATTGTGATTGGTCCTTTGGGGGGAGGGGTAATGTTGGTACTGAATCTGCTGGCCAGTATATTGGCAATATCTTTTGGCTCAGTATAAGAGGTACCATTGTGCAGTAGCTCAGAACAAATCTGGGTATTGCCATGGAGATTCTTTACATAACTATAGAAGGCCTTGTGGTTGTCTTTACTATCTGCTGCAATTCTGTTTTCATAGCTAGCTTTAGAGGATTTGATGAGGGATCTCAACCTTTTGTTGAGGCTGATAAGGAAGTATTTCCAGTCTTGGGACTTCACCTTATTCCGCATCAGTTTCCGACTTCTGTTGTAGAGTTTGTTTATGGCAGGGGACCACCAGATCATCTTCCTTTTTTTGGAGGAGAGCATCTTGGTTTTATTGGGTATGGCAAGATCCATGCATTTGTGTACGTGTTCGTACAGTGCACTGGTGTATGATTCGGCAGTCATGCAACTATTCCCCATTTGCATGGTGCTGTGAAGTTAGCCTACTCTGTTTTAGGAGCCCAAAGTTAACTTTGAAGAAGTTTTTCATGGTGGTTACCTTTCCGGGGGGGGGGGGGTTGGATTTCCAAGGTGATTTGTTTGTGGTTGGATATAACCAGGGAGTAGTTGACTATTGGTGTAAAGCAATGTTCGCCCATGTTAGTAATGACCAGGTCAAGGATGTTGCTACCTCGAGTGGGGTTGAGAACGATCTGGTCCAGGGCATTGGAATTAATGAATTCCAGGAAACGTTAGGCAAGTGTATTGGTACATGAGTAGTTTTCCCATTTAATGGAGGGGTAGTTGAAGTCACCCAGTATGAGAGTGTTAGGTTCGACCCTAATAGTCTCCAGGGTGGTTAGGAATGTGGAGTGAGAGTCTTGGGGTATGGTTGGGGACCTAGAGTAGGCTATGACCTGAATCGCTGTCTTACCCAATGTTAGCTGCACCTGAAGAATCTCAGATGCATTATGTTGGGCTACCAATATAGAGGTGTGCACATCCTTTATGAATATGGAAACACCACTGCCTTCGGTCCAATTTCTGTGGCCGAAAGGTGTGGCATGATTTATAGCCTGGTAGTGCAGGGGTGCTTTCTGCTGCCTTGAATCAAGTCTCTGTTACAGCACAAATGTCGATGTTCTTCATTTTAAGGAGTGCTTCAAGTGAGTGCATTTTGAGATTTGGACTTCTAGCGTTGAGCAGCATGATCCTCATATTGCATTTGTTTGTAGTTGTTATGGTGGTAATTTGGTCTTTGGAAGACCGCCTAAAAAAGACACTATAGGGGTGACAAGAGCCTTGGCCAGTATTCTGAAGCCCAGGGGTGACAGATGCAGGCCATCTCTGGCAAAGCATTGAGGTCTGTCAGTCATGTCATCCCAGGCAGACAGATACTGGATCCCCTTAGAATGACACCAGAAACATAGCCAATTGTTGAAATCCATCATTTTCTGCTTGTACTCTGGTATAATTCTGGGAGATGGTAGGATGTTGCTCAGGGCTAGGCTCATACCCACCTGGGCTATATATTCCAAGAGCTCCTCCATGTCTCTTTCCATGTAGTCCAGGGAGGTACATCTCAGGTCATTCACACTCACATGTACAATGACAGAGTCATATTTGTACCTGTTGTTGAGGGCCCTGAGTGCATGCATTATGTGGCGAATCCTGGCGCCTGACAGGCAGCTGACTGTTACTTAGACTAGTTTTAAGACTAGATAAGTATATTTTTTGGCACTTTAACTTTTCAGAGTTCTGCACTGTCTTAATTTTTGCTTGGCTGAATTATATATATTTGCTGGCATTGTTTTCTGTTTTCTGATCTGTTCTGAAACTGCCCCCCCCCTCCCATTCTTGTGGTGTTGTTAAAGTTGGTAAAACTGGTCTAATAGCTTTTGTGTTATGTGATTGTTTCAAGGCTTGCTAATTTAAAAATAGTCCCTGTTTGTAAATTCCTGCCTACCGTTTAGAATCTCCTTGTGTTCTGACTGAAGTGTGGTTCTCAAACAAACTGATAAGTATATTTTTGTCACTTTAACTTTTTAGAGTTCTGCACTGTCTTAATTTTTATTCTGCTTGTAGAGTGGTATAATTCTGGGTGATGGTAGGATGCTGCTTAGGGCTGGAGTCATACCCGCCTGGGCTACATAAGCTGAGAGCTCCTCCATGTCTCTTTTCATATGTTCATAGGTTCATAGGTAGGTACTAGGCTATCTGCCCGAAGGCATTTATAAGCCTAGCCAGAATGTGTTGGCTTTCACTGCCCCCTTAGATTAGTTCCCTGTGCCTCTGTCCAGCAGAGCCACTGAAGTGATCCTCGGGGTAAACTTTCTGTTTCCCATCCACTCGTCAAGGTTCTCTTGAAGAGTGTTAGTGAGGAGCTCTGCCTAATGTAGATTGGAATCTTGTTCCAAAGCATGGGAAGTCTCTGGGACAGGAATCTATCCCTCCAGCATGTCCTATTTATTGTTGTGGTGAGGTTTAGATCCCTAGAGCATGTGGCTCGAGGGGATATGGTTTTCTTTAGGTAGAGCATGTCCATCAGTTCTGGGTTGGACGTGACCTTGTATGTCAGGCAGAGATTACCTCTGAGTAGGCGGTATGCAACCGAGTACAGCTGGAGTTTCTTCAGTTGAGCTGCATAGGGCATCTGTTTGATGCCAGTGATCCTCTTGGTGAGGTACTTCTGCGGTCTTTCCAGCTGTTGCAGGTGTCTTGTAAGGTACATCCCAAATGGGGCGTTGTACTCTGTGATGGGTCTGATGGATAAGTTTCTGGTGTCATTCAGTATCTGTCTGCCTGGGATGACATGATTGACAGACCTCAATGCTTTGCCAGAGATGGCCTGTATCTGTCACCCCTAGGCTTCTGGATATTGGCCAAGGCTCTTGTAAATATAAGAAACATTCCCCAAAAGCACCTATTTAAATGAGAACTAAAAGACTGTCTACAAAAGGCTTCATCCTGCCCATGCCAAGACCCCACACGACAACTATTTCACTTACTTATCTTCTTCTCTATTTTGATCTATCATCTGTTTACTGTCTTTTCTCTATCTGTCATGTAACTTCATTTTTTACCCTCCTGTATTAAAAGCACGAAAGTTATTCTAATGCTTTGTGTCTTATATTTTAAATACTGAGTGTACCTATTATATATTGTATACTTCTGTAATTATATTTTCATTGTTTTACAGAATACTGTGCTGTGAACTGTATCTTACACGTTTATGTTATGTGCTTGCACATTAGACCACTATGTAATGTTTCATCTGTTGCATGACTGTAAATTGTCTGGAGCTTTTCTCCTCGGGACTCCACTGAAAATGGGAACTTGGCTCAGTTGGAATAACCTGGTTAACAAATGTCAAATAAAAAATAAATAAATAAATTTAAAAAGTTGTTTCTTCTTTGAACATGTTGAACATTTTGTTTGTGTTGCATTATACCTGCAGAAAACTGATCTTTCTTTTACATTGTACAATAGTTAACATATGTCTAACACTTCAAGGTACATTGTCACTTTGCTGTCTCTGTTTGTATTATACCCTACCAGATGCAGCGGAATCCACAAAGGAAACAAGAGGGACCTCTAACATATATCACAGATATATGCATCTTAAGGAAGAGATGTGGAGGGGGGCCTCTTGGGCTGTTGAAATGGACTGTATTTGAAATGTTTAGGTAATTATGGAATGTAGCATTATTTAATTTTCTATAATGTCTGCTGACCTGTAATAACAAAGTTAATGCAGCTAGTTGGGAATTTATGTGGCATTTATCAATTTATGCAGCCAGTTACCAACTGTTGCTTATTAAGCAGACAAGCATTACTTCATCATAATACATCAGACTTTGTCGATCTGTGCCTTAGATTGAAGTCATTTTTCACTATTGGACACAGGCTTTGTCATGTGACTACTAAATACTGTGAAACCTAGTCCAGAAAAAAAATGTTTGTTCTAAGCTTGTGCCAGCTTAGTTGTAGTTATACCACAGAGGTTATTTGCTAATATTGGCTTATTACATCTTTGCTGACAATATACTTGATTATAGTGAGTCAGGATATGCATTATATCTCCCTGTTTTTTTTTTGTTTGTTTGTTTTTGTTTTTGCGAGTGGAATGGTATCTAAATGTAACTTTTACTTTGGGAATGACTTTAGTGCCTTAATGCCTTTAATGCCTTGGTTAGTAAAACAATAGAATGTGCTTTATTCTGAAATTTTCAAAGTACAAAGACTATGTATTATATATATATATATATATATATATATATATATATATATATATATATATATATATATATATAATTTTACACAGTTTTCTGTTTATTAAATAGTTATCTTAGAAGAAATACATGTCATATATTCTCTTGAAATTGATAACCTCATTGATTCTGATTATTTATAAAATGCTGTGTATTAAGACTGTATTCCTTGTTTAGGTTTTATGGCAACATACATCAAAGTTTAATTACTTTTTATTGCCAAATTATTTATATATTATTAGGGACAATGTAATTTCCTAAACATTTTATTTATATCTTAATCAGCATATCATCCAACACAATAAAGAGGGATTAGAAAAAACAGAGGTCAAGATTCCAAAACATTTTGCAAAATTCAGCAGACTGAGACAAGTTCCATGGAAGATTTGCGGTAAGCCATACACATTTGCCATAGTCTAATGAGCATAACTCAGCACAATGCAGATTCAACAAATAATCTGCAGCATCAGAGCAACTACAATCAGGTGTGGTAAAATCATATTACAAGGAAAACTTGTCCATAAAGTGATTTCTGTACATTACTAGTGCACATGAACTGAAAGTATACAAACTCAACAGAACATTTCAGTAATATGTGGAAAACACTGGCTAAAGGCAAATCTGCATCAGTAGCAGTCCCAAAAAGTGGCAAATGTCTGCAAAATATTATGGATATCATAGTTAAAGGCAGATGGACATACATCCGTCATTATTTGTGGAATCTGTCATAATCTGCAAAAATTCTAATAAAAAAATAATCAATTAAGGTGAAGTGGAAATCACAGCCACATCGACAGTACTAAAAGTAGCTAACAGTGAGTACAGGATATGTATGGGGAACACAAGTAATGCACACACCCAAGGAAATATGGTAATAGCAAAGCAGATGTAGAGTGAGGGTGAAGAAGAAAGGCGCATACGTAAGAGGGTTGATTGAATAGGAAGGTCAGCTGGAAGGTCAGAGGGGCACAGGCATTTTTTTTTTGGTGGAAATAAGCCCCATTTTTTGATTTTTGGAGAATGGAAGGTATGGAAAAGATTTGTAAACAGGAGGTTGGGGAAAATGTGCACACATATAATGAGTATCACAAGACATTACAGACAAAGGTCAGTAATATACATAAAGGATAGCTAAGGTACACAGACAGCATAAATATGAACTATATAGCATGGGATAAGGAAAGATGGCAAGCAGGATAGGGATGCATACCAGCCATGGTGCACCTCAAGAATGCATTATGTATCAATGCCCAATGCAGTGCTGAGATGTTGCAAACTGTGTGACAGTAATTCCAAAATGTGTATGACTGATGGTAGGTTTGTGCTAGGGAACACTAAATGGGGACTGTTGTCATTGTCGTACACAATGGACATCAGATATCATCATCATCCACTAAGATATAAGGATTGCAAGTGTAAACCATGCAACACCAAGGCTAATCAATCCAATCAAGAAACTGTAGGAGCAGAAAAACAGAGGGCAGATTAGAATCTTCAGTCCTGCATGGTATAGGCAAACAACTGTAAGCGGCGTCAAGCAGCAACACTGCAGCAAAGAGTAATGTGGCTGTGTAATAAACCAATATGTATACACACCACTAAGACGAGTGAAATGGAATCCAGGTGTTAAAGAAGACATTCCATGCTAAAGGTAACACAGATGATGCTCATGTTTGCAACAGAGATGTGTGACATGCAATGACATCACACAATCCAAACACAAAGAAGACTCATTACACATGCCTACACCAATGAAATGAAATGTGAAGAACATGGTGATACAGACATTAAAATAGCATATGAACAATAAAAAGTAGGGAATGTAAGGTTATGCATATTTAGATATGAAAGACAAATGTCTTGGTAACACACAACATACAAGTGAAACATGAACACTGATGGAATCGACTCAATTACCACCACCTTGTGTGTGTATGCCTTGCATGTATATGATACTCTAACACAGTGGCAGAATGTCATATTGTCCTAGTACACCTACATTGCAATGATGATACATTATAGGAAGGTGAACATAGACAAATACATATGACATGTATTTGTGAAACATATAGGGCAAAGCTATAAGAGGAAGGGCAATGGACAACATATGTTTGCAGTTGCAAGGAAATACTTGCATGAGAAAGCTAAGTAAATAAATTGCACATGCATATCTCCACCGGACAAGATGGACTGCAAGTCCCCTATAAGGTACATTAAAGCAAATGGCCAACTTCTGACACATACAATGTGCATTGGTGACATATATAAACAAGTTGTATACAAATGACACAAACAACACAGTAATGTGCAACAGTTAAACAGCAAATATCATAGGTATATAATGAAATTAGGATTGAATTCTCGCATACACATATATAAACTACCATGCTGACATAAGACGACAGGTGCAGACTCATAGAAAGTGATGAGTAGAACTGTAAATGTGTATGACAAATCAAATCAAAGGATAGTCTCTTATATATATATATAAATATATATTTATATATATATATATATATATATATATATATATATATATATATATCTATATGCAACTATTCCACACCATCTGCGGGTGGCAACTAATCTGCGGGTGAATGACACATCACACATCACACACATACTATAGGTGTACAGTGGATGAATAATGTGTTTGCAGTGTTAGAGGCATCCAGTTGTACAGCCATACAAAGGAATGGTGTGTATTATACATAATGGCAATTGGACAGGTAAGTTCACATGTGTACTATACAGCCAAGGAATACACATTTGAATATAAGCTATATGCACACTACAGTGGTATGTAACGGAATAAGTAGGTTGCATGGTATGGTTACTCACTACTTGTGCCAGTCATAAACAAAAGCAGGAAATTCCCAAAGACAATGGAGAATGTCACTCTATGACAGTAGCAGGATATGGCAATGCCAAGACTATAGAAATGCTACTGCCAGAGGCATACATTAAGTTAGTGGAATCAAATATGTACTAAATGGCACACAAATTAGCAATAACTATCAAACATATGTGCATAGTGCCAATGAGACCTCCTGACTCACCAAGACCACCATTAGAACAAATACATTAACATGCCATGTATGTAAACAGTCATATCAAAACCAAAAAGTGACCAAGCTTGTGCACAATATGCACATAAATCACCCATTTGAATGTAGTCTCAGGAGAATACCACTACAGTGGTATGTGTAGAATGTTATTATGTATCACATTTGCTAATGTCAGTAAAAAGGGAAGACTAAATCTAAAGTAATATTGTCACAGTGCACTGCAAGCAGAAGAGATAAGCAACATACAGAGTGCAGGAATAACTGTCCTGCCATCCATAACACTTTCTGTAGGTGTGTCAGCATATGATGAGCACGTGACATCATGGTGATATTGGCAGTGTCAGATTTTAACAACTGTCATAAGTCAGCAAAAATACACATCCCCATACAAGCTTAATTTTGAAGTGTGCATCATGTGGTCCATCCTATAAGTATGACCATAGTCTGTGCATTAAATGACTGGATCACATAGACAATGCTTACGGTCCAGTGGGCTCTTCCTAATGGGGTAAAATATCCCAAATGATCTCCTGCTTGATATCATTGAAGGAGTTTCACATAGCCAGTGACATCTCCTAGAAGAAGTGTGTCATTGTATCCCTCTTCAGGGTCTGTAATACATTAGTGATATCATCACTGATATGGTCCCTCAGGTATCTAGCTGACATGGTGGAGGACACTGTCACTCTTGGTCCACTGGAACGATGGCTTGTGCTGATCCAGGTCTCTCATCATTATTATCATCATCCTGGTTCCCGCCCTGATGAAGGTCTGCTGAAAGTGGTAATGGACGTAGTCGTCATTTATGGATGGGTGGACTGGAATTGGTCTCGTGCTCTGTAACATGACAGTAAGTGTACATCCTTACATATCCCTAAAACAACCTTAACAGTAAAAGAAACAAAAAACAATATATACAACAATATATACAAATTGTACATCCTGTACAGTATCCAAGTGTTGTTCATGTGATTTATTTGTACTATGAGGATCAATCCATAAGTTAAATGTCTGAGAATATTTACAATAGACCAACTACTTACACTTCCAAACATATCTGTTATGTAAGTCACAATGTTGTGGGCAACACATTTACAGTCCATCCTTGCCATATGTAATACATTCACATAATGGGCTTAAGATGGCAAGCAATATATCTATAACCTTATGTACAATTGCACACCATATAAGTCATGTGCCACTGTATTGTCTGCTAATAGTAAAGTGAGATAAGAACTCATGTCAGTAATAATGGAAATGTAGCAGAACAGAGGTATGAGACATCTACTTACATGTCAGAGAAACATTTAAAATGGCCTGTAAAGGAGTACACACACACACACACACACACACACACACACACACACACACACACACACACACACACACACACACACACACACACACACACACAGGGACATCTGAAACTTGTTTGTTTGTGTCTTTCGGCTTTTCCCGGTTAGGGGTCGCCACAGTGGACCTCCGGTCTGCTAATGATTGGCAGTAGATTTTTTACGTGCCAAGTTTGCCAGACCTGACGCACAACCTTCAATGAAGGTACACCCATTCACGCATGTCTCCACACAGAAGACGCTCTAGCTGAGAATCGAACGGCACAACATCTTGCTGTGAGGTGACAACGCTACCGGAGCACCACCACCGCAGTGCTGAAACTATCAGTATATAATTCACATTGCAATGAGTATCATAGCCCAAGTGTAACAACTGTTTTTACAAATAAAAAAAGGTATGCAAACATAAAAGAATAATGACAGTTGCACCTTTTTAATTGTTATAACTACATTACATAATGTATTATGAGAATAACAATATATTACATGTGCATTTGACAACATCAGCATACCCTATACATGACTGGTTAAATGATTGTATACCAAATGTTACGGTCATGTAAGGATGTAATTCCTCTTCATTTTCAAGGGTAATGTAGATCTATGCATGGGAAACAGAAAATTTACCCCAGACCTGTCCCTTGCACTACTAATGGACAGATGCAACTCCTAAATGCTTTATCTCATGCATTGGCTCCCTCATATCATTTATAGTATGATCCCAGTTATCCTCATTAAGGGTAATATATAATTATCGACCATGGGATGGGTAAGGCCAATCTATAACTAAATGTGATAGTTTATTCTGAGTGCAAAAAGGGAAACTGACTAGGCTTAAAATAGCTCGCAAGGGCAGATAGCCTAGTACTTACCTATGAACCTATGAACCTATAATGTAAGTGTAAAGGTCTCAATTTTCAGCTTCATCAGATTTGCCCTATTTGCTGCCATTACAACTGTCTTATCTGTACTCAGTTTCATCCTGTGGGCTTTCATTGTTTCATTCCATTCCCTTATCTTTTACTGAAGTTCTTGCTCAGAATCTGCCTGTAATGCCTTGGAGATACTTCAGATGCAATTAACTGTTGGTAGGTCATCTGTCAAGTAATTGCCAGCTACAGGACCCCTCCGTGAATCAGGGCACCCACTATTCCTATTTGGATCTACTTGAGTCTATCAAGATACATCTTAACACCATTGTTTTGGGTGGCTTTAACTACCCTTCCATTGATGGGTAAATTACTTGTGCTAAAACTCACTTGCCCAAAGGTTTCTCTACTTTAACTCCAATGCTCTGGACCAGCTGGTTGACACCCTACAAGGGGTGCAAGCATCCTGGATCTGGTGCTTACCAATATGGGACCACTGTAGAACCCCCACTGTGAACTCTTCCCTGGCGAGATCTGACAACAAATCAGTCTCATTTAAAGTAACTATCACACCTGCCCCCCCCCCCCAGTGGCAAGGTATAAATAGCTTTGCTGCTCTTCCCCCCTCAGATGGAACTGGCAGCTATGCCGAGTTCTACAACAATGCTTTATACAAACAACCGTATAACTGCATTGACTCAGCCATGCCTGATAGGACCAAAACAAGCTCCTCAAGGAAGAGCAAGCCTGCATGGTGGACAACTGCCATTAACAGGCTTTACAATAAGAGGAAGACATTGCTATCTAAGAGGCAGCAAACTCTAAACTGGAAACACTCCTATTCTCAGCTTAAGCAAGTGAATAAGACTTCTTGTGAAGTCCACCAAACCAAATTATGAATCCAAATTAGCTTCCTCAACTAAAGACAACCATAAGACAATCTTTAGTTACATCCATAATCTAAAAGGAATGGCCTAGATCTGTGCCAAACTGGTAGTTAATGATACCACATATAATGAGCCTGTGGACATAGCTAACCTGTTGGGCAACAGGTTCTGTGAAAACTTCACTCCCCTGTCTCTGCCCCACATACCCCATGACATCCGTACCACCTGTCTCCTACCTTGTATCTCTAAAGAGCAGGTTGTAAACACCCTTTCTAAGGCCAAAAACACAGCATCTATGGGACCTGATAACATCCCAGGCTGCGTCCTACATGGGCTCCAACAAGAATTTGCAACACCATTGGGTACTCTTTTCAGTCACAGCTTAAGCACCGGCTTCATCCCAGCTGAATGGAAAATGGCCACTGTTAGTCCCTTGCACAAAGGTGGTGCTTCCACCAACCATGGAAACTATAGACCTATTAGCCTGACTACCCTTATCTGCATGGCCATGGAGCGAATCATCATGAACCTTATCAACAAAGATATAGGTAATCTCCAAACACTTGACCCTACTCAGTTTGGATTTGTCAAAGGGAGATCATGCCTGTTAAAACTGGTGGACTTCTTTGAGACAGTCACCAAGGCCCTGGATGAGAGGAAATCTGTGCATACAGCCTACCTGGGCTTAGCCAAGGTGTTTGACATTATCCCCCACTCAGGCATCATTGACAAACTCACCCATATGGCTCATCTCATAAGTAATGGCATTGCTTCCAGAAACAAATAAGCTATAACCTCCCTGTACTCTTCCCTGATCAGGCCAATAATTGAGTACAATGCCCCTTTTGGCATGTACCTTTTCAAGCACTTGCAGCAATTGGAGGGACCACAAAGGTTCCTCACAAGGAAAATTCAAGATCTTCAGCATATGTCCTATGTGTATCATCTGAAATCACTGTCACTTTATTCTGTTTCATGCAGACTGCTCAGAGATGATCTCTGCCTTGCATACTGGGCAATCTCTGACCCTGCTTTATTGGAAATTCTGCATCTCCATAAGTCAAATGGTACATGGGTTACTCACACTAAGGACCTTAACCTGGTATGTGACATTAACAAAACCTGCTAGAGGACAGATTTTCCTCCCAGAGATTACCATGCCTTTGGAACACACTCCCACTTCATGTCAAACAGAGCACCTCATTGTCATTGAACCTGGCTAGGCTTGTAAAGGCCCTAGGGCCATCAGCCTAGTAACTTCCTATGATCCTAGGATCATCTGCATAAAGCAATTTAGCTGATCTGTCCCCACCTAGTGCTTGCTAATGTAGTCCATCAACAGTATGAACAGTAAGGGGTTTCAGAGTTGAACCCTGATGCACACCCACTCCCACTGGAAAACTCTCTGTGAGTCCAAACACTGTTTGTACTTGTGTATTTGGGTCTTTGTATGTAACGTACACTAATTCTACCAATGTTGCTAGGACTTCAAACCATTGCAGGACTGCCCAAAACAGCTTTTTTTGTGACCTTGTTATCTGCCTTCTCCAAGACCAAGAATTCCCAGTTGGACTCTTTCCTCTTCTCCAGTTTCTTCTCAACTATCTGTCTAATGGTAAACTTCAAGTTGTTTGTACTACATCCTGATCTGAATCCAAACAGATTGTCTCCCATGTTATTCTCTTCTACTCTGCATATTTGTTTTTCAATCATCCTCTCCAGAACTTTCATGTTGTGTGACAGGAGAATGATGCATCTATACTGTCCACAGTTGTGAAAGTCCCCTTTGTACTTTTACACTGACATTAGTATGCTTATTGTCTAGTCATCTGTGACATACCTTCCTGTCCTTACAGCTCTGAGTATCCTTAGGAGGCAGTTCTTCCCGTGACTCAACATCTTGACCACATCTGCCAAAAATTTAAGACCTCTTGTAATGAAGTTGGCCTATAGCCATGTTTTAGGTGGACATTAAGATCTGAATTTAACAAAGGATAGATTTTATCTAGGTTATACTGGCCAGGTGCAATATGTTCAGAATATCAGAAGACAGCACCTAATCTAAAGTTTATGAACCTTTTTATCTTCTCATCTATAACAGAAGTTCCATGTGAGTTTTTAACCCTTCTGAGGTTAAGTAAAGTTCACCAGTACATAATGGTAATCATTGACTTAATCATGAAGTTCCCTTATAATGAGCAAATGCTAACAGTATAGCAAAAGAACTGATGCTACTATTTTCCAGCGTTGGAATTCTCCAAGATATCCTTAAGGACAAAAGCACCTTCCTCTTGTCCTGAATATTGCATAAGCTATACCAGGTCTTTAAGGTGAATCAGCTGAGAATCTATGTATCCCACCTTCAAACAGATGAGCTAGTGTAACGCTTTAACAAATATTAGAAGTGCATGCTTTGTAACGCCATAGAATGAGATGGAAAAAATTCTGACAAGCTGCTTCCATGCTTTCTCTGCATTGTAAAAGAAGCACTCCAGTCCTCAAATGGATTTACCCTCTTTGAGCTACTTTATGGCAAACATATGCAAGGCATGCAAGACACAACAAGGGAAACCTGGGAAGAAAAAATACTGCCTTATCAAATAGAGAACTGCAGGATAGGTTAAAAGTTCTAATGAGTATTGTCAGATAAAACAAAGAAAGAGCACTAGAAGCTAAACAGAAACCATGCAACATAAATGCTGATATTACAGAATTCTTGGCAGGAGACAAGGTGCTTGTGTTACTGCCTACTGCTAAAATTAAATTCCTTTCTAAGTAGCAAGACCTCTTTGAAGTGATAGAGGGAGTAGCTGATGTAAATTAGAAAGTAATGCAAACAGGAAAGAAAATCCTCAAAAGAAACAGACACATCACATACATGTGTTGAAGCCTTGAAAAGAAAACGAGTTTTCTGTACTGCATAAGTTTACTGAAAAAGTTAAAACTCTACAATGTGATACAAGAAACATCATCGGT
>NC_056746.1:865883487-866007031 GCF_019279795.1 Protopterus annectens | reverse complement strand
CCAAACTGATGCCCTTCTAGTAGAATTCATTACCTTTATGGCCATGGGCTTGCATTCCTAACACCTGTTGCATTAAATCCTTTGACTGCTATCTATACAGACATCCACACAAAGAGTCTTAACCAGTTTATGTTGTTTTACTCAAATGTATTTCTACTGGTGGTTAATATTATTTCAGTATTTATTTTTCAAGCAGCTCTCAACTATTATATTTTAATATTGTGCATTACTGATCATGGTTAATACTTCAATAAATGCTAAATGACTGCAATCTAATGTAGTCAAGCTTAGTTGAATGTTTACCTCACATTTACAGGCTAAAAGTGATTTCTGAAAAACGAGGCACCTAGATTATGCAGCATGTCAAGAATCTGGAAAGCCTAGCTAGTCTATGGCAATCAGAAGAGAGCTGTACAAACTTATCTGTTGTCTTCTTATGGGGAAGATTTCTGTATGGTAAAACTTTCACTGATTTCTGTCCTCCTCTAATACCCATATGTGCATACTTTTCTTAGTGTTTGCAGCTCGTGGTCATGCAGTCACAGAGACACAGCAAATATACTCTTGGATAAATGGATCAAAACTATCAGTGACAGCTTGATTATAAAAGTTGGCAAAGATTCACAAGTGTTTCTTGGTGACTCCTAGAGAAACTAGTCTGGTGGAAGAGCCAGAGTAATGACAGTGATATTGCTTAAATGGTAGTACAAGACCAACTCAAGATCAGCTAACAGAATAAACTGCAGCCCCACATGGGATTGGTTGTGCTTGACCATGAGGTTTGTTTCATCACCAAGTCCAAGTCTGCTCCCAGGAAATATCATGTGAAGTGACTGCCCATTTCTTATCAGTAGCAATGGTAGCAGCCTGAGCAAACCTGAGGCTAATGGTGGTCAGCCTGCATCACTGTAGCATCCTTTGTGCAGTCCTTTTAGCCACTCTGCTGATGTATAAAATGTTCAGATAATCAAGTGTTTGAATGATGGATTGTGTTGCCACCAAGCGGTTCTGGGGTACAATCACAGTATGAAACTCTTGTTCATGTTAGTAAATGGGGATGTAGTTTTCTGTGTTAGGGAATGCACAAACTTCATTTTGACTGAGTGGTATAAGCATGCACACTAGGAGCATTAAACGTACAAAGCATCCCTCAGTGCAGTGTGCTACCACACCTTCATGTAGCCAGTTTGGTAAAATGCTCCTTTAAGCTCGACAAGCTTTCATCTCATTTAGATAACTAATTTGGCATGTTTTATGTTTTTCATCATATACTGGTCACACAAAGAGCACACTTTGCTTACCCTTAAGCTATTCTGCTTTCGTAACATGACACAGAATTAAAATATTTTGTTATTTTCCAGAACACGTTTCATGTTCATGTTGTAAACTCCTGCATAAACCATTAGTAGGATATCATCAAACTCTCATTTTCTCTATCTCACAATCTTTAATGAGAGTCATCTCCACTTAGTTCACAATTCTTTTTCTTCTTCTCACAAAGTCACATGCATTTGGTTTCAAATTGTTTAATTTCTTCTGAACACATTTTTTCTAAAATCCCTCTCCATTTTAGTGAAGATCTACCATCCAGGGAATGGTAATTTCATGAATGGAATCTTGTTGATTACAACTCCCTAATTCTGCAAATCTTAGAACGCTGACATCCTTTAGTTCTACTGTAAGACTGCAATTGTGCAAATTATTTTTTTCACCTTTATAGGGTGGTTATGTTTCCCAAATGATTGAATAATGGAATTAGTATTAAGTGAGACAGTATGATGGCAAACCCCCATGGGGAGGGTTGCACTGCAAAAAAAAAAGTCTATAATTAACTTTGCATGAACTTTTAATGTTTTTCTTTTTAGTAAGTTTGACCCAGTTTGGTGTTGCAGTTATGGTGCAGGCAATCTGTAAAGCATTCATTCCAGTATTATTTGGAAGTTCAGCATCATTTTTAGGCAAAACTTGAGTTTTTTTCATAGAGTGCTGCCTTTATGCTACTATGGGTGGTTCACTGACACAAAAAGCAGGTCACAACTGGCCTGCTGGGGAGGGGGGGGTAGTCCATGCAGCTTACTGATTCAGAAAGGCTGGTTACCACTGGCCCACTAAGGGGAGAGTCAAGGCAGCTCACTGACATAGAAAGCCTGGTCAACACTTGCGTGCTATGCAGGAAGGTCCATACAACTCACTGACACAGAAAGGTTGGTCACTGCTGGCGTTGGCCTGTTATGGGTGGGGGTGGGGGCTGTCCATGCAGCTCACTGATACAGAAAGGTTGGTCATCACTGGTCTAGACTCTCCAAAACAGACAGGAAATAATTTGTCAGAGTCATCTGTTCAACACTGACAAGAATATTGAAATCATCCCAAATTAATTAATGTGTTCTAAAGTGATATGGTACAAAACAGGGCCACATTTTTAAGGGCTTAGACTCCATTTTAAGAGAGCCCTTACCATTCCAAAATGATACTGATGTAATCCCTTCAAGTCTGTTCTGCATGACACAGCAGATATGCTTCTTTCTGTGGTGTCAATGGTTGATAAACCTCTCTCTGAGGTCTTACCCCAGGCATGTGTTCTAGTCTGACAAGGTGTAACTGCTGAGTATGTAAGACAATGCTTACAGGCATTGTTTAGTTCCCCTAAAATAGTAATGTGCATTCCATTTCTTAATGGAAACATTTATGCATATCTTTTATTATTTTGTTCACAATATATGGCTCAAAAAGCAATAATGGCTTATTCTTCAGTTCTTGATTTGTGCCATGTTGCAAAGTTGTCACAAACTGTGAATGGACCTGTGTTATGATACTTTCTTATGTTTTTTTGGTGGGTAGTTGATGTTATTGCAGTCCTTTCTGTACTTTCTTATGAGCATGCTTTGTGAAAATGTAGTAGAATTAGCCTGTGGAAGGTTTTCTTTTGCTCTCACAATATAATTATTGACTTACGTGCAGAGGATATCAACATTTGTTACAGGTGGTGTATGTGAAATGTATATTTTCAACAGTTTACTTAAAAATACGTTAGTGTTTCACCTGGTTGTGATTTATGTTAGTTTACTGTCAAACAGGTATTACTACTGTGTTCAACAAGATCCACTTCAGTGCAAATTGTGATGTACAACATGACGCTATACTGCATTCACATGTCTACTTTGATAGACTTTTGTATTTCAGCAAGTATGGTGAGGCAGTTGCAGCAGGAAGGCCACACATAATATGACTGATTGCACTCATGCAAATGAATTATACTCAAATAATTTTAAAATGACAAGTGACATATTTCCTCTGTAGCTGAGGTCATACAATACTGCTGGCATTTAAGTTATTTTTGGGCTAAGTTTTCTATGGGGTACCTATCCATGGTCTTTCTATCACACATGTATTTATTTATTTATTTTATTTTACTTTTGTTGACCGGGATAGTCTAACTGGATATATGTCTATTTTCAGTAGAGTCCCAGGGAGATAAGCTCCGAGAGATTATTATACTACAAACATTCTGGTAACAATTTGTTATACAGATAAATACTAGAAATTTCAATAGTTCAGAGAACTCCACAGTTTGTACAAAATGTTGTTGCAAGCATTAGATAAGATATTATTGGCTTTATATACAATATACTATACTAGTAACTAGTTGTTATACAGAATACATACTTCAAATTTCAACAGTTCAAACAGTGTAACAGTTTGTACAAATCTTGTTGCAAGCCTTAGGTAAGCTATTTTTGACTTTATATACAGAAGACTTGAACTAGGTATGTTAAATTATCTCTGTTAGGATAAGATATGACTTTGCTAAGGATAGGCCTTGATAGAGAAAGGTGCAGACAGAGCAGGCATAAGGTCTGTAGTGAGGGTAACAGGGATACAAGCTGAGATTAGCCCGGATTTGTACAGGGACATAACCAATGTGTTTTAAGGTGGTGTTTGAGATTGTGCTTAAAAAATATAAAAGAAGACAGTGATGTTAGTTCATAAGGAAGTTGGTTCCAATATTTTCCAACTGCATTAGAGAACAGAGCATCTCCTGACATGTTGTTAGATTTACATGTTGATACAAGTAGTTTATTAGATGAGCGTAAAGTCTTAAGGTTTTTATATTGGGTAATGATGTTAGAAAGTATTGGGGTATTGGTAGGTTGGAAGAGGGTCTTGTGGGCAATGGTGAGTTAGTTAAAGTGAATTTGATTTTGAAGCTCTAACCAACCTATCTGTTTTAGGTTATAGCCGTGATGGGTCCTAAAGGGGGAAGCAGTAAAAAATCTTGCAATGTTGTTGTATGAGTTGGCTAGTTTGTTAAGGTTATTTTTTGACAAGTTGGTATAAATTGAAGAAGCATAGAGAAGTGTGAAGATAAGGTGGGAATGGGCAATAGTGGCTCTAGCTAGTGGTGTGAGGAAGGGTTTAATCCTATAAAAGGAGCCTAGTTTCCTGTTGACAGTTTTTATGGTATTGTTGATGTGGGTTTCAAAGTTCAGGTTGTTATCAATGGTTACCCCTAGAAGTTTAGTTGTTGGATCAGGAGATATGAGTATACCATTACTGGGTAAGACTGAAAAATTTATTGGGAGTGACTTACGGGTAGGAGTGAAGAGGAGGAGTTTAGTTTTTTGGGGGGTTCAAGAGCAGGCAGCATTGTAGAAACCAGTTCTGTTGTATTAAACATTTTCTGAGTTAGAGTCTGCAGTTGGGATTGAGAATTAGCTGAGCAGATTATTGTCGAATCATCTGCATATTGTACACAGTTAGCTGGAGGAATAGCTAGGTTAAGGTCATTGATAAATAATGAGAAAAGGAGGGGGCCCAATATGGAGCCCTGAGGAACACCTAGGGTGACAGGGAGATGAGATGATAGGTTGTTGTCCCATAGCACTGCCTGTTGTCTATTGTCCAAGTAGGACTGGAACCATTTTATAGTCATTGTATCCAGAAAAAAGGATTTTAGTATATTAATAAGTAGATCATGGTTGACCATGTCAAATGCTTTTGAAAGGTCGATAAAGAGTGCTGAAGAGAGAAGATTGTTATTACGGTTATTATTGATGCAGTCAGTGAAGGATAGGAGTGCAGTTGTTGTACTGTGGTAAGGCCTGAAGCCATGCTGACATTTGGCCAGTAAATTGTTTTGAAGTAGATGGTGTAGTAACTGTCTATGGATGCACTTTTCCATTATTTTAGCTAAGGGGAGAGTAGAGCTATAGGATGATAGTTAGAATATTGTATGGAGTTTCTGCCCTTATGTAAGGGGAGACTTTCCAGATGTTGGGAATAGTACTTTCTTGTATGGTTCTATTTATCAACAGTGATACAGGATATGCTATGGATTTGGTTGCCTTTTGCAGATATTCAGCAGGTAGCTGGTCAGCTGATGGGGTAGTAGGTTTTAGCTTGTATAAAAGGTTGCAGATGAGAGAAGTTGGGACAGGTAGCAGGTTTAGAGTTGGAAGAGAGTTAGTAGTTAAGATTGGAAGGGCAGAGCTATCGGCTGTTAGTTGATTAGCAAGTGTTTGGATGGTGTCTGTGAAGAAGGTATTAAAAGCATTAGCAGTTTGCTTTGGATTGTTGGAATTTGCTCCTATAGGGAGTGGTGTTGTGGATTAGCCTGGTCTAAGTAGTCTGTTTATGCTAGCCCAGAACTTTTGTGGATTCTTTTGGTTGTTCTGTTGGAGGTTGCAGTAAAAGTTTTTTTTATCTTCAGGTATAGCTTTTTTGTCTCGTTTCTTTTTTGCCTGAATTGTTGTTGGTCTATGAGTTTTTTAGTTGTTCTCCATTGTGCCCAGACTTTATTTCTGTGTTGAATTTTTTGCCTGGTTTCCTTTGTAAGCCATGGAGTGGGTTTAGATTTAATTTTGATGGAACGCTTTGGTGCATGGTGGTCAAGGATTGTTAAGAAGTTTGAGTTAAAGTAGTTAACTGCTTCGTCAAGTGGGAGGTATTTCTATGGGTGACCAATCACATGCTTTTAGTTCAGCTTGGAAGTTATCAGGGTTACAACTTCTGTTGCTTCTTATTGTTCTGTATATGGCTGGGTTGTGTATGCTAGACCTTTGCCTGATTATGTAAGTGAGAGAATGGTCACTTACATCATCAGGGAGGGTCCCTGCATTGTAGAGTTGTTGGTGATTATTTATAAGAATCCAATCTAGGATAGATTCTTTCTTGTTAAGTTTGTTAGATTGGGGAGTTGATTGTTTGTGAGAAGCCATGAAGGTTAATATGGGAAGTTGGTGTTTCAGTAGAGCAGTTCTTCTAGTTTATATTAAAGTCTCCAAGAATTATTGTCTCTTGGGGAATATTTTAGGAGAGCTCAGCAAGGATACCTTCCAGAGTGCTGGTGTTGTTATCAGGTGGCAAGTAGATACATATTATATTTATCGATTTGCTAGGATTAAGCAGAAGTTTAGTGCTAATGATTTCTACATTGTTTTGTGAAGGGGAACTGAAATCTAGTATTGATATTTGTAGCCCTTCTTTATAAAGAATAGCAACTCCCCCTCCTTTTTTTGCTTTGCGGTCTTTTCTTAAGATGTTGTAGCCAGGTGGAATGATTTCAACATCTTGCGTAGTGGGTTTTAGCCATGTTTCTGTTAAACAAAATGTATCAAAGGAATGAACATCCAGGAGAGCATGGAGGTGGGCAATTTTATTATTTATGCAGTGACTATTGAGGTGGGCCATATAGAGTGAGTTGGGAGATTTAAATGGGATATTAGGGGAACAGGGAACATGAGTTTGTGGTTGTATGTTTACTTTATGACCTGGTCCTGGGTTAGGATGGATGTCTCCATCTAGTAAGGAAAGGTAAAATAGTTTGTTTAAGCGATTGTGGAGGTTATAGTAATGGTGGAGAGGTTTTCTGGGTTTTAGATAGTTATATTTGATATGGGTTAGTCTGTGATATTTTGCAGGTAAATAGCTAGGTAGAGATGTTATATTTATGTGTTCTGAGGAGTTAGTTAGAGGTATAATACCTGTTTGCTTTTTAGGGAAATTTAGATGTAAATATTTTGACTGCTCATAAGATGTTAGCAGGTAGGCTACTGTTAGAGAAGGCAAGAGTGTAACAAAGATTAGGAACTTTGGCTGGATTTGGGAAGTTAGTGTTTGCATTGTAAAAACCACCAAAGGAAGATAGAAATACGATCAGTATTACCACGAAAGAAAAACTCCACTGCACTTCTGGATAATAATTTAATCCACTCAAAGGTAAAAAGCACAATAACTTCTTCTCCACAATAATTTTCTAGCGCAAACTTGCCTTTACAGAGTAAAAATTCCACAACACTGAATACTCACTTTAAATATATTTCAAAAGACACACCTCTACTAACAATCAAGTAATTGCTCTCAATTAATTACCAATTAAGAATTTAAGAAGACAAACTACACACAGTAAAATGTGTTTAAAAACATCTATGCAAAAGAAAAATATACATTTTTCCTAAACTTATTCCAAACTTTTCCAAGAACAGTCATGATTCAGTCCATTTGGACTTAAAGTATTAAATTTTAGTATAAGACATAGTTCCTTTCTCCTTAATATTTGTTTTACTTGCTGTTCACTACAATATGCCTCATTATTAACTTTATCCAATACTGTTACTTTTAAATTGTCAGGTTTACTATTATGATTCTTATAAAATGTACTGCCAAAGGGCTACTTTCTTTCTGATTTTTAATATCTCTGACATGTTCTTTTAACCTACAACACAACGTTCTTTTAGTTTCTCCAATGTAAAATTTGCCACAAGGGCATTCTATACCATAAATTACCTGTTCTGATTTACAATTAAAAGTTCCTTTAGTTTCAAAAACAATTCCATTCAAGGTTTTAAACTGTGGAACTATATACTTACATATGGTACACTTTCCACATTTACTAGTACCTTGATGTTTCACCTGTTTGTACATTAACATCCTTGGTGTTTTAAATCGACTATGTACTATAAAATCCTGAACATTCCTTCCTCTATTATAAGAGAAACTAAGCCCTTTATTATTCAAAAATCTAATTCCTTTTAAGAACATTCCAGCTGAACATTACTCGTGTCTTGACTTGTTCAGACAGTACCAGTATGTTGAAACAAAATAAACTGTATCTTTTACTTCTTTCTTATTATAGTTACTACCCCTACTACCATTTTACAATTGTTTTGATTTTTGAGACTATACTTTAATTCACTCTCAGGATATCCTCTATTCTTAAATTTATTATAACTTGATAGATATTCTTTCTCCCTAATATTAGGGTTATTACATAGTCGCTTTACTCTATTGAATTCAGTGTAAGGAATAGATTTAATTACATGTGGTGGATGGTAACTAGTGCCATACAACACTGAGCCTGAACCCTGAAACTTCCTATGTATTTGATATTCTATCAATAAATTATTATGTCCTTTTAAGGTAATATCCAAATATTGTACCGTATTACCCATTTGTAATCCATCAAATTTTATATTCATGTTGTTATTCTCAATCTCCATCAAAAACTGATGAATACTATCTTTTCCTCCCCTACATACAAACAACAAATCATCAATATAACGGAAATATCCATAGACATATTTTTTATAAAAGGAATTGGTATATATATATTTATTCTCAAATATACCCATAAAAATATTAAGGCAGCCCCATTGCTGTACCTTGCCTTTGTCTATAGATATCTCCGTTGAACTCAAATATATTATTGTTTAAGCACATTTGTAGCAATTCTAACACATAATCAGCAACAGCTGTGTCACCTATACATTGCTTAACAGCCAACAGTCCATCCTCATGTTTTATACTTGTATATAAGCTCACAACATCTATCACCACAAAATACATACTTTCTTCCCATCTTATAGTTTTTATACAATTAATTAAAGAAAATACATCCTTTATATATGATGGCAGTCTATATACATACGGTACTAAATATGTATGTAAAAAAATTGACATATTATGTAAAAAACTATCAGTAGCTGAAACTATGGGACGTCACTCATTTTTATGTAACTTTGGTAAACAGTAAAAACATGGCATTCTTGGTTTATTTATATTAAATTTTTCTTTTACATCTTTATAAGAAAAATGTCTTAGTCTGTAACCTTTATCTATAATATACTCATATTTCCTCTGTGCATCCACATATTCAGATATTTTAATTTTTTCATATACTTCATTTTTCTTTAAATGTGCATAACACATATCCAAGTATTGGATGACATTTAATATTACCAATTTTCCCCCTTTATCCGAGGGTTTAAATACAATGTTATCATTTTGCCCCAAGTTTATTAAACTATTCCATTCTGCTTTATGTAAATTATAATTAATTTGTGCTTGATACTGCTTAAAATAATAAAAATCTGCTTCTAAATTATGCAATAATGATTTATATAAATATTTGATATTGTCATTACGATATGGAGGTGTAAAAGAACTTTTTACCTTAATTTTGCTAGTGTCCAATTCATTACATTCTCTGTTATCTAATTCAGAGTCACAAGAAAAAAACTCATCATCTGTACTAGTTATATTAAACTCTATAAATTCATTTCCTTCACTTTCAACATTTACATCCTTATTATTTTTAAAAAAATCCATAAGATGTAACTTTCTAGCAAAATTATAAACATCAGCCTTTAACATATGAATTCTGGGTAAAACAGTTGGAATGAATTTTAGCCCTTTATTTAATACATTTCTATCATTCTCTGTTAGTTCAATTCCTGACAAATTAACAATATGCTCACAGTTCAATGGACATTCCATCTCGTTGCTAAAATCAGTACCATTTACCCCTTTTGTGATACCGCTGATTCCCAAACCCTCCTCTGCTGTCCCTGTCCATTCCAACTCCGCTTGCGACTGGAGCGATCATTTTGAAAACATTCCAATCCTTGCTATTTCCTGGATTGGGAGTGCTGGAAATATTTCGGCATCTGAGTCGTCTTCCGTGTGTGATAAGCCACTTTCAGCTGAAGCTTGTCCTTTTCCTCCTGCCACGCCATTGTGCTCAGCTCGTTCAAATTGTGCTCGCTTCGGTTCACTTTGGTGTTGAATAGGAACGCCCTCTTGTTGTCGTAATCACGCAAGTCCCTATGTAACTTGTTTTTCTTCCGTTCTATTAAATCTAACTCATAGTCCAATAATTGTTGATTAGTTTGCACTAAAACTGTTGTAGATCCTCACTTTGATTTTGTTACAAATTTCTACACACAGATTCTTAATTTCTTCTCTTAACTTCTGTTTTTAGATTGTCTCTTTCTATTAATATCTGGACCCAGTCTCTACTGCACCGATGTGCAGCTTGTATCCATCTGTCATGAAACTGCTTATCCTCGGCATTCATCAAATCAATGGACTTTTCACAGTTAATATCTAACTCTTCATACCGCTGTAGACTTTGGAGATTCAAGAAAACAGATGTCTCTTTGTATAACAACTTCTCTATCTGAGAAAATAATTCTTGAATATCAGGAGCAACTGTAGCATCCGATTTCCTGCCAATTCTAGCAAACGGATTTTGCTGCCACAGCTTTCTGTCTTGCTGCCATTTATTATACATTGCTGAAGCTCTCTCAGGAACAGAGACATCTTCTCTCCCTATTCCATTATTAACATTCAAGGCACCCACTGTTCCATTAGATGAAACCAAGAAACTGTCCATAGATTTTTGAGTATTGTCCATACCAGATTCTCTAAACATTCTTGGAAGTGCAGCAAAGGAGTCACTAGCCATGAAGATTGCAAAACCACCAAAGGAAGATAGAAATACGATCAGTATTACCACGAAAGAAAAACTCCACTGCACTTCTGGATAATAATTTAATCCACTCAAAGGTAAAAGCACAATAACTTCTTCTCCACAATAATTTTCTGCAAACTTGCCTTTACAGAGTAAAAATTCCACAACACTGAATACTCACTTTAAATATATTTCAAAGACACACCTCTACTAACAATCAAGTAATTGCTCTCAATTAATTACCAATTAAGAATTTAAGAAGACAAACTACACACAGTAAAAATGTGTTTAAAAAAACATCTATGCAAAAAGAAAAATATACATTTTCCTAAACTTATTCCAAACTTTTCCAAGAACAGTCATGATTCAGTCCATTTGGACTTAAAGTATTAAATTTTAGTATAAGACATAGTTCCTTTCTCCTTAATATTTGTTTTACTTGCTGTTCACTACAATATGCCTCATTATTAACTTTATCCAATACTGTTACTTTTAAATTGTCAGGTTTACTATTATGATACTTATAAAATGTACTGCCAAAGGGCTACTTTCTTTCTGATTTTTAATATCTCTGACATGTTCTTTTAACCTACAACACAACGTTCTTTTAGTTTCTCCAATGTAAAATTTGCCACAGGGGCATTCTATACCATAAATTACCTGTTCTGATTTACAATTAAAAGTTCCTTTAGTTTCAAAAACAATTCCATTCAAGGTTTTAAACTGTGGAACTATATACTTACATATGGTACACTTTCCACATTTACTAGTACCTTGATGTTTCACCTGTTTGTACATTAACATCCTTGGTGTTTTAAATCGACTATGTACTATAAAATCCTGAACATTCCTTCCTCTATTATAAGAGAAACTAAGCCCTTTATTATTCAAAAAATCTAATTCCTTTTTAAGAACATTCCAGCTGAACATTACTCGTGTCTTGACTTGTTCAGACAGTACCGAGTATGTTGAAACAAAATAAACTGTATCTTTTACTTCTTTCTTATTATAGTTACTACCCCTAGTGTTTGCATTGTGACTACTAAGCTTTACTGGTGCTCTATGGGGGGGGGGGGAGTTTTACTAGAGATGGTTAGAGAGAGGTGAGTGTAGTATGTTAATAAGGTGAATGTTTGATTGGTTTGGAGAGGTAGAGAGTGTGGTTTGGTTGTATAAGTTTAGGAGTACAGGGGGTGGGTGGAAATTGGGAGTAGGGTATGGGGAGCAGAGTGAGCCTGCAGGGCGAATGGAGCGGGTTGGAGCAGGTAAAGGAAGAAATTCCAGAGACAATCAGTGAGCAGTGGACTCCTGAGGAGCCCTTGGTAGTTCCAGGTGAGTGGAGTGTGATAGCTCAGCTGTTTGATTGCTAAGTGATAGTAGAGAGGAATAGGAGGACAAGTAGATAAGTAGAGAGGGACAAGTTTAGGAGCAGTCAAGTACAATAAGGTAACTGAAAGGTAGTCTGGAATCCAATACAGGGAAGTAGTGATAATAGAAGACCACTCAGGCCTAGATTAGGGTGTCACTTAGTGGGCAATAGGTATAGTACAGCAAAACCCGAGGATCCAGAGATAGCTAGAATAATGGGCTCAAGTAATAGTTCCTAAGGAGATAAGAGTAGTTACCTATTGGGTAAAGAGCTGTATGGCTGCTGGGTACCTGCCTCGATGGTGTGATTACATATACCACTATGTTACTGAGAGCAGTAGAGATTAACAATAGTTCTAGGAAAAAAAAAACGTACTTCCTTCTTTCCTTTGGTGACTGGGAATTTGAAATAGGACGGTAGGTTTCTTTGGGCTGTAGATGAGCAGGCTGAAACTAAGAACAAGGGGTCCTTATTGAGCAGGCAGGAAGGATTCACAAGTCTTAATGCAGGAATGGAGGTTGAAAGCTAAGTAGGTTGGAAAGAGAATAAGCAACAATTTCAGTGGTAAGACAGCAAGTTATACCAGGTTCATTCAATAACAACTTTGAAGAGACAGAGTTATGTCATAGATAAAAAGCATATAGAGCACATGCACATTCCAAGTTAGCTAACAAGTCACAACAGAAATGCCTCTGCAGGTAGGCTAGTTGTTAAACTATTCATGCTTTACCATTCATAGAAGAGAAACACATTTCCCAGTGTATTGACCTAAAACCAGCAGAGTAATGACTACATTAAAACAAATTACAGCACAGTCCCCTATAACACAGGTAAATAACTACAGAGCAACTCTGGGTCACTAATAAGAATGCAGAAATAATTAAAAAATATTTTAAATATCATAAATAGAACCATAAATGCAGCTATGGCCCGGTATCAGTCAGGAAAAGCCAAGACAATAAGTGATTATTATTAAACACAGCACGAGGTGGCATTAGCAAATAAACCAAGCCCAGTAGCTCATTACATGCTTGGCAACATTGTAAAACAATCAAACATGATGTCAACAAAAATGTTAAGCGAGATGCATATAAACAGCTTCCTGAATTGTTCCTCCCACTAAGATTTGTGCCATATGTTCACAGCCAAAACTGCCAGTGCATTCCATATATTAGGTTTAATACATGAGGCAGTGTTCCGTTTCAGCCATAGTAACAGATTTAAACTAGCCCTGCTTGGACCCTGAGTGGTTTAAGAACAGTTGTCAGGCTTTTTATAGTTCAGGTGGATAAGTACTGACTATATGCAGTATAAAGAAGTTAGTGGTAATAAATCGACCTGAACTACTCTACAATAACCCTATTAGATAAGATGGACTTAAATAAGTGAGGTAACTAAAGGTTTGGTTATAAAATTAGGCTTGGTGAAAGGAAGATTAGAACATGAAAGCACCAAACTACCAGTTAATGGAGTGCTCCGGTTTAGAAGGAAATCAGTTCACCATTGTGGAGAAAGAAGTCGTGCTCCCTCATAGTGCAATCAGACAATTTAGATATATATATATATATATATATATATATATATATATATATATATATATATATATGTTTTTAGGCAATGCCTGTATGTAGTACTGAGCTCTCACTTCAAAGTAATTACAGAGGTGAGAGAGAAAAGCCACCAAGAAGGCTAGGCAAATCACTGGCACTATTGATGGAGTAGAGACCATATAAAATATAGCTAAATGCTATTAACAATACAGCATTCCAATATGTCTGTCAGCAAATTATCAAAAACCCTCAGACAACCTGAAATATAGTTATATTCTATAATAATACAAGGCTATCATATTTCTGTCTAAATGCCATTAGTAATACGACGTTTTCATATTTTTGTCGGCAAATCATCAAAAAAAAAACCCTCATACCACGTAAAATATGGATAAGTGTTATTAGTGACAGAACAATCTCATGTATCTGTCAGCAAATTATCAGAAACCCCTCAGGATTCAAACAGCAGAACTAACAGATTAAAAGAACACATGTACATTATATGCAATGTGATACACTGACATTCATACACACACAACCCAGTTATCAAGGGAGAATTACACATGAGTTTTGCTTTGATTTATGTGCATGTTAGTATATGTAACATGACCATGCTCTCATTTTGCAACTGAGTACATCTCACATTTGTTATAGTTAGATAACTGTAATTGTGGGTAACAGCATGCTGTTCTGCAGATAAGCTGGTAAAAATGACAGTTCTGTGTCTGTGTCAGGTCCTTCTAAATTACAGTACATAAATGCATAACATGAATGAAGAGTCACACTTTCTACCATTCACAAGATGCAGGTTGCCACCACAAATTCTCATTTCCTAAAGTAATACTGTTACTGGAATGATTGTACAGGTGCACATGATTCTTCTCAGTGTGTCCCCATTTTTATATGTGTGTACATTGCTATCACAACTTCAGATAGAGAGAGCAACAAAAGTGTTAACCTGTATGTATTTCAGAGATCGACCATGTGTATGTAGATGATTTCCTTTGATTACTCTCACAGTTCCATTCATCTGTGCCATGGGTGTAGCTAGGCATCCTCAATGTACTTCAGTAAAAATGCGTTTTTTTTCTGAGCATCTCTCAGGAAATGCATATTGGAAACAGTACATAATTTTTATAACCTATAACCAAAAAAAAGCACCCAAAATCCAGGGACTATGTCACGAACAGTTTAATAACAAGTAATAATGCTGAAATATTCCACAACATGTTTTCGTCCTTTACTTCATCAGATGAAATCACACCAGTGAACTCACCTTATATATATTAAACTAATTACAAAATACCCAATAATAAAACAGATCCAATCAAGCAATTTCAAAGACAATTTAAAAAAATATATATACAAGCACCACTGTGATTAATTATACCCAGTTAAAATAGTTACAAATAAAAGTGTAAATGTATAATATATAAATATGTATGTATATATAGTTTATATAAACATTTCTAAAATTCCATAATCTATTGTGCTATAAAAATTCATATAAAATATACCCAAATAAATAAATACAACAATACTATAATTTGGCAGACCTCAATTTTAAAACTGGAATAAGTGAAATCATTTCATTAAGACCCGGTGTTCTGTTGGCTTCTAATATAATTTGCCAAAATAGTTCTCTGTATTCTACTAGTGTTTCCCAATTCCCACCTCTAGGGTCAACTAACACACTTTCTAAAACAAAAAATCTAAATGTTGCAGATTTACATACAATAGTATGTTTATACAATGCATTGTTTTCCTTTTTGCCAAGCTCTTTATGCCAATTCCATTGGCAAGACTTGGAATGCCCTCCCAAGCAACCTTAGACAAATGACCACTCTGGACCAATTTAAAACTCACCTCCGAGCGTTACTAAAAACCCAATGGCTTTGCCCATGCCCTAACCCCGACTAATATCACATGCCCTTGACCCCAAACAGCCTAGCCAAGACACTTTGCAACCCAATTCCAAAGGGTACACCCTATAACCATTACAATCCATCTCACCAACTCCTTTTTTCCCAGGATTACATTTTTTTATTACTTATTGTTCTTATCCAGTATTACATGTTTATACTACTTATTGTTCTAAATGTCTAACTTCTATTGTATTGTCGGTATATGTGCTCATGTACCTCTGTTCTTTGGAGCTTTTCTCCCCGGGCCTCCACTGAAAACGGATATGTATCCAGCTGGACTAACCCGGTCAACAAATGTAAAATAAATAAATAAAAATACATTTTTAGTCCTAATATCATAAAGATGCTCATAAATTCTTTGCTTGAGCATTCTTTCACTTTTCCCTATATAAAATGAATCACATTTTGTATGAAAGGTCAATTAGTTTGTCTTAGTAGAATGACCTCTGATGACACTACTTACAATATTGAATGTTGAATTTTGAAAGGTTTATTTTTAAACAGAGGCTACCCGGGCGAACTTTTTACCAGGTATGTAGTGAGGTTACTAGTGAAAGAAGAGGCAAGTTTGCACCTATTTTAGGTAAAGGTGAAACTTGTGTAAGACAAGAGTTAAATAACGAAAATAGTGGTGTTAAATATGAAACCGGTATTACTACAACTTACAATGGACAGTCAGGAATAGTTAAAAGAGTTATTGACAAAGAATGGAAAAACTTTGCTAGATTATCTGATTTAAAACACATTTTTGACAACGAATTGAAATTTATTTACAGGAGGGGTACCAACATTAAGAACATTTTAGAGAGAGGGACAAATGAAAGAATGTTTGAAAATGGTACTAGGAAAAAGTAGGGTTGTTTAAATGTGGAAGGTGTAGTTATTGTACACACCTCACTGTAGGAGAGTCATTATATCTACCGAGTAGACAAAAGAAATTAACATTAGATGCATTTGTTAATTGTAATACCAAGGGTATTATATATTTAGCTAGTTGTACAAAATGTGATTCATTTTATGTAGGGAAAAGTGAAAGAATGCTCAAGCAAAGAATTTATGAGCATCTTTATGATATTAGGACTAAAAAGGAAAACAATGCACTGTACATACTATTAACTATTAACAGAAATTAATGTGACATAACAAATGTAAATAGGTTATATTACTGTGCAGCTAAACTAATAACAGATAAAATCTTGCCACAAAAATACAGAGTAATAAGGGAAAAAAAGAGAAGAAATCATATATTGTCATGGAAGCATCAAATAAGAGAAAACTATAAAGCAATTAAGATGAGAAGCATCACTTTTAGAAGAATATAGAAGAGGGAACAGATCTACAAAAAATATTTATAAAGATAGCTGTGATAAAAGCAATGCACTGTATCAGAACAGACCAGAATCTATCATACACTATTGCAAATAATAAATTAAAGATATCAGCACAGGTAAAAAAACATAGAAGATATGCTGATAAATACAAAGAAAGAAGAAAAAGCAATTCATTGATGAATCAAAAAAAAACTGAGAAACAAAACAAAAGGGAACAGAAATACCACAAAAAGAGAGACTCACATTTTGGAGAGATATTTATGAAAACCTTGTGGAACATGGCAAAATGCTGAAAGGAGAGAAAAGTTAAAAGAAACAGTAAGTTCAAATGTGCAAAATATGAAATAGGATGAGGTAATGGACAGATAAATTAAACAAAATTAAGAAAAACTCTTAAGTGGAAAAAAAACCCAGGCCCAAAAGCAATACTTAACTTTTGGTTAAAAGTATTAACATCTTTACACAAAGATTTACCCCTGAGTAGGAAACTACAGATGTGTAAAATCTTACCATAACAGTAGATGTCCTTCTTTTCACTGTTGCAGTATTCATCATAGAAGGGATGTCCTGCTCGGGGCAGCCTGACACTCGGCCAGCATGAAAAAGCCTAAAAAAACACGATCTTGTATTTGCCGTATGTCACATTTATGCTCCACACACAGAATGTAAGGTATAAAAGAGATGTTCAGATGCAACTCACCTAGAATTTAATTGCCCCAAAAGAGTATAGTCACCACAGGACAAAGGAGTCCATGCACATCTAGAAAAAAAAATGCAGAACAAACAAGAGGGGTTGGAGGGAGGGAGGGAGCGAATACTGCAATAGTGAAGAGAAGGCTATCTACTGTTATGGTAAGATTTTATACAACTGTACTATGTCCTTCTATATCACTGTTGCAGTACTCATCATAGAAGGGAGAGTAAAAAAGCTCAAGAAACAGAGTGGAAGGTGAATGGCTGATAAGAGACCTCAACACACCCACATAAAATGTTTTCAACAAAACCTGCTCTGGCCCTAGAAACCATATCCTAATTTTAATGCTTAGTAAAGGTATGCACTGAAGACCAAGTAGCAGCTTCAAGGATGGAATGGGTGTCCAACCCCTTGAAGAAGGCGCCAGAAGAGGCAGCAGCAGCTCTAGTGGAATGAGCTCTAACAGAAGTAGACAGAGATTTGCCATGAAAAGTGTAACAAAAAGAAATGGCCTTAGATATCCAAGAGGAGATGGTTTGCTTAGAAACAGCCAACTTAAAGACCTGGGATGAAAGAAAGCAAAAAGCTGACCAGACTTACAAATAGTCCTAGTTTTATCCAAACAGTACCTGCGCTGTCTGAGCAAATCGCATGTATGCAGCACCCTCTCACTCGCAGACTGAGGAGAAGGGAAAAAGAAAGGGAGTTGTACTGACCGATTCAAGGACAACTCATTTACTACCTTACAGTACAATAAGTTGCACAATCCACTAAGGTGCACATGTGCTTTCTGTTTATTAACTTCTACCTATGTAAAATTTTAGAATGTATAAATGTACCTACTGTTTGTGTATAAATGTAAATAGAAATGTAACCACTCTGTGTTTAATTTGAACTTAATATAACACAATGTAAGCAAATGGAGCTTTATCCAAGAGGAGATGGTTTGCTTAGAAACAGCCAACTTAAAGACCTGGGATGAAAGAAAGCAAAAAGCTGATCAGACTTACAAATAGTCCTAGTTTTATCCAAACAGTACCTGCGCTGTCTGAGCAAATCGCATGTATGCAGCACCCTCTCACTCGCAGACTGAGGAGAAGGGAAAAAGAAAGGGAGTTGTACTGACCGATTCAAGGACAACTCATTTACTACCTTACAGTACAATAAGTTGCACAATCCACTAAGGTGCACATGTGCTTTCTGTTTATTAACTTCTACCTATGTAAAATTTTAGAATGTATAAATGTACCTACTGTTTGTGTATAGATGTAAATAGAAATGTAACCACTCTGTGTTTAATTTGAACTTAATATAACACAATGTAAGCAAATGGAGCTTTTCTCCGTGGGCCTCAGCTGAAAATAGGTATTACCAGTCAGACTTTCCCAGTAAACAAAGACAAATAAATAAATAAGTAGAAATAAATACTTCGGGAATAAAAGAAGGATTAGTATGAAGGAACACCCTGTCCCTGTGAAATACCAAAAAATGAGGAATGGCCATAAGGGCCTGGAGCTCAGAAACCCTCCAAGCAGAAGTAAAAGGGAGCAACAAAACAGTCTTGCAGGTATAAAGCTACAAAGAAGCAGAATTGGTAGGCTCAAAAGCAGTCTGAGTCATTTTGTCAAAAGAAAATTAAGGTCCCAAGGAGGAGGAATAGGTTTTCTTGGAGGTCTAATATGCATGACACCTTTAAGAACCTGACCTGGAAACAAGAAGTCAAAGGAGGATTCAACGGCAAACAAGCAGAAATGGCTTGCAAATGGGCCTTCACAGAAGAATAGGCCAAGCCAGACTGGATCAACTCACACAAATAAGAGAGGACCAGAGGGACCCCACTGAAAAAGGGTCTCAGTTACAAGCATAGCACTAGACCGAAAAATCTTTTCCATTTTCACATATAAGATTTTCTGGTTGAGGGTTTCCTTGCCACCTGTCAAACCCTGAGCATGTCCTCAGAAAAGATGCACCTGAAAGGGATCAAAACCCAATCACCCACAATGTCAGTTGTAGAGTGGACAAGTGGGGATGGATGAGAGACCCTTGTCCTGTGTGAGGAGATCCATCTGGTGAGGTAGCTTGTGATGATTGTCCCTGGCCATATGCATTAAGGGGGGAACCAGTGCTGTCTTGGCCAAAAGGGAGTCACTAGCAAGATTTTTGGGGAGTCCAGTCGAATCTGTTGCTGGACTCTTGGAAGTATAGGAAGAGGAAGAGGATGGAAAACATAAAGAAATATCCCCTTCCAAGGAAAGGAAAGGGCATTTATGTTCCATGCCAGATAGCATGGCACTGTAGAACAGAAGAGAGGAAGCTGCCTGTTCAGAGAGAAGGCAAAAAGATCTACCTGAGGAATACCCTGCTAATGGACAAAGTCCAGAAACATGTCTCTGTGAAGCATCCATTCATGAGCCTGTGTTTTGGACCCGCTCAGAGAGTCCATCACTAGATTGTGCTCTGAAGGAATGCCTGAAGAGTTAACTGATAACTAAGAGCCACTTTCCAAGCCTGAAGCACCATCCTGCAGTGGGGGTAAGATTTTGTGCATACCACATAACTGTAGTTTTGTCTGCGTATACCTTCAAGGGGCCTGGAAAGAACATGGGGAGAAAAGCCTGAAGTTCCATAATCAGAGCTCTCATCTCTTTGATTTTGATATGGTCTGACTTCTGATGGGGAGGACAAAGACCCTGAACTTTCAAGTGGCCAAGAGAAGTCTCCCATCCCATGTTGGAGGCACCAGTGAACAGCCCTTGGAAGGAACTGGAGGCTGAAAGGGCCAGCCTGGGTTGAGAGTGAACTGTTGAATCAACCACTTGAATTCCTTTTTGAGACATGGAAGGAGAGGTACATTGAAATTTAAGGAGTGACAATACTGCAAATTAGCTGACTTGAGGTACCGTTGAGGCTTCTACATATGCAGTCTGGTAAGAGGAAGCATTGTAATATAAGAGGCCTTGAATTCGGGGCCTGAAGAAACTCCCTGGCTGGGTGGCAGTCAGAGGAAGAAGAGACTGACAGAAGGCTGTCAATAACAGTACCTTTGCAGGTGAAAGAGATGCCAACATTAGCACCGTCTGAATCCTACATCCCAGATACATGTGATTCTGAGAAGGAGACAGGGTGGACTTTTGGAAGTTGATAGTAGACCCCCAGACACTGAAGAAGAGAGATGGTGAACTGCAGATCCTGTAATGATCAACTGGGAGAAGGCACCTGAAAGAACAGGTCATTTAGATATGGAAAAATCAGAATACCTTGGAGCCTGCAGAAGGCAATCACAGAAGCTAGGCATTTTGTGAATATCCTTGGAGCACTAGAGAAGTGAAAGGGCAAACAAGGAACTGAAAATGAGAGGAAGACATAGAGAAATGTAAAAACTTCCTAAAGAGAGGGTGAATAGGGATATGAAAGTAAGCATCTTTCAGATCCAAGGACCCCAGAAAAGCCTGGGGTAATAAAAGAGGAAACAGAATTTAATGAGTAATCATCCAAAAAGAGGGGATCTTGAGAAAGGTGTTGAGCCAGACAAGATCCAAAATAGGTCTCCAAGTGCCCTCCTTTTGAGGAATCAGGGACATCCTGGAATAAAAAAAACCCTTCCCACTTGGGAAGGAGGGACAGGTTGAATGGTCCCTTGGTTGAACAGCGACCCTAGAACCTCTGGAAAATGAGGAAGCTGGTCTAGAGGAGGTTGAGGAATCCCTGAAAAAGGAAGGAGAGATTTCCATACCATGAAGTAGCCCTGATGGATGATAGAAAGAACCCAAGAGTCTGAAGTGATAAGATGCCAATTTGTAAGACAAAGGGAGAGCCAAAGGGACAAAGGAACCTGGTCTAATAGAAGGGGGGGAGAATTGTCAATGAGAAGCAGGCTTATCACATAAAGGAGGCTTTTGGGCCACAGAAAGTTAAAAAGCCTTAGTGGAGAGGCCACCTCCCACCCGTCCTGCCTTAGAGGCGGCCTGGTGGAGTTGTCTGTGAACAAAGCAGACTGAGAAGTATAATTCCTCTGGAACATATGGATAGGAGAGACAAAAATATGTTTAAAGTCCTGCAAGGCTTTGCTTTCTCTTGAAGAGACGTAAACATGTCAGCAGCAGTCCCAAAAAGATGTGTATTATCCAAAGGAGCATCCAACAACTTGGCCTGAATCTCCTCAGGTAGAGACTGGAGATGAAGCCAAGAATAATGCCTCATGATGGACCCAAAAGCCACAGCACTAGAAGAGGTACACTTACTAGAATGGTGAGACACTTATAAAGTGAAACCTAAAAAAGGTAGTGGGAGATTCAATAAAGCCTACAATTTAATTTTGACCATGTGGCACGAGGTGCACATGGCCATAAAAAGTTTTAGATTCAGTAAACTCTGCATAGCGGCATGCAGCTATGCGAACTCATGCACAAACATGGACATTTTCATGGCATGCAAATTATAGAATAAGTAGTTGAATTTTATGATAATGAAGCAAATCAACATGGTGGAGTGCTTCAACAACCTGTAAAGCAACTGTGTAGACGCCGTGTTTGTGTTGGCTGTGTACTTTAAAACTTTCCAAAAACAGACACAGAAAGGAGTCTACAAAGAAACAAGAGCAAGTAAAAGCTCTTACATTTGTACAGAACTGTCCTTAACATGTAACACTACATATATTCTGACCTAATTATACTGGGTGGATGCTAGAAAATCAGTGTAACAATTATAATAATTCCTTTTTAAGTGCCATGACATAAATACAACTTCGCTGCCCCACTCCCAAATAAAGAATATACTTGTAAGTAATCCAAGCTGCTAAAATGTGTAAACCTCCATGAAACAGAGTATTATACTGTAATGTAAGCATATGCAGTATGTAGCTGATGGATTACAGTCCCATTTTACTAAAACATGTATTCCTCAGTTACAACATTGGGATCCTGTGCAGTTTCCCTGCCTACACAGCTACTAACTGTGTTGATTCCAAGCTGTCAACACAATGAAGATGCAAATAAGGTCAAAACTCATTGGAGTTGTTGAATCTCAAAAAAGTAATCACGTAGGGATGTTCACTTCATGTAGGCACTTCCACAGTGTTCATGTTGAATGCATGACAATAGTGAATGCTAACATTAGGGGGAGTCTGTCAGGTTACACTTGTGGAGGCGAACAGTAGGGCTGTGATGGGCGAAAGTGCATGTAAGCAGTGCACAATTCCCAAGTTCTGTGTCATCCTCATTATTTGGTTATTAAAATGTGTGGTCTCTGTCTTTTATTTTTCATTGCCATTGTTTGAGCTATAGGGTGCTTAGTGCAACCACGAGAAATAGAGGAATGAATGGCAGGTTTATCTGGGTTGTTATGTAACTATTCCTGTGGCAGCACATGTATGTGTTAAGGCTGGAATATAGATGGTCCTGGGTTCTACTATAGGGTGTGCAACCTTTCCTTCAATTTTTTATGGTCCATATTTGCCTGATATCAGGAGAACAAAGGAAATGTCAATTTTGCCTCTGCTTACCTTATTTATGTGAAGGTGCACAGAGATGCGTGGAGGTGTGCATAGCGCACTAGTGAGCAAACAACAGGTGTGTTTAATAGATGCTAGTTATAGCATAAGCAGGTGAATTACATGTTAATCAACCAATCCAACACAGTGGAGCTATTCAACTATGTATAAAGTATCCATGTAGCCTCCATCCTGTATTTTCTTTTATCCTTCAATCCCATTGGCGTAGAGACAAGGAAATTTTAACTGACACAATGCTAGAGGCTGCTGCAGCTATTCTACATCTGCATGTGCTAGAGGCTGAAGACAATGCTGCTGGTGCTGCTGACAATAGGCCTAGGCTAAGAAGGAGAAGAGTGTTCAGGCTGAGAGTAACTTTCCAGGTACTACATGAGCTGGAGATTGTAGAGCACTACAGATTGGACAGGAGCACATTACAGGAACCCTGTGAGCTCTGCCAGCCTCACCTTAGAGCTAGAGCCAACCAAGGGGAACCTATCTCAGTGAAAACTAAGGTATGTGTAACCCTTAGAATATTAGCTACTGGTACTTTTTAAAGACCTGGATACTATGCTCATACATGCCAGTGAGCACATATTTTTCCCCCATAGGTTTGAAGAGAGGGCCATCAATATGAAACTGTTTTACTATGTAGCACACTACCCTATAGTACTGGGTGCCATAGATTGCACTCATGTACACATTAAGACACCAGCTGGTGAACAAGGTAGAATCTACATTAACCACAAGGGATTCTACTCCATCAACTACCAAATTGTGTGTAATGCCCAGGGAATTATCTTGAATGTGTGTGCTGGGAATCCTGGCAGTTGTCATGATCCCCATATCTGGCACACATCACAGCTGTATGAGATGTTTGCTAGGGGGGACATCACACAGGACCATTTACTTGGGGTTGCTGGCCATGCCCTAGGAACCGTGGCTGATGACACCCATCAAAAGTGCACACATACCCATGAAAGAACACTATAATAAGGCACACACTCAACCTAGAGACACCAGAGAGCATGTGTTTGGACTTCTGAAGTCAAGGTTCCAGTGCTCAGATATATCCGGTGGAGCCCTGCAGTATAATCAGTGCATATGTACACAAATATTCACAGTATGTGTTATGCTCCATAATCTGATCCTGCGGAAACAGCTGCAGCAGGATCAGCAAGGAGAAGGGACACACATCCTCCCACCAATATCTAGGTCACCACATCCACAGTCACACGAGGACTCAGAGGAGGAACCCCCAGCTGCTGCCCCTGTAGGTGGAAGTAGGCATGCTTAGTATGGCCTTGCTTTGGCTAAGAGACAACCCATAGCATATTCACTGACTGCCTAGGGACCTAATACCTTTCTCCTATTCACATACATGTAGTAAAATTGATGCCAGGCAACTCATACAACCTTTACCTCCCCGTCTATTGGCTGTGTACCGCTTGCATCAGACAGAGTCAGCACTGAACTAATGGTGTGTTAACTGCTGCATTTGCAAGGTAAGTCATGAACTTAGAGTGTATGTTTTCAATAATATTATGGCAAATCCTTGTATTTCACAACTTAGTATAGTAAGCAAGTAAATAGTGTTGGATTTGCACAGAAATTACCTTAACATGTGGCACCAGACACTTATTTTACTTATATCTGTCCATTCGTAATTAGCAGGCCTCAGGCATGAAAGAGTCACACTCTCATATCTATGAAGAATTCAGATGTTCCCTGCATGGCCTCAGTTTAGCACCATACCTTTGTATTGGTAAATCATTAAAGACAGAAGTTAGAAAGTGATTATACACATTGCAGTTTCATACTTCAAACTTGTTTGTGTTGTAACAGTAACTGAGCTTTGTCCCCCACAAAAGATGAGTGTACCCTTGTTCCTGTCATCACAGTAACTCAGCTATGCTACCTCCAAAAGAACAGTATATGCATGTTTGTGGCATCCAACTTGGACTTCATTTGTTGGCAACTGAATATCATATTATTCCCAGTTAGTATTCTCTCACATGTTAAGGTCAATGATGTAGAATGGCTTACATACTGCATGTGTTAGATTACTGATGAATGATCAAGAAACACAGAAAGGTAACACAGAGCTGTATACTTGTAAGCATAATTATAACAGGTTGCTTGATCACTGACTTCTCTATGTCCAAATATAGCAAAGATAATTAAATTTACAAATCACAGCTGATGGTTTGACAGCAGTGTACATTCTGATGCAGTTGGTTGTTTGAAGAATATCTTCATTTCATTGATGTAAAGCTGTTTGTGTGGCAAAGAGGACTAAGGCATCCCCCTTGTTTTCTGAAACTGTATTGGTGTGAAGGTCCAAATCCTGACATATGTAGAAATTTGTGAGGTGTACTATCAATTTTTACTTTGCTTTTACAGATTTTGCATATGTGTTCCTTAGTTTTATTATCTTGTCCTCTTTGTCTTCTTTTAAGTCCACTTTTGTGTGATACGCCACATCCTGAAAAATGGTTTGACTTATCTTATCTTGTCTGCACAATGAGCAACACTGGGGGAAAAGGGAAAAAAACAGATTGCCTAGCAAGCAGACACCCAAAAAGAGAAAACAGGTACATTAAATTAATGCTCTTAGCCATTGCAAAAAGCCGTCCTGGAGTACAGATGGGACTGGTATATAGCAGCAAACATTAGCAATGCAGCATGTGTTTGCACGCTGTTTCCCTGTGTGCAAACAGGCATATCTTGCGTGTGTATACACTTTGTTAACCATCGCACAAATCCAATGCTCATTGTGTTATGTAATTCTATATATGATATTTTATTATTGATGCTCATTGACCAGTTGCTTTATATGACATAAAACTACATGTGTAAACATTGCAAACTAAGGGCACAATACAACTATATGTCATATATTTACAGTACATCTATTTGTTTCCCCCAAAACCAATCAAACAAGCACTACAGCCCTAGGGTCTCATTACTTTTCCCACACATATATCAACCACAGTACAGAGTGTTATACATAATGTTGTGTGCTTACCCATGGACAGGGCCACCTGATAGTACTCACTGGCTTGCTCTGCAAAACACAAACAGCCAAGCGTGCTCAGTAAGGGTACTTGTGTTGTTACACCGCTAGGCTTCCAAACAGCCTACTGCTACTAGCCTCATATGACACTGTGAAGCAATGTATCTATTTTAATATGCTGTTTTAACAGCATATTAAAACTTCAAAAGAGACCACAGCTCTCTCTGTTCTGAGTCAGGCAGAATACCACTGTCTTTCTAGTTGCCTGCCTCTTATGTTAATCTGACCATATATCTAATTTCTCTCTACTTTCACTGGCTTATGTGAGTAATCACAAAATCATCATTTTTGAAATCCCACCCCTTCAATTATTTAAATTTATTGGCCATCCTACAGTATTTCATAGTACCAAATTACAAAAGTGACCACCCCTTTCAATCCATCTTGCTGTTTTAAAAATAGTAACTCTCCACTAAACCTTAGTTACCTACTTTCACATCTAACTTCTCTAGTGCACACTGTAGAGTGCATTCTTTTCAATCTTACCTTTAAGCATCCATGTGACTAGCACTTTCTCTAATACCTGCTGGAAAGCACTAGGAAGCCTTAAACTCATACAAACACTGAACTCTCCTTGTTAATAAGGAGAAATTAATAGTAGGCACTAAGCCTATAATTGCAAAGTACCTTGCTAAGGAAACAGCTCCTGTACTTTACAAAGAAAAAAAAAAGCCCCAAACCAGGCATGTCCAAGGATCAGCTTCCGGTGATTTCTCCTGTCCACCTGGTGAATCTGGGTATACTGGGGCAATACAGCAATTGCCTCATGTACACAGACAACCCACTCCTCCTACCACCCAACACTACAACCTGTGAGAGATGCACTTACATAGCCAAAATGGAAGCAAAGCTCTCTCCACCCAAGATTGTGCTAAACAGTCAAGAGGAGAAGGTTAACACCCACACTACATCTCAAGCAACACATAGCCCTTCTAAACCCGTGCCACCAACACCCACATATAGCAACACTAAATCCACATATGCAGAGGCCCTTAACTGTAACCTGCCCAAGCAACAAAGACCTCTGAAGCTGAAATGCAAACAAACACCAATCACAACCAATGTGTCACATAGTTCACAACACCAGTGTGCCACCCAGCAACAGCCCCTAAGGCAAGACAATGTACCTAACACTTTAGTCATAGGTGACTCTATAGTCCGGCACACTGATGTCCCTCTCACCAGGTTGAATAAGGAGAAAATTACAGTAAGATGCCTGTCGGGTGCCAGGATCCACCACATAACGCATGCACTCAAGTCACTCCACAACAAGTACAAATATGACTCTGTCATTGTCCATGTTGGAGTGAATGACTTGAGACGTACCTCCCTGGACTACATGAAAAGAGACATGGAAGAGCTCTCGGATCATGTGGCCCAGGCAGGTATGACCCTAGCCCTGAGTAACATCCTGCCTTCGCCCAGAATGATACCACAATATAAGGATAAAATGATTGACTTCAACAATTGGCTAAGCTTATGGTGTCATTCAAAGGGGATCCAGTATCTGTCTGCCTGGGATGACATGATTGACAGACCACGATGCTTTGCCAGAGATGGTCTGCACCTGTCGCCCCTGGGATTCAGGTTACTGGCTAGGGCTCTTGCCACCCCTATAGTGCCTTTTTTAGGCAAACTTCAAAGGACAAAACCACCACCGTAACAGGTACAAGCATGTAAAATCTGAAGGTAATGCTTCTCAATGCTAGAAGTCTAAACCTCAAAATGCACTTTCTCGAGGCACTCCTAAAAATGGAGAACATCGATATCTGTGCAGTAACTGACACCTGGTTCAAGGCTCCAGAGAGCACCCCTGCAATACCAGGCTACAACTCTTACCACACGTTTTGGCCACCAAACCAGGACCGAAACACTAAAGGTGGAGGAGTGTCAATATTCACCAAGGATATTCACACCACCAGGCTAGTTGGCCAACACAATGTGTCTGAAATTCTCCAAGTGCAACTAACAGTAGGTAAGACTGCAATCCAAATTGTAGCTTGCTACAGATCCCCCACCATACCCCAAGATTCTCACTACACCTTTTTAAACATACTGGAAAATATTAAGATAGAACCAAACACCCTAATACTGGGTGATTTAAACTACCCTGCCATTAACTGGGAAAACTACTCATGTCCCAACACCTTTGCGCAATGATTCTTGGAATTCATAAATTCCAACGCCCTGGATCAACTAATCCATAGTCCCACCAGGGGCTCCAATATCCTAGACCTGGTCATTACCAACATGGCAAATCAATGCTCCATACCTATGGTCACCCCCTCGTTAGTCAGGTCTGACCATAAGCTAATCACCCTTAACATCCACATCCCACCCCCACCCTCCAGTAAAGAAACCACTATAAAAAACTCCAAAGCCAACTTCATGCTACTCAAGTCAGAAGTGACAAACTTCATGACACCCATGCAGATGGGAACTGAAAGTTCAACTGCTGAATCCTACACTAAGGCACTGTACGAGCACATCCACTCATGCATGAATCGTGCCATCCCAAATAGAACCAAAATGCTCTCATCCAAAAAAAGGAAGCCAATCTGGTGGTCCCCTGCCATAAACAAACTTTACAACAAAAGGAAGAAACTTTTGCAGAAAAGAGGAAAATCCCAGGATGCAAAAAACTCCCTTACTAGCCTCAGTAAGAAACTGAGATGCCTCATAAAATCCTCCAAAGCTAGTTATGAAAATAAAATTGCCAAAGATTCCAAAGACAACCACAAAGCATTCTATAACTATGTCAAGCATCTAAATGGCAATGCTCAGATCTGCTCTGAGCTAAAACAGAATGGCAATAAATATACTGATTCAAAGAATATTGCCAATATCCTGGCAGATCGATTCAGTGCCAACTTCACCCCCCTCTCACCCCCTAAATGGCCCATCTCAATACCGGAAGATTGCCAAATTCCAGTAATAACGGCCATACAGGTACAAAACGCACTCTCTAAAGCCAAGAATACAGCATCCATGGGACCTGATGACATCCCGGGATGTGTACTACATGAACTACAACATGAACTGGCACCTCACCTAAGTGTCATGTTTAATCATAGCCTCACCTCAGATTTCATGCCCACTGAGTGGCGCAGAGCTACAGTTATCCCAATCCACAAGGGGGGATCCACCTTGGATCCCAGAAACTACCATCCCATCAGTCTGACAAGCCTTATCTGCAAGGCCATGGAGCATATTATCATGGAACTTATAAACAAAGACATTGGCAACCTTCAAACACTGGACCCCACCCAGTTTGGGTTTGTGAAGGGCCGATCTTGTCTCCTGAACCTGATTGACTTCTTTGAATCAGTCTTCAGAGCCATGGACAAGGGTAAGGTGGTCCACACAGCCTATCTAGACCTTGCCAAGGCCTTTGACACCATCCCCCACTCTGGAATCATAGATAAACTTACTAAGTTGGGTATTAATCCCTATGTCACCCAGTGGGTTGCTAAATGTCTTACTGATAGAACCCACACTGTAAAAGTAGCCGACTCCAAATCCAGCTCCAGACAAGTGACAAGTGGAGTACCTCAGGGTTCAGTCCTGGGGCGCTCTTGTTTGGCATCTACTTCTCTGAAGTACAGGTCAACACTAAGGGACTCTGGCTAACAAAGTTTGCAGATGACTGCAAACTGGGAGCCATTATTGAATCCCCAAATTATGTGGATACTCTACAAAAGGGCCTTACAGAAACAGATGCTTGGTGCCAGAGCCATGGGCTCAAGCTCAATGCCAAGAAATGTATTGTTATCCCCTTTGGGAAAAACATGTATCCACGAATTACCATATAGGTGGCAGTACACTAAACACAGAAAGTGTGATAAGAGACTTAGGGACACAGGTGGACAGTGGTCTCACCTTCGATAACCACATCACCACAACAGTCAGGAAATCCTTCTATGTGGCACACCTCATCATGAAGGGCTTTTCATCCAGAAAAAGGAGGTCATTGTCCCACTGTACTCATCCCTCATTAGACCCATTATAGAATACAATGCCCCATTTGGTATGTACCTCTCAAGACATCTGCAACAACTGGAAAGGCCTCAGAAATACCTCACTAAAAGAATCACAGGCCTAAAGCAGATGCCCTACGCTGACCGCCTTAAAAACTCCAGCTATACTCTGTCGCATATCGTCTACTCAGAGGTGATCTCTGCTTAACATACAAGGCCATGTCAAACCCAGAGCTGTAGGACATGCTACACTTAAAGAAATCCCAATCCCTCAGAGCTACACGCTCCAGGGATCTAAACCTTGTCATCACAATAAACAAAACATGCTGGAGGGATAGGTTCCTGACCCAGAGACTCCCCAGTCTCTGGAATAGATTGCCCATACATGTCAAGCAGAGTGCCTCTTTGGACCTCTTCAAGAGGAACCTTGACGATTGGATGGGAGAAAGGAAATTCACCCCAGGGATCACGTCAGTCGCCCTGCTAGACAGGGGTCCAGGAAAGTAAATAATGTGGGAAGAAATATCCAGGGAATTGTTATGGCTAGGCTTGTATAGGCCCTAGGGTTGATAGCCTAGTACCAACCTATGAACCTATGAACCTATGAACCTATCCAGGCTTCTCAACCTCTTATCTCCCACATGGCCTGTCAATGTTATCTACTATAAGTTCACATGCAGTCCTGGTAAATCAGACTTGCATCATGGCACATGCAATAAGTACTGTGTTCTGTAGTTTGTGTCCTCAGATAGGTAGGGATTCTATTCTCAGTGCAGTCAACTGTGTGTGTTTGTGTGTGTGTGTGTGTGTGTGTGTGTGTGTGTGTGTGTGTGTGTGTGTGTGTGTGTGTGTGTGTGTGTGTGCGTGTGTGCATCTATACAGAAGAGAAGAAATGTGTATCCCACAGTTACTTCTCCAATGGCATGGCTTACCAGCTTTTGAGACTTGCACAAGCCTACACATACATTTCATGAAGGTCACCCAACTTCTTGTCCCCTACATGGCCTGACAATGTCATCTACTATAAGTTCACCTGCAGTCCTTAAAAAACAGACTTTTGCTGTGGTAAGTGCCTTAAGTGCTGTGGTCTGTAGTCTGTGTACTTAGGTAGAGGTTCTGTACTCACCCTAGTCAATGGGGTGTATGTGTATCTACACAGAAGAGGAGAAGTGTGTGTATCCCACAGTTACGTGTCCAATGATAAGCCTTACCAATTTTTTGACATTTGCATAAGCCTGCACATCCATTTCATGCAGGCCTCCCAAACTCTTGTCTCCCACATGGCCTGCCAATGTCATATACTATAAGTTCACCTGCAGTCCTGCCAAAATTATACTTGTGCCATGGTGCATGTATTAAGTTCTGTGTTCTGTGCTATGTATACTTAAATAGGTAGAGGTTCTATTTTCACTTCATTCAAATGGGGTATTGGTGTGTGTGAGCTGTTGCTGGACTTTACAGTGAGCCTTTTACAGCAGTCTGTGGGACATTGTTATCTTATCCTCAACAGACACTGCTGATGTCATCATCTATAAAGTGCTGTCTGACACATTCCAAGACAGATTTCAGCTGTGGAACTTGCATTAACTACTGTATTCTGTAGTGTGTGTACTTAGGTAGGGATTTTACTCTCACTGCAGTCAAATGGGGTGGTGGTGTGTGTGCATGTGTGTGTGAGCTCTTCCTGGAAATTTATAGTGAACCTTTTACACCAGCCTCTGGGACACGCATTAAGTACTGTGTTCTATAGTGTGTGTACTGAAATAGGTAGGGTTTCTAGTGTCACTGCAGTCAAATGGTGTGTGTGTGTGTGTGTGTGTGTGTGTGTGTGTGTGTGTGTGTGTGTGTGTGTGTGTGTGTGTGTGTGTGTGTGTGTGTGAGCTGTTGCTGAGCTTTACAGTAAGCCTTTTACAGCAGTCTGTGGGACATTGTTTTCTTATCCTCAACAGACAATGCTGATGTCATTATCTATAAAGTGCTGTCTGACACATTCCAAGCCAGATTTCAGCTGTGGAACTTGCATTAAGTACTGTATTCTGTAGTGTGTGTACTTAGGTAGGGATTTTACTCTCACTGCAGTCAAATGGGGCTGGTGGTGTGTGTGCATGTGTGTGTGAGCTCTTCCTGGAAATTTATAGTGAACCTTTTACACCAGCCTCTGGGACACTGTTATCTTGTCCTGAAAATAGAGCAAAATAGGAAAAAAACACCATAACCAATGCAGGATACAATGACTTAGCTTTAATGAGACACTTTAAAAATGCAAGTAAAAACTTTCACCAGTATGGCTTTTTCAGGCATAACACTACAATAGTAAAACCAGTCCTTTTTATTCAGTTTAAAATCACATGACACAACAATAAATTAAACCTGTTTCTACAATTCACTTAAATAGGGTTTTAAAAATAAAGAGACATTCAAGCCAGGAGGAATGAGTGCTGTCAAATGTGAACTCCACTGCTATTCACTTATTTCTATAACGTACTATACTCCCTCCTCTCAGAGACTGATGAATAATACTTACAACTAAGAACTTAAAATCATGATTAGCTGCTCTCTCTTCTTGATGCTTATAAAGTGCATTTGTGGGTATCTTCCTTTTAATTTCAGATACATGGCTACTGATAGGCTCCTTAAGATTCTGATTGGTTTTGCCAGCATAATAAGCATTACATTGGTCACAAGTTGCTAAATATACTAAAATTTTAGATTCAGAATTACCATATACATTTACTCTAAATTATTTTCCTTTTAAGGGATGTTTGAATGCCTTACTTGTATTAATATCCTTGCAAAACACACATTAACCACATCTATAGGTGCCTTTTTTAACTGTCTTCATATGTAAAAATGTTTGTGATTGTTCTTTGCAACACAAGAGCTGTTTCAGATTAGCAATACCTTTATGTCCAAAATTGGGATGTGATGGAATCACACTCATCAGCTCTGGAATATCTTTAAGGGGTAATCTCTTTAACTGCCTTAGTATTATTATTAAAAGTTAAGACACTTAGGGTCATTACTGTTCTTGTTTTTATTATTGCTTCCACCATTATACTCGCAAGAAAACAGTGGCTTTGCTGATGTGTGACATGACAGCTTGGTTTCCATAACAGCAGAATCAACATCACATACTTTGCAATCCCTACTTTTAAAACTGGATGCTATTGTGCCCAATTGAATATCCATATTTGAGTCCAGAGTGTTCATTCTAGTGACCCTCAGCATCTGATTTCTGACAACATTGTTGAACAAAAACTGTGGGTGCATACTACTACGTGCAAATAGGCATCCCTTTTAATAGTTTTTTATAAAGCATAGTGTCAGTCATAAAATACTCATTGATACATATAGCAATAGACAGGATTTCTATCCTATCATTCCTAAAACATTTCTTAAATTTCGAAAATGGCACTGTGTTAGAGAGATACTCAAAAACTGTTCAAAACTATGTTCATCCCATCACCAAACTAAGAACAAGTCATCCAAAAACCTACAATGAAAAACAACAAAAATGGATTCAATCCTGACAAGATAAATTCTTGCTCCCAAATATACATGACTATATTTTCAAAAGTGTTGTTTGAGTACCTATCTCCACTACACCCACTTGCTTCTATAATTATTGTTGAAACAAGAAGACATTATTTGTTAATACAAGTTCTAGCATGAAAGAATGTTAACATAAGCCTTCATATATTCGGTAAATTCAAGTAGGTTCTTCTTAACAAACTGGACACCGATAGCATTTGGTATGACTGTAAATAATGAATCGACATCCAGTGTAGCAAAATGGCACTCTTTCAAATCAGTTGTTTATGAGCACTCAAGCAGCTGATGTAAAAAATCATTTGTGTCTTTCAATATTGCACCTGTCTGCTCAAAGCCAACTCTCAATTGTGTCTCTTGATATTTAGGCATAGGCTCTGTGACCCACCCCCTTGCTGACACAATTGGTCTTAATGGTGGAGCTTCTAATGGCTTGCTTAACTTGGGGATGCTGTATATGAAAGGCGTTCTAGAGTTCTCTACTACCAAATACTTTAACAGTAGGGTGTCTGTCTTGGCTTGAGTATGCAAATCATGTAATATTTTCAAAACTTCATTAACTATTATTTTCTACTCACTCCTAGTAAACTTCACATAGGACTCGTTATTTAACATTTGCTCCATTATACTCCTATAATAAGTCCTGTCTAAAACCACTACCCCCCCTCCTTTATTAGCATTTTCAATGACAATTTCTTGATTATTGACTAGGGAGGAGATAGCTTCATATTCTCCTGGAGTGAGATTATGAAAGTCACCCATTTCCTGTTTACAATGCAATTCGTATATCTATTTTTCAAGTAACCTCTCAAAATCTTGTATCATATTTTGATTATGTGGAATAAACAAGCTAGAACATTTAGGGACCTGTAAGGGTACTTGTTGTTATTACCAAATAACACTTTCAAATTAAGTGTTCTAATAAAATATTTAAACTCAGATAGTGCTTTTGAAACCTCCTGTAAACAAGCAGGAATAAAAGTCAAATCTTTGTTGAGAATTGAGTGTTCCTCCACAGGTAAAACATATTTAGATAGATCAAACACAAGCTGGCTCAATTTCTCATTTGGCTGCAAGTTATGGGTCAATGTTGCAACCTGCGATGGTAGCTTAACGAGCATTTTCTCTGTGACCAATGTTGTGTCATTGGAAGTGGCTGAGTTAACAAAAAAGGAAAATCATTCAAGTTGAGAGCTTTGAGTCTGCATCAATCGTAGTGCTTAACTGCTCAAAAATAACTTATGTCTCCATGTTTCTATTTTTCTTTTTAGAAGTAATTGCTAACTCTGGATTCCTCTTCTGATTAATAGGTATTCGAGGTTGTATGGATATTTTAACAGCAGTATAAGAAGTAACAGCAGCAGAAGTAGCTGTATGAATAGCAGTGGGTGGATCTCTCTAACACAGTGACCTTTTTGAAATTTAAGAAATGCTTTGGGAATGATAGGATAGAATTCCTGGATGTTGCTATATTTATCAATGAGAATTTTATGACTGACACTATGCTTTATAAAAAAACTGTTGAAAGGGATGCCTTTTTGCACCATAGTGGTATGCACCCACAGTATATGGTCAACAATGTTGTCAGAAATCAGATGGTGAGGGTCGCTAGGCTGGACACTTAGGATTCGGATATGGATATTCTATTGAGCACTTTGGCATCCAGTTTTAAAAGTAAGATTTACAAAGTATGTGATGTTGATTCTGCTGTTATGCAGACCAAACAGTTATGCTACACATCAGCAAAGCCACTGCTATCTTATGAATATAGTGGTGGGAGCAATAACAAAAACAAGAACAGTAATGAACTTAAGTGTCTTAACTTTTAATAAAAATACTAAGTCAGTTAACAAGATTATTAGCAGGCATTAGCACATCTTTACAGATATTCCAGAGCTGAGTAGTGTGATGTCATCACATCCCAACGGTGGACATAAAGATAGTGCCAATCTGAAACAGCTCCTGTGTTATAAAGAACAACCACAAACTTTTTTAAGTATGAAGATGGTTAAAAAAGGGACCTATAGATGTAGTCACTGTGCTTTGCAAATATATTAATACAAGTGAGACATTAAAATATCCTTTACATGGAAACGAATTTATAGTAAATGTATATGCAATTGTAAATCTAAAAAAATAGATATTTAGCAACTGTAGCCAATATAATGCTTATTATGTTGGCAAAGCAAATCAGAATCTTAAAGAGCATACCAGCAGCCATGTAGCTGAAATGTGGAAAATACATAAATATCATTGCAAGTATAGAAAACTTCTGGAAAAACCTCATGTTGATCAGGAATGAATGCAAAAATGGTTAAGGAGAGAAGAAATGAAAGGTTAATATTGGTGGCTCAACATAGTTGGCTACGTACATCCTGGTTTACAAAGTCCATTGAACATGTGGGAGAAACAGACAAATGTAGGTTTTTGTAAAACCAAATTGGAAACAGTTGCACACCTCATTGGTGGTTGTGACATACTAATGGCAGAAGGACTGTGTACGTAAAGGCATAATAATGTGGCAAGACTGTTGCACTGGGGATTGTGCAAACATTATGGTACTGAAGTGGCTGAAAAACACTGGAAACATGAGCCACAAAGCATCATAGAAAATGATGGTTTATATCATGTGGGATCACCCATTACCAGCAGTTCAAAAGATAGATGCTAGAAAACTGGATATAGTGGTCCAAGAAAAGAAGATAAAAGGAGCATTGATCACTGAAATTGTTTCACCCAATGACTACAGTGTCTTGCATACAGAGAGACACAAAGTCATAAAATATCAGGATCTGCAGCAAAAATGAGAGCAATGTGGAATAAAGATACCCAGACAGTTCCAATAGTAGTTGAAACAATGGGTCTTATAAAAAATAATCTACAATCGTATTTAAATATGTTACCATTCCATGTAATGCCATACAAATTGCAGAAGGAGTCATTACTGGGCACACTGCGAGTGCTGTGAAGAGCACTTTTGGCTGACATTAAAGATTGAAGCAATACTAATTTCATGAATGTTTAATTGTATTTTGACTTAGGAATGGGGTCCATTCTTGTCATAGTATTAGAAACCCAAAAGATTTGGAGAAATTAAAAAAAACGAAAATTAAAAGGAAGATACCCACAAATGCACTTTATAAGCATGAAGCAGAGAGTTAATCATGATTTTAAGATCTTAGTTTTAAGTATTATTCATGAGTCCCTGAGAGGTGGGAGTATAGTACATGCTACAGAAATGAGTGAATATCAGTGGATTTTACGTTTGATTCCACACATTCCTCCTGGCTTGAATGTCTCTATATTTTTTGTTAGAGAAATATGTATTAATGTGTGTATTAGCAATATGCTTAGTGCATTTAGAACTTGAAAAGGGTTAACACATTTATTCTATTTCATACTGCATAAATCTGTACAAACTGCAGTTGCTTTCTGACTTTGTACTGTTAGCTAAAATCTTGCTTGTGCCTTGGAAATTTACTGAGAAACTGGTGATTTCTGCTTGCGTTAGGAAAATAATGAATAGAACAATACTACTTGTATGAAACCTAGGCAAGAAGTTCCGCTGTGCCATGAGAAAATACACAGCTGTAGAGGTTACAGATAATTAGTACAAAGCCTGCTTGAAAATATGAACTGCAATCAGCATTTGCTTGTATCTGTATTAGAAGAGTACCTTGAAATCTAACACTGCACAATAGACGCTTGTAAACGGATTAATAGTCACCAAGGCCAGGTTGTTTTTCTGAAAAGTTTCTCATAAATCTAGTCAAGTAACATCTGCTGTAGAACAATACTGAAAGTTGTGTTTGATTACGTCAGCTTAGAAGGCCATGTCTTGTAAAACAGTATAAGAATGAACATACTTCCTGTTAGTAGTTAGACAAATCCTTGTATTTACATGTTTTTGTCTCCTTGCTGCAAGTAAATTAAAGTGCCTTAACTGAACCTTACATGTATTGGTCTTTGAAGTTTTTTCCTTTGACAGATTGGTCCTTTGGACCGGAAACCTTCACTTCGTGTCGGATCAGACAGGCCAGGTGGCTTGAAACCATACGGGGAAGAAACCACATCAGTTCTTCTTGTTTGAAAAGTCCTCCAACTGAATTGTCATACAAAAGAGGCCAGCCACTTTCTGATCTGCAACTGAAGGAAGGGTTTACTCGAACCAGGTGATCAATCATGAAGGCTCAGGTAAGGTGAATCTACCTTCTTTTTTTCTGTTTTAGATCAGGGACTAGATTTGCATTTGTTCTGTTAGAGACTTTGTTTATAAGTCAGGGACAGAAAGATTACTGTATTGTCATAGATCAGAGAAACAGAGCAGGTAGGCAGTCATTCTGAAGTGACTATAAAAACATCCGTGGTACCACATTAAAAATAAGGAGTTACGTAACAATTGAAAGGGTAGAACAAAATGGGTAATAATTGTACTAAAAGGTCCCAAAATCAGCCGTTAACTGAAGACGCGAAATACATGCAGTCACAGCGTCCTGATAATATTAAATACTACTCAAAATGGGTTAATAAGTATGAATTTGACGGTAAATTAGAAAAATTCTCACTTGTCAAACTTGTCAAACAGCTTAAAACTGATTCTAGAGGTCGGGTAAAAAAGCAACGTCAATTAGGAATTCCTCAGGCACACAGGTGGATTGAGGAAGTAAACCGAAGAGAACAAAAGAGTAATAATTCAAAAGCAATGTTTTTAGATAAGGAGGACAATAACTTAGTAATAACATCAGCCCCTCCGCCTCCTTTATCAGAATATGAGGCAAGTGAACAAGTTAGTCCACCACTGCGATATCCTGCTGTCACTATGAGTAGAGACACTACAAAAGCAAAACCGTTTATTATAGATCCCGTCGAGACCAGGTCTCGAACACGGACAGGAAACTCAAAAGGGGACATTGAGTTATATCAAATGGGTAGAAATTCACGATTTATGAGTGAAGAAGAAATATGCCCACTTACAGAAGTGCCTAATCCTCAGGCAGGGCAAGAAGGTCAGGACCCAACTATTCTAGTGTATAGACCCTGGACTCCGGAAGACATCCGGAAAGCCACTGAGGGAATTCCCCATCCAAAAGTTAATTTTAGGAAGTTCTTAGAAGATTTGCAAGGAATGAGGCTGAGTTATAATTTAAATGGTGAAGAGGTAGAAAAAGTAGTCAGACAAATTGTGGGACCAGATTGGCACATGATTAGTGGCGACTGGAATCCCCGTGATATTGCGCTCAGGCCCCTCCCACATAGTAGCTCAGAGTTAAACAACAGAGTGAAAGGTCTTACAGACCGAATCTCTGAGAAATGGAAGCCTAGGGTAGACTGAACTTGCATTAATCAATGCATCCAACAGGAAGGTGAAGCTATTGACCGATACTATGCCAGACTATTAGAATGTTTTAATAACCATTGTGGAATGCAGGTTCCTGAAGATCAGACACACGATTCCCCATATGAGCAGCAGTTAAAGAATGCATTTTTGAAAGGCAGTATTGCACCCATAAGCAGTTTTATTACAAAACAAATGGTAGATCATCATATAAGCAGGCTATAGTCATTGCTTGAGTATGCTAGACATGCCGAAAGGCATTTTAATGGCAAAAAGAAAAAGAAAGCCTAAGTATTTTCTGTAGAAGATGGAGCAGAAGTATATGTAGTACAGTCCGGGAAAAAGGGCAAGATAAATGCCCAGGGAAACAAACAATCTGATCAACGATCAGAGGACTTTGAAGGGCGAAAGAAAAGGGGTGAATGTTTTAAATGCAGTAAGAAAGGACACTTGGCAAGGGATTGCAAGAAAAACAAGAAGGCAACCACAGAGGATAAGGAGGGTGAGGACTGATTATATAATAGTCAGGAATCACTAGAAGGGGATAGCGGAGAAAGGACAAATGAGTATGTAATAGAGGGAGTAGAGAATGTGACAGAAGAAATACAGGAAGTGCAAGAAGTCACGGATAGTGAAGAAAATGAAATATTGGATTTGGCTTTATTGAGCTTAGAGCTCTATTTAGCAGACATGAAACCAGAAGTTACACTCCTGGTAGAAGGGAGGGAGGGAAGTCAGATTCTTGTGTGACTCAGGGGCATCACGGACCCTGGTATATCCCTCCAAACTGTCAGAGAATTCAGAGTCACCTGATTACATATTAGTGAAAGCAGCTAATGGACAGCTGTATCGGGAGGCCCTCTCCCATAATATTATGATAACTGATCCTGTTTCAGGATTGACCCAGAAAAGCAAAATTGTTGTATCTGCAAAATGCCCAGTAAACCTCTTGGGCAGAGACCTTATGCAGCTATTTGGTATAGCAGTAGTTCCGACTATGGCTGGTATGGAAGCACAGCGACAAATTGATACCTTTGCAGTGCAACCGGAGGGTAAAATGTTTTATTGGTACAGCCAGGACTTGGTTATGACTGGTCCAGGGGTGGTGACCGAAGAGTTGATAAACATAGCCATCAGCAAGTTCCCCTCCCTTGACATTGATAAACAGCATTTATTGCACTGTACTCTGTATTATTGTAATACACCAGGACCTGATAAGGAATATGAGCAAGAATTGTTTAGAAATCATGCAAACAGATTGATATTATGTAATCTGTACTGGGACACAGAAGGGAACAGTGTAGCCAGCTGTTCATTGCCCCAGGAGTTCTTTGCACTTTATAAATCTAATCGATTACCACATGTTAGATTAACTAAGGACAAGAATGTAAAATGGGTAGACTTAGGAGAAAAAGTCACGAGATGGGAAAAATAGACAGAGTTAGAACTGTCAGAACAAGGAATACAAGTGCAGAAGCTGAAATGGATAACTCAGACCCACCCAGCTGTACACTTGCAGTCTAGCAAGGACAGCTGATTGGCACTCCTATTGAAGGAGGAAGAGAATGCCTTACAGAATATGCCAGAATATCTCTGGTCGACAGGAAAATCAGATGTAAGACTTATTCGTACAGCGGGACTTGTTACTATTATGCCAAAGTCAGCATTTAGACCACAAAAGAGACAGTATCCCTTAAGAAAAGATTCAGAGGTAGGAATCAAACCTATTATAGCAGCTTTACTTAAGGAAGGGGTGCTGATGGAATCTCCTGATTCACCATGTAACACACCCTTATTTCCTGTTAAGAAAGCGAATGGAGAATGGTGTATGGTCCAAGATTTACAAGCTGAAAATGACACAGTAATACCAAGGGCACCTACGGTGCCAGACCCACACACCCTGTTGAATGATTTAAAACCTCAACAGAAATATTTTTTGTGGTAGGTAGCAGCAATGCGTTCTTTTTGATACCAATACACCCTGACAGCCAGCATTGGTTTGCATTCACATTTCAGGGGAAAAGGTATACATATATGCGACTACCACAGGGGTATTCTGAAAGTCCAACAACATTCTCACAAGAAATGGCAAGCAACTTGACGGGATTTACCCCACTGAGAGGTAATCAGATTTTGCTTTATGTTGATGATATCCTGCTGGCATCCCCCACCCAGCAAGATTGTAAAGAGGATACCATAGCGCTATTACAATTTTTAGCCACTGAAGGACATAAAGTAAACAAGAATAAACTGCAGCTTTGGAAAAAACAAGTTAAATACCTAGGATATGTAATATCCAAGGAAGGTAGAACATTAGATGAGGACAGAAAAGTAGCAATTTTGCAAGCACCAAAATCCACTACCAAGAAGGAAATGGTGTCCTTCCTGGGTACGACTAATTTTTGTCGGAGTTGGATTCCAAACTATGCCTTGGAATCTGGACCATTGACTAACCTGATTTATAAAAAGCCTATGGCAGCACAGGATTTATTACAATGGGCACCAGAAGCAGAATCTGCTTTCTGCAAACTGAAACAGTTAATAGCGTCCTCATTAGTTTTGGGATTACCAAACTATCATAAATGTTTTTTCCAAACTGTAGACTGTAAGCAAGGTTATATGACATCAGTATTAACACAGCAGCATGGGGATAAGCAACGCCCTATTGCTTATTATTCATCACAACTGGACCCAGTGGCACAGTCTTTACCTCACTGTGTACAAGCAGTGGTTGCAGCTGCAATGGCAGTACAGGCTTCGGCCTCAGTAGTGTTGTTCCACCCTCTCACATTGAGAGTGCCTCGTGCAGTCACGATTATTTTACTGCAAGAGAAGGTAGCATATCTTTCCCCTGCTAGGCATCTTTCCTGTATGACTATATTGTTGAGCCAACCTCATATGGCAATTGAACGATGTATGACTTTGAACCCTTCTACCTTGCTCCCAACCCCTGCGGATGGCACACCACAAAGCTGCCTGCAGGTGATTAAGCAAAAGACACTGCCTAGAAAAGATCTTATGGATGTTCCCTTGGATAATGCCGAGGTGACATACTACGTGGACGGCTCATGCAAAAGGGGTCCTGCAGGACAGAACCTAGTAGGATATGCAGTAGTTTCTGACACAGACATTATAGAAGCAAAATCTTTACCACATAGTTTATCTGCACAGGCAGCAGAATTGATTGCCTTGACACGGGCATGTACCTTAGCAAAGGGTAAATGTGTGAACATTTTTACTGACAGCCAGTATGCTTTTTCTACTGTACATGTTTTTGTGCAACAGTGGAAAAATCGAGGAATGATAACATCTACTGGCAAACCAATCAATCATGCACAGTTTATTTTAGATCTTTTAGAATCTATTCAGTTACCTCAGAAAGTAGCTATTTGTAAATGCACAGCTCATACCAAACAACAGGACAGGATTTCAAAAGGTAATGCAAGAGCTGATACAGCTGCAAAGCAGGCAGCTTCAGAAGTATTTCTTTTGAATGCGGAATTACAACCCTCTGAGATTTTAGACTTAGAAATGTTAAACACAATGCAAACACTTACCACGCAAACTGAAAAACAAAGATGGATAAAATGAGGAGCAATTCTTGAAAAGGGGCTGTACATCTCTAAAGAAGGGAAACCGATATTGCCGTCTAATTTGTTTAGATACGAAGCTTTAAGCCATGGGCAGTGCCATATCTCAATAGGGTGGTTGGTACTGCTGGTGAACCAAGTGTTCACGACATATGGATTCACAAATTATTCTAAAAAATTTTGTTTGTTATGCCACATCTGCAATAAACATCATGCACAAGGGGCGTTAAAGCCCAAGCAAGGGAGTTTCCCTACACCACCATATCTGTTTCATACTATCTGTATGGATTTCATAGAGTTGAACAAATGTGAAAATAAGAAGTTTTGTCTTGTCATTGTAGATATGTTTTCCAGATGGGTGGAAGCCTTTCCGACTAAAAATCCAGACGCTACGACTGTAGCCAAAATTCTTGTTAAAGAAATCATCCCTAGATTCGGCATTCCGGAAAGGATCTACAGTGACAATGGCACACACTTCGTGAATCAGACCATACAGCAGTTAAGTAAACATTTTTGCATTTCCCTAAAAAATCATTGTGCATATCACCCTCAATCAGCAGGGCTAGTGGAGAGGCATAATGGGATTTTAAAGAGTAAGCTAAGAAAATTAGTAGCAGAAACGCAGGGAAACTGGGTGTACTGTCTGCCCCTGGCACTGTTGAGCATGAGAACTGTTCCAAATGCAAAAGGATTGACTCCTTTTGAAAAGCTCTTTGGAAGGGCTTGCTATATACCTCAGTGGAAATCTCTCATGCCCGCAGACCAGGAAGCTGACAGTACATTAGCAGAGTATATGCGTAATTTATTAAATTCTAAACATTTGTTACAGTTAAATTCTGTTTCAGATAAAGAATGAACCAGACCATCAGAAGTGTCAGTGCCCCCTGGAGCGTGGATCTGGCTGAAGGTGGTCAAAAAGATGAATTGGGCATCTCCAAAGTGGGAAAGTCCATATCAAGTGCTTTTGTCAACACCCACTGCAGTCAAGATTGCGGAGCATGCCTCTTGGATCCACCTGATGCACTGTAAATTAGTTAAAGACTTTGAACTAGACAAAAATCTTGTTGCATGTCAAGAGCAAAAATGATAGAGTCCAGAAGAAACAGAAATGCAGAACAACCCTTTCCTCAGAAGTATTGCATAATCATCCTGCTAACTGTATTTGTGACAATAATCTTTTTGTTGTAGCCTTTTCTTTTCCCAGCCACACAGACTGAACTGAATAAATGTGAAGAGTTACTCATAAACTGGCATACAAACTTTAATACTTACCAGGCAATTAAATATGTGTATGCTGAGACTTTCAATGTTTCGAATTGCTGGATTTGCACAGCTTTGCTGACAGCATAATGGGGGTTATTAATGACTACAGTCCCCCTAGGGGTCAATGAGACTTGGGAGAACATGATTTATGATACCTCAACCATTACAGCAAAAGATAAAATAGCATTGCACTTGTCTGTTCTACAAAAGGGAACTGTGTGTTTTTATAAAAATGATACTGTTCAGGTGGGTTGGAGCAATTGCAATGTGACTGTTCCTTATAGATTTTACACTAAAGGTAACAAAGTAGATCTTTATTGTAATACAAACTATGATTCATTTCTTGGACTGATGCACAAAACACTTGATGAAGTAAAACATAATTCTGTTCTTTATAAACAGCTGTCTACAATTGATAGAAAAATGTTTCATTTAGGGTGAGTGTATATTCATAGCAAGGTTACTACTAAAGTAGAGGATTGTTATTTTGTGTGTGGTAGAAAGGCATACAAATGGTTACCTGAGAATTGGTCCGGCAGTTGTTTTTTGGGTTACCTGGTTCCGGCCATACGACACACTGCAGTTTTGCCTCATGGGAAAATTTGAAATGTCCGAGAAGTCGTCAAAAAACCCATAAATCCAGTGGGACAAATCGATGCATGTTAGAAAGACCATCACTCTTTAGGCAAAGGACTGACACACATGGACTTGAATTATAGCGTTATATCGTGGGCAGGCATATTACCAGCATATGGAGCAGTAAAATCGATCTGGGAGCTGAGAAAACTGTCAAAACCTCTTGAAGTAATGAGCAACGCAACTTGTTTTGCTCTTGAATTGGTGACTGATGAACTGAATGCTATGAGAACTGTAGTGCTCCAAAACTGCATGGCTCTTGACTTCACCCTAGCGGCAAGAGGTGGTATGTGCACTTTAATCCAAGAAGAATGCTGTTCGTATATTCCTGACCATAAACACAAGATAGACAATCATCTTGAGGTAATTCAGCAAGTGTCGGCCATGACCAAACCAGGCCCAAACCCACTGACGGACTTTTTCCAGAAATGGTTTGGGGGGTGGGGTACCATCCTAATGAACATCCTGATTGCCATTTGTGTAGATATGCTCCTACTGGGAGTAGGTGCTTATTGTGGTATCCCCTGCATGAAAAGACTGGTTAAAGACCTAATAGACATTTCAGTTTCTGAAACCTTATATCAAAGTACTGAGTTTGAAGAACTGTTAAAAGACTAAAAATGCTTTCATAAGTTTAAACCGAATGACTCTCTTAACTGCAAATCCTGAGTGGAAGAGTTTAGGAGAATAAAACAAACTGTTTATGCTTATTTTGAAAGTAGAATAAAAGTATTAATAGGGGGGAAATGTTAGAGAAATATGTATTAATGTGTGTATTAGCAATATGCTTAGTGCATTTAGAACTTGAAAAGGGTTAACACATTTATTCTATTTCATACTGCATAAATCTGTACAAACTGCAGTTGCTTTCTGACCTTGTACTGTTAGCTAAAATCTTGCTTGTGCCTTGGAAATTTACTGAGAAGCAGGTAATTTCTGCTTGCGTTAGGAAAATAATGACTAGAACAATACTACTTGTATGAAACTTAGGCAGGACGTTCCGCTGTGCCATGAGAAAATACACAGCTGTAGAGGTTACAGATAATTAGTACAAAGCCTGCTTGAAAATATGAACTGCAATCAGCATTTGCTTGTATCTGTATTAGAAGAGTACCTTGAAATGTAACACTGCACAATAGACACTTGTAAATGGATTAATAGTCACCAAGGCCAGGTTGTTTTTCTGAAAAGTTTCTCACAAATCTAGTCATGTCAGCAGAAAATCTAAAGTAACATCTGCTGTAGAACAATACTGAAAGTTGTGTTTGATTATGTCAGCTTAGAAGGCCATGTCTTGTAAAACAGTATAAGAATGAACATACTTCCTGTTAGTAGTTAGACATAACATTGTATTTGCATGTTTTTGTCTCCTTGCTGCAAGTAAATTAAAGTGACTTAACTGAACCTTACGTGTATTGGTCTTTGAAGATTTTTCCTTTGACATTTTTAAAACCCTATTTATGGGAATTGCAGAAACAGGTTTGATTAATTGTTGTGTCATGTGATGTTAAATTGTATGAAAAGGACTGGTATTGCAGTGTTATGCCTGAAAAAGCCACACTGGCAAAGGTTTTTACTTGTGTTTTTAAAGTGTCTCATTAAAGCTGAGTCATTGTATCCTTCCTTGGTTCTGATGTTTTCAGCAATTTTATTCTTGGATGACTTGGAATTCTAATGGATTTATCATTGCCTGCTGTTGTTTCTACATCTTGTCCTGGGCAGACACACACGTCTGTCATTATTAGGTTATACAGTAAGCAAAGGAAGCTGCTGTCTACAAATGCTCGCACCACATCCCTTATTTTCTCTTGTGTTTTGTTTTTTTTTTTTTTTTATTGTTTTTATTTTTTCTTTTCTCCACAGCACAGCAGGAAAGGCCTGGGCCATGGGATCCATCTGCCCCAACACCACTGGCTGTGGCACCAAGGGTCAGCCCATCTGAGCCACAAACTCGTAGCACCCCTTTTGCTGCGCCTGCACTACCTGGCCCATCAGGTACTTCTATCAGAGAGGACATGTCTGTGGTTCCCTCTGGAACCAGTGGCAGAGGGGGTGATTTTATCACCCAAGAAGAACTTCTGGATGATGCATAGAATTGTGTGCCACACTGTGGGTGCATGCCTATGCCAGATGGAGACACTGCTCTCCATTATTGTACTGAATAATACAAAGAGACGCAGATGTCAGATACTTCATGTGACAGTGATGACAGTCCAGTGGGTGAGGACTCAATTCTTACTGTCACACAGCTTGACATCCATGGGTTTACAAAGTCCACACCCGTATCCCAACCATGGTGTTCACCCACATCTTGTGTTCTTCACCTCTGTGTGTATGTCCGGTCTGTGAGCAATTGCTTCCTCACCTTGCCAACTTACCTGCCTCAGACATATCTGTCTCCCTTCCCCAACATTCCTCTCTCTCTCTCCCAAAAAAAAGCACCTGTTCCAAAAGAAAAAAGATTGTCTCACACATACCTCTCCATGTCACAAATATATCTACTTGACACAATTGATTCAATCCAATTGGCTATACAACATGACTACATTGTTGTCACCTCTCCCTCTGGAGGTGAAAGTCCATATTCAGCTAATCCTGAGTACATATAATCAGTTTTTCAGGGCACATTCACAGTATAAATCATATATTCACAATACCTACATGTGTTGTCCAACGCACAAGCAATGCAACCCTGGAGGCTCAGTATTTTTTACACATATATATCAACCACACCACAAAGTATAATAAATAATGTTGTGTGCTCTCTCATGTACAGGGCTAATGGGTGGTGCTGACAACCTTGGTCTGCTAAACTCCAACATCCAAATATGCTTAATAAGGGTACTTGTGTTTTTACACAGCTAGGCTTCTACACACCTAGAACACACTCTACAGTTAGGTTGCTGGCCTCATATGAGCCTATGAATCTATGTGCCTATGCAGGCCTCACAACCTGTTGTCCTCCATATGGCCAGATGATGTCATCTACCATAAGTTCACCTGCAGCCATGTAAAAGTCAGACTTGTGCTTTGGTGCGTGTGTATAATACTGTAGTCTGTGTTCTTAGATATGTAGGGGTTCTGTTCTCACTGCAGTCAACTGTGTGTGTGTGACAGATGTTAACCTGACATTACAGAGATCCTTTTACAACAGCATGTGGCACACTGTTATCACCATATGCTCAACAAACAATACAGATGTAATCAGCTATGCTATAGCTGATTATTTCATATACAACTATGCCATCAGTTCAGGATAAGACACTGGCCTGGAGCCCAGGCAGGCATCACCTTAAGTTCATGGGAGGTTACTAGTTAGAGGATTGGTGACAGGTATGCTTTGGTGTATGTCTGGTGAGGACAAGCGAGTGAAGTTTGCCCCAAACTGTCTGGTAGTAGGTTGAAAGTGTCCTCAGGGTTAGTATGAGTGGTACTGTCATCTACTAGTTTGTCACAAAGCTGGGCTTCACTTTTAGACTTCTGATGTAGCTAAAGAATGCCTCCTGATTATCTTTAGCTAGGGCTGCTGCTTTAGGTTTGTAGATGGCTTCAGAGGACTTTTAAAGATAGCTAATCTCCTTGTTCAAGCTGTGGAGGGTGTCCTTCCTCTGTGGAGTCAGTTCCCTCTTGTTCTTAGACATTGCTTTCTTCTACTTGTTGTATAACCTATGCTTGATGCCCACCAGGGTGGCTTGTTTTCTGTGAGGAACTTGTTTTGATCCATTCATGTTCAGCTGACCTTATACATTTGCATAGCTGTTTCTACAGGCCATTTTTGTACACCTCTGTATAGCAGTCATTGTTGACAGTGGTAGTAGGGGGTTTACAACTCCTCATGACATCAGTTTTGAGCCTATAGTTTTCAGTGGATAAATGTTTCATTGTTTCTGCTCTTGAGAGGGTGTCAGGTATGACTGTGAATGTGAACAAGACAGAATTGTGATCTGACCTGACCAGGGGAGGCCAACCCACAGGGGTTAGTGCAGATAATCACTGTGTTGGTCAGTACTAAGTTTGGCACAGTCAAGCCCCTTCTGAGAGTGCAGACTATCTGTTACACAGCATGTATAATAAGAAAGTACAGAAACCTTAGGGTGAGTGTGTTTGTGCACATATGTGACTCCAAATCAATGGAAGGATAGTTGAAATCACACATGACCAAGGTGTTTGGCTGTCTAGTGAATAACTCATTTAGGTCCTAGTAGGCAGAGTGGTCCTCATGGTTCGTGGTGGGGGACCTGTAGCTATCAATGATATGGAAGGGGGAGTTACATACAGTTAGTTGGACTTGGAGTAGTGCTACAGAGTCATAATCTTTGACCAGTCTTGCAGTGTATTTGTCTTTAATGAAGATGTGTACCCCTCCGTCTTTTGCTTCTTTCATCTTCGTTTTGATGAGTGAATATATGGAAGGCTTTGTACTCCTGCATGGCCAAGGTGCTTGCTGAAGTCATGAACCATGTCTGTGTGACTGCACAGACATGGCCATCTTCCAAAGTAAGGAGTTCTTCCAGTCAGTGCAGTATCTGATTTACAGACCTTCTATTAAGCAGCATAACCTTCAGTTTGTCTGTGGTAGATTCTTTTACATTGGGAATTTACTTGTTCTGACACTGCTTAAAAAGGCCACTATGGGGGAGCCAAGCACCTTCATATACTACAGTGAGGTACGTCTTCAGTCATTCACTGCAACATGGACTATGACAGAGTCATAATGGTACTTGTTGTTGGGAGACTTGTGTGTGTGTGTGTGTGTGTGTGTGTGTGTGTGTGTGTGTGTGTGTGTGTGTGTGTGTGTGTGTGTGTGTGTGTGTGTGTGTGTGTGTGTGTGTGTGTGTGTGTGTGTGTGTGTGTGTGTGTGTGATCTCATGGACCCTGGCACCTGAGAGGCAGCTGACTGTGACCTTCTCCTTGTTTAACTGCTAAAACTAGAACTAAGACACTTTCAGAATAACAGACACAATAAGCATTCAACCAGCAATTTCCAGCTTAGAATGATGTAGGCTATCTTCCTCTGCCACAAGTGTCTACACCACAAACCTTCCTAATGTAAAATAAATGGCCTGAAGCTCAAGTGCTTAAACCAAAAGTAATAGGCTTAAAATAACAGTTGCAATGTAAGGCAATACCAGACAGATTACAGTGACACATCTTTTAATCTACCCACATACATCATGTCATGGTTAGTAGGCCCTGTGTTATCTTGATGAAAAAGCCTTGTGGTCTGTCCAGCTGTTGCATGTGTCTGGTGAGGTTCCTGCGAAAGAGAACATTATACTGTATTACTGTTCTCGTGAGTTTGACTACAGTGCTGCATACAATCCTGACATCTGAATGTGATAGCATGTCTTATGATGTGCACCATATGTATGAACTGGAAAACATTAAAGAGAAAGGTTATAAAGTAATGACACACATTGCAGTTCCTGACTTCACAATCCTTACAAGAGTATACACTAGAAAGTACTGTCATGAAGATTCCATTTACTGTATCATTTGGCAAGGCAAATATAACTGACAGGTATAATTATCATTTCAACAACACTAATGTAGCTATGCACCATGTGCATCAGACATCAGCTTTTGTATCCCTAACCCAAAAGAGGGAAAGCAGGGATATGGTACAGCTATCATCATTTGCACAGGGTGCTGGGGGGAGTTGCAGGAGACCTAGGTTGGTAAGTGTGTGTAATGGAGAAAGGGAAGCAGGCAGTCAGTGTGTGTGTGTCTGTAGAGGTCCTACATCTGAAAGTGGTGTTTGAGAGTCTGCATTAACACAACCAAGCTCAGTGCTAGCTCTACTTCTTGGTATGTTGGACAGATGTGAGCTGTGGATGGTAGAGGTGGCAGTTCATCGTTGTCACCCCCAACTACGAGAACTGGCTCTGCCAGGAGTTGCATTGGCACCTCCATACCCAATGTCAGATGGATTGCTGTTAGCTGAGCATGACTGATATCTGCTGGGCCTGGATGTGGTCCCTTCACAGGAATGCCCAGGACCACAAACCCATGGCCTCCTACATCTGGGTGTGGACAGCACACTCTCCGATGGACCAACAGAATTTCTTCCACTACTGGAGTGTGATCAGAAATGGCCACATTGGCTGTCAGCAGATGTGGCTGACGTACGCCCACAAGGATACTGTTCTCCTCCCAGCAGACATTCCATCACAGACACTGCTTGTTCCATGACAGACACCCCTTGGCCCATCACAGACACCCCTCATTCCAGCATGTCATTCATCCGATCCAGGGAATCAGCGACATGGTGGAGGCAGTCACACGTCAGATTGTGCCACATCCACAACCCTGAGCATTTAGCTGGAGTGCCTTTCTGAATGTGCCTGTGCCTCCATGATGGCCCAATACATACATTGAGTGGCATCTGAAGAAACGCCTGCAGCAGGTGGAGGAGGGACAGCAGGCCCCCTCTGAGCACCCCTATCAACCCTCCTGTGTGGTCCCTCACCAACACTTTGGCTAAGGCCAGACTCAACAGGCAATGAAGCCACAGTAGCCACACTTCCCTGCTCAGTCTCATTACCCTCTGCCTTTCCTATATCTGTGGGCTCAGTGGACTGGGTAGGCATGGGCCTACTGGCTGTGTCCGAGGAAAAAGAAGGGGGTGGCTGGATGTCAACCTCTGCACCCCTCAACTGTGCCTCAGTTTCACCACCATCATCATTAGTGTCTGATGAGACACTGACATCAGGTGGTACAAGGCCCACACTCTCACTGCCATGATCACCTGTGATAAAAAGGGAGAAAGACAGGCATACATTAATACCTGCACTACTATGGTGCAATATATGCTAAACAACTAACAATGCTACCACTATTACAGACAGTACAGCAACATGCACAATAGGCCTAAAATGACACATCAGATTTCTTGAAATGTATCTACAGTGCTGAAATAACTTGATTCGGCTTACCATCTGCAGGAGGCCTATATTGCTGGATTCCTGATGATCCTAAAATAAATTAAGCAAGAGGTAAGGCCAGCATCATCACATTTAACAGTATGACAGGAGGTACTCCATGTACTCCTCTTAATCAGCATGAAGATTACTTTAACAAGAATGTGGCTGACAACTCGAAACTAATATTCAACCCACCCCCCCAAAAAAAACACATGTGACACAGCAGGAACTTTTATTTCAATTGTTTTACTATACAGCAGTATTAAACTGGTCATATAGGTTCATAGGTCCATAGGTGTGTACTAGGCTAATGGCCCTGGAGCATTTACAAGCCTAGCCCATAGAAGTGCCCTGGCATCATGATGCCTAACATTAGTTCCCAGTGCTTCTATCTAGTAGATCCACTGCAGTGATCCTCAGGGTGAAATTTCTATTTCCCATCCACTCATCAAGATTTCTCTTGAAGTTGGCCAGTGAGGTGCTCTGCTTGACATGTTTGGGAAGTCTATTTCAGATAATGGGCAGTCTCTAGGTTATGAACCTGTCCCTCCAGCATGTTCTGTTGATTGTGGTAATGAGGTTGAGGTGTCAGGAGCATGTGGTGCAGACAGATTTGGATTTCTTTAGATGTAGCATTTCTAATAGAGCTGGGTCAGCCATGGCTTTGTAAGTCAAGCAGAGATTTCCTCTTAGTAGATCATATGAGACAGAGAATAGCTGGAGTTTTTTGAGTCTGTCCATGAAGGACATGTGTTTAAGACCTAGGATCCTCTTCATGAGGTACTTTTGTTGCCTTTCCAGGTGTTGCATGTGTCTAATGAGGTACATGCCAAATGGGGCATTATACTCGATAATTGGCCTAATGAGGGATGAATAGAGAGAAATGATAACCTCTTTCTTCCTGCATGCAAAACTGTTGGTAATGAGATGTGCCACACACAAGGACTTTCTGACCACAGGGGCAATGTGGTGGTCAAAGGAGAGGTTACTGTCAACCTGTGTCCCCAGATTTCTTATAATGCCTTCAGTGTTCAGTGGCCTCCCATCGATGTGATAATTAGTGGGAACTGAGTTTTTCCCAAAGAGGATGATGACTCATTTTTTGGCATTAAGCTTAAGGCCATGGTTTTGACACCAGTCATTGGTCTCAGTGAGTCCTTTCTGTAGGATGCATACATCACTTGGAGAGTTAATAATGGCTCCCAGCTTGCAGTCATCTGCAAACTTGGTCATCCAGAGTTCCTCCGTGTTGGCCTGGACTTTTGAAAAGTAGATGCCAAACAGGAGAGGACTCAGGACCAATTCCTGCGGGACTCCACTAGTGACTGGTTGGCAGTCTGACTTGGAGTCCACTACTTTCACACTATGGGTTCTATCTGTGAGCCAGTTTGCAACCCACCTAGTGATATAGGGGCTGATGCCTAGTTTGGTGAGTTTATCAATAATTCCTGAGTGGGGAATGGTATCAAAGGCCTTTGCCAGATCGAGGTAGGCTGTATGAACTGCCTTGCCTTCGTCCAGAGCTCTGGTAACTGACTCAAAAAAGTCAACCAGGTTGAGCAGGCATGATCTACCTTTCACAAAACCAAATTGTGTGAGATCTAGAGTTTGAAGATTCCCTATATCCTTGTTAATTAGGTTCACGATGATGTGCTCCATAGCCTTACATGTCAGACTCATCAGGCTAATGGGTGGTAATTCCCAGGGTCTGTAGTCACCCCCCCTTTATGGAAAGGGATGACTGTAGCAGTGTACCATTCAGTAGGAACAAAGCCTGAGGTGAGGCTGTGATTTATTTATTTTATTTTACATTTGTTTACCGGGAAAGTCCGAATGGATATATGTCCATTTTCAGTGGAGGCCCTGGGAGAAAAGCTCCAGTAAGCAGAGTATAAATACATTAGGACAATAGAAAAATTTTGAGATAAGTATAATTTGCAGTTTTCAGTAGGGTTACAGACATAGATAAAACATAGTAGACAACATCAGAATCATGCGGCTTTAGTTTCAGACAATGATACACACAATTATGGGCTAAGTCCCTTCAAGAATTCATACACTTAGAGTATATGATTGAAATTCTTAGGGAAAATTTGCAGGATCAGCAGGTGGTGATTAGTTGGTGTTTAAGCAGGGACTTTACCAATGCTGTTGGAAGTGTAGTTTGAGGCTTTTTTTGAACTGGGTTAAGGAGGATTGGTGAGTAAGTTCAGTAGGTAGCATATTCCAAGTTTTGCCTACTGAGTTGGCAAACAGAGAGTCCCCAACCACATTTATGCTCTTAGTTATTTGTACCAGCAGTTTGTCAGCAGAGCATATTGACCTCAGGTTGCTGTATGGTTTGATGATCTTATTTAGTGATGGTGTTTTTTCGGGTTGATATAGGATTTTGTGGGTTATTATAAGTTGGTTGTATTGGAGAAGACTGGGCCACTCCAGCCATCCTAGTTGAGTTAGGTTGATGCAATGGTGGGTCCTAGAGGTAGCACCTATAGCAAATCTAGCAATATGGTTGCAACAGCTAGCAAGTTTGGTAAGGGTAGCTTGGTTCAGGTTAGTGAAGAGGGGGGAGGTATAGAGGAGGGTAGATAGTAGGTGGGACTGAGTGATAGGGGTTCTTGCAAAAGGAGTGAGGAAAGGTATGATCCTATAAGGGAGCTCAGTTTTTTGTTGACAGATTTGATGGTTTGGTTGACATGGATATCATACTTTAGGGTGTTATCGACTGTGATGCCCAGGAGTTTTGTGTGAGTATCTGGGGATATAATTATGCCATTGTTGGAACTTATAGTAAAGAATGATGAGGAGGATTTGCAGGTGGGGGAAAAGATGAGCAGTTTAGCTTTGTTGGGGTTTAGTAGAAGCTGACAGTTTGCAAACCATTTTTCTACTTCATTGAAAGTGTTCTGGGTTAGGGTCATAAGCTCAGTTGAGGATGAGGCGGTACATATTAAAATAGAGTCGTCCGCATATTGGATGCAGGTGGCTTTGGAAGTGATGATGGGTAGTTCATTGATAAAGACTGAGAAGAGTAGTGGTCCTATTATGGAGCCTTGGGGGGCACCTAGAGTAATGGGTAGATGTGTGGATAGGGTATTCTGCCATAAAACTGCTTGTTGTCTATCAAACAGGTAAGATTGGAACCATTTAATAGAGCTATTGTTCAGTGACAGTTCCTTCAGGGTATGGAGAAGCAGTTGGTAATTGACCATATCAAAGGCCTTATGCTTTACATGATTGAACAGGGCACACAGATGTGGTGCCAATTCACTTTGTAGTTCATGTAGAACACATCCAAGGATATTGTCAGGTCCCATGGAACCTGTATTCTTGGCCTTGGAAAATGCAGCTTTAACCTGTGCTGCAGTAATGCTGGGTGCCTGGCATTCCTCTGGTATTGTGATTTGTCCTTTGTGGGGGTAAAGTTGGCACTGAATCTGTCTGCCAGTGTGTTGGCAATGTTTGTTGGATCAGTATAGGCGGTACTATTGTGCAGTAACTCAGAGCAAACCTGGGTATTGCCATGGAGATTCTTGATATAACTATAGAAGGCTTTGTGGTTGTATTTAGTGCCTGCTGCAATTCTGCCTTCAAAGCTGGCTTTAGAGGTTTTGATGAGGGATCTCAACTTTTTTTGAGGCTAATAAGGAAGTTTTTCCAGTCTTAGAACTTCACTGTTTTCTGCAACAGTTCCTTCCTTCTGTTATAGAGTTTATTAATGGCAGGGGACCACCGTATTGCCTTCCTTTTTTTGGAGGAGAGCATCTTGGTTCTGTTGGATATGGCTAGTTCCATGCATTTATGTACATGTTCATACAGTGCACTGGTGTATCATTCAGCAGTCATGCATCTATTTTCCATTGACATGGGTGCTGTGAAGTTAGCCACCTCTGTTTTTAGGAGCCCGAAATCAGCTTTGGAGAAGTTTTTCATGGTGGTTACCTTTGCTGGGGGGTGTAGGTGAGATACTGATTTCCATAGTAATTAGTTTGTGATTGGATCTAACCAGGAAGGTTAACAAAGCCTACCTCAAAGCTCTTCCTGGGACTGAGAAGGAGGTGTACCCACATCAATGATATATTGTGGGCCACTCTGTTGTGAGTTGTCCTGTTGCAGAAGATTCACCAGGAATTCCTCATTTTGGCTGAGAGATGGTTCTGCAGCCCACCCACCACAGTTATCCTCTGGTCTCAGGCAACAGCAGCTGCATGTCTCCATGCAGATGTGAGCATGTCAGTGGCAATGTGGTGCACCTGCTCATAAGTATAGCCATACCCACCCACAGCATTTATGTTAGCAATGATTCACTGCCATATTCTTAGCATCTCTGGCATATTGGGATGACCCCTTCCAAGAAGAAATGTACCATGTTGACAAAGCGCATCCACTGATTGTGTTTTTTGCTTCACTGCAGGGAGTTATGTGCCTCAATGACATTTTCTTTCCTTAAACACAACAGAATGATAATACACTTAACTACCACATAACTACAAAGTAACTGTTACCAGATAAAATAGTTAAGGTTGGCAATCAGTAGTACCCACTAGAAAAACATAACACATACAACATATATAAAATACTAACAACAAGCAGGATGCAAAACAAAGAGAGTAGCAAGGGCAACATATCCTTGTATGTGCCATAGCAGTTACTCAGCTGTTACCCCCCAAAAGAACAGTCCATTCTAGTTTGTGACATAACAGTAAATCTGTTTGCTCCCCTATCCACTAAAGAACAGGCACATGAACCATTTGCCAATAAAACACATTTGAAATGCTAAACAAGCATTCAAAGGAACTGTCCCTGAAACATTTGTACATATGTATCACTCAGCTTACTATTTTCTTGTATTGCAAATCATTTATACCTCTTAAATGGATTGATAAACATGGCCATGCTATCAGTACACTTTTAACTAATGCATACAGATAAACAGTGTAAAAGGCTTTGCTTACATTATTCATTAATATATTCCAATATATGCATTATGCAGGTAAAGAAATGATAGCATATCTGCTCCAGTTCAATACTCTTCTGTAAAGATATCTTGGGAAATATTTTGCTTTGCTGAGCATGTAGCAAGTATCCTCACCATCAGTTCAGCTAGCTACCCATTTGCCTTTTTATAATGGAGCAGATTATTAATGGACTGCATCTGTCCAAGCTGTGTTTCAGAGATGCTAATTACAACATAAGCAACTGAATTGCATGCTACTCAATCAATCTGGAAGAGCTATTCAAAAAGTTATAAAGCAACAATTTAGACTCCATGCTGTTTTTTCCTGTGAATTTGAAAGGTAGTGGAGTACAGACACAGAAAGTCTACAAACAGAGAATATTAGGAGCTGCTACCTATGTAGTCATATCTCATGTGCACTAACGGTTTTCACTCTGTATGTCATAGATTGATTTTCCCTCACTTTAACTAATTCTCCATGTTTTATACTTTTTTCCTTTTTGTTTGTTTTTTTTTGGGGGAGGTGGTCACTGTTTGCACAATGCGCCGTTTGGCACAAACAGCTTTGACTATGCACATTTTCCTTGTGCAGAAAGTGTCACTGCATAAACCAGACAAATGGGCCACCCAGATAGCAGACTGGACCCAGACAGCCAGAAACATACACTGGATACATTCAATTAATACTTCTAGCCATTATGAAAACATATTTCCTGGCAGCGGCAACTCTTGTGCAACATGTTTGAGGGATGGTAGGAGATGTAAAACATTTTCAAATGTTGAAAATCCAGAAAGTGTGCACTCCCAGTAAGTGTGATACCTGCAATTAGTGGGAGAACATAATTCTTCATTGGTTTTGATCTGTGATAGGCATGGCTGGCATTCCTGGAGAGTTTTTGAGATTCTGTGCTCAAAGATGGGGTGTCCAGGAATCCAATGTATTTATTGGACTCCTAATGAATAAACATAGGCCCAGGCTGTTGCAGAGGGACTATCATGGCTCAGATTACAAGGCAGAGGCATGGAATAGTCTGGCCTGGGCTCTGACCATAGTTATGGGTATCACCCACAATACTGATCAATGTAGGAACCACTACAGAGACCGCAGGATAAGGAAGAAGGATACTCTTGACCATTGGCTCAAGGAATGTAGGACTGGGGGCACCCCGCATATGTGTAAGTATCACTTACAGAAACTAGTTTTCAAAGTCAAAAGCTGGATATAGCGAGGATTTGTATGCTTAATGGTATTCTGCTGTGTTCTGTTTTTTTCGTAGCCGTCACAGACTGGGAACTGAATGTGTGAACCCATGCCGCTAGATTGGCATGGATGCTAGACTGATGTGATATGTATGCATCCCAACAGTGGGTTATTTTAGCATTAAAATTATGATTTATTTATTATTTATTTATTTATTTATTGCAGTTTGATGACCGGGTAAGTCCACTGGGCCTAAAAAGAGCCCGTTTTCAGTGGAGGCATTGTAAGAAAAGCTCCAGTAACAATGACAAACATATTAGCATTTACACATAAAAAGCAAAGAAGTCATACAGCTTTATGCATCATTCTACAGTAAAAATATTCTACATTCTACAATAATAATAATAATAATAATAATAAAATCTAGCAACTGTACAGTCTAAGCATCATTAACAGTGAATTACAATTGAGGATGAGAAATTGTTGTAAATAAATTATTAACAAAAGTTGGAGGTTAAGGAGGAGCAGGAGGGCAAATAATGGGAGTGCAGAGATGATGCATAGAGTTAGAAGGTGGGTTTTGATATAGGAAGGACCTCTGTGGGGAAGGAGACAAGGGGATTCCCACTTTGAAGATAGGTAGTAATGCAGAAGGGATTTAATGTTTGAGTGATTATGTGTATTTCTAAGGGAGGGAGAAAGAGAGTTCCATAGTTCAGCTAAGGAGTAGGATAGTATAGAGTGTTCAGATGGCTGTAAAGGTCTGCAGATTTTGACCAGGTTCTGATTTTCTGACCTAAGTGGGTGATTAGGAATATAGGGTGTTAAGGAGATGGAGAGAGAGGGACAGGAGGGTGGGTTAAATATGAACTTATGTTCGGTGGTGAGTTTAAGGCGATTCAGATATTTGGGAAGCTCAAGCCATTGCAGTGAGTGGTGGGAGATACAGTGATGGGATGAGTTCCTAGAGTTGGTGGCAAATTTATAGATTTTATTGTAGCAGCCTTCTAATTTTGCTTGAAGGCCGAGCTGAAGATTTGAGAACAGAGGAGGGCTATACATTAGGGAGGGGAGAAGGTATGTGGAGGCAAGGGTCTTTTTGGTGGAGGGGGTGAAATAATGGTTATGCCTATTGTGAGGCTGCCAGCCCAGCTAGCTGGAATTTTGTAAATAATTCTGTATCATTTGTGAATATTGATATGATCCATAGGCTTGTCTTCCAAATGTAAGAGAACTATATGTTATGTGGATATTAAACTATTGGTGCAGAAGTGTGTGTTGAACTGTATGTTCTGTACTGAGCTTCAAGAATGTAACCACAGTGTACCCTACTGGAAAAGAACAGAGTTAACTTGTAAACTCTGAGAAAATAAGTGAAGAGTTTTATGATGTGTTATAAAGTTAGTTAATACAGCAAGAAGACAGGATGTCTACAGCTAGAAGTTATTTGAATTGCCTAGAAACAGAAATAATTACAGGTTTCAAATGTAAAAGTGTTTAACTGTTTAACGACTTCCAGTTCTAGGCAAACTTCTGAGGGATAAGTATTTTTTACACAGAGAAATGTTAACTGTTGGTAAATTAAATGAAGGCAGAGGTGACAAAGAGTGATGTCATCCAGTTGACCCAGCAGTAATGTGTTATTATTAATTTAAGAACTATCTCTCAGAGAAAGTATGTGCATTTTGTATTTGTCTTTGGACCTGAAAACATCCTCTCATCAGCACTTGACTTGTTAATAGTAAGTACTAGATTACAGTAATCTCTCTTAAAGATAGCTAGGAAAATAATAAGATTAGTTTAGATGTTTTCTGCATTTATGTGAGACTGTCCTGCAATGCTGTTTTAAAATATTTCCTGTGATTCTGAACTCTGTTGTCACTGTACTTAGTTATTGAGTACTGTCTTGTTTATTTATTATTTATTATTAAATATATTTAAACCTTTTAACTGCGGCTGGTTTGTTTAGAAATGTTTAAGCTCTTAGAATACTTGCATATGTATTTGGTGACACTGTATAGGCTACTCCTAAATAGTCTTAAAGGTTTTGGTCACACTTGCCATTTAGATAATAGTAACATCACACAGTAGAATTGGTCACCCTTTGGGAAGGGCCTTATAGTAGCTGATAATTAGTAGTTGATAGCATCTGGTACTACCTTATAATCTGGGCAGAAGGGCATAGCTAGTAAACCTGTGCAAAACTTCCCCAGGAGTGTCTGTGTGTTTGTATATCAATCAAATCTCAAACTGTGTGTATGTGTCAGCTACTTGGGCAGGGCCACTAAGCACTGGTTGGACAGAGAGGGTGCTGGAGGTTTTGGCTTGATTGCTTGGCTGAGATCTTAACCCTATAGCTCTGCCAGTGGGGAGTTGAGAAAGAGGGAGAAACCAGCCTTAGACCGACTCTGATCTCTGTGTGCTCTTAAAGGAAATTGTACTTTACTGTCTGTGTACTTGTTATCCTCCCCATGTGCACATCCCTCACTGGTGCTAGTGGTGAGGATAGAGGCTCTTTGTTTACTGGGCCAGTGCAGGGGTGTCACACCTATATAGGAGTCCTATTTTTTGGTCTTTTTTATATTAGTCTGATGCCCCTGCACTGGCCCAGTAATCAAGAAGCATCAGTCCTCACCACTGTCAACAGTGAGGGATGTACACAATGGGAGGATAATAAGTACACACACAGAGTATAAAGTACAATTTCCCTTAACAGCACTCAGAGATCACAGTCAGTCTGTAGCTGGTTTCCGCCTCTTTCTCCAGATCCTGAGTAAGACCTCTCTGGCACAGCTATAGGGTTAATATCTCAGCCAAGTGGTCAAACCAAAACCTCCAGCACCCTCTCTGTCCAACCAGTACTTTGTGTCCCTGCCCAAGTAGCTGACACACACACACGCCCACATTCTGAGATTTGATTTATATACAAACATACAGACACTCTTGGGGAAGGCTGGCACAGGTTTCCTAGATATGTCCCCTTCTGCCCAGACTATAAGGTAGTTATCACTGTCACCAACCACTACTTATCATCTACTCTAAGGCCCTTATAAAAGGTGTCCATTCCTACTGTGTAATGTTACTATTATCTATATGGTAAGTGTGATCAAGACCAAAGCTATTTAGGATTGGCCTGTACAGTGTCACCAAATACATATGCAAGTACTCTCAGAGCTTAAATATCTCTGAACAAACCAGACAGAATTAAAAGATTTAAATATATTTAATAATAAATAATAAAATATCAAAACAATACTCAATAACTCAACACAGTGACTACAGAGTTCAGAATCACAGGAAATATTTTAAAACAACATTGCAGAACAGTCTCAAATAAATACAGAAAACATATAAACTGTTCTTTATTATATTCATAGCTATATCTTAAAGATATTTTGCTGTAAATTACTTACTTACTTACAGAGCAAGGGAAATGCAGATGATGGATGTTTCTAGGTCCAAGACAAGATACAAAATTCCTTGTCTCCCTTTCTGACAGAGTTCATAAATTAATATCATATATTATTGCTGGGTTAGCCTGGATGACATCACTGTTTGTCACCTGTCTTCCATTCCCAGGATAAGAGAAACTTAACAAAATTTAACATTTCTATGTGAAAAATACATATATCTCAGATGTTTGCTCAGAACTGGAAGTCTTAAAACAATTAAACACTTTTATGTTTGAAACCTAGTAATTATTTATGTTTCAAGATGATAGGAAAACCTCTCGCTCTACACATTGTGTCTGCTTATTGAGAGATAGGACAATCATAAAACACTTTACTTTTAAACTTATTTTCTTGAAGTTTTGCAACTTAACTCTGTATGTTCCAGCTTCTATTATTAAAACCTACATTTGCACAGGTATATAGTTTATATACATTTCTCTTCTTTTCCAGTAGGGTACACTGTGAGTACATTCTTGAAGCTCAGTACATAACATACAGTGATACCTCTCAACATGGAAACATAAAAAATCTGGACAACGGCCCATGAAAAATAGGTACAAATATGTATGCCGATCAACATAAAATTTGCATACATAATTATGTAACCCCACCTACTCCAATGGAATTGTGGGATATCAACTTTCAAACGCAAACTGAAGAAAAGGCAACTAAAATATTGCCCCAAGTGACCCAGACCCTGTAGTAAATGGTAACCATTTTTTATAAATGTGCAGCAATGGTGTTCACTGGGAAGGGAGAAGATGATGAACCTTAGGATTTTGTTTTTGGTGACTTGCAGTATGTGGGATTTATGGTAAAAGTTGGGCTTTTAATGGTAGGCAATATTCTAATCTTAGCAAAAGAATGTTATAGTTTGCTAGGACCTCCAAAAGTCACTCTCCATGGCCTACTGATCAGTGGCATAGCTACAATTTGTGCCACCTGGGGCCATCTTTAAGTTTGCCACCCTTCCACCCTCAGAAAAATTAGTAGGGTCAAATGGGCCTCCTCATACAGAGCCCTCCCCCTGCAGCCATTCCAATGTCCCATTACGTGGCTATTTCACCCCATTTGCCATAAACACTGTAATGGCCATACTGCTTTACTTCTACAATGATTTGGATTTCATTTAGAAGCTTTATTTTATATTTTACAGCACAAACACTAACATACATCTGTAAACAAAGCAATGCAGTCTCACAATGCAAATAGACTTAGCATTTAAACTTCTCTGCCCTTGAAACTCACATTCATTGAAACAGCATTGAAACCCACATTCAAAGAAAATGCATCTGGCCTGTGGCAGATAAAGATTACCTTTGGGCTGTTTTCAAATCATAGGTCCCTTGCACATGAAACATACATGTTTTCTTTGATACACCTTCCTGATTGTATTAAATTATATTCCTTGTATGATACAGTACAGTTGTTAAAGGTCATTTTAAATTTATTGTTTTGAACATTTTCCCAGTAAACAATGAAACAAAATGCATTAACCAATAATGACAAAACTGCCCAATTCAGAACATTTCCATCATAAAAGACTACTCAAACTTCTACAGTCCACTAGTATCAGTAAATATGCACAATGTCTGCAGAAGTAAAAGTCATCTAAACAATTCCACATTAAAGAGATCTGCAACTAATGAAGAGGTTGCTGCTAGCAAACAACTTTATATTTCATTGTTTCATCTACAAATAAAGTGCCCTTGAGGAATAAATTGCCTATGTTACATTAAAAAATGATAAGCTAGTAATATTGCAATAGGGAATGGGTGGCAAACTGATAACAGTTTCACAGTTACTAGTTATCCTCACCAAAGAGGACATTCTCAAGACTGCAGCATCCACCCCCTTTAAAAGTACAACACAGTACAGTATCAGCAATGCATCTACATATTATGGGAGTAGAACCCACAGCCTTCTGCATCAAAAGCAAGTATTCTACCTGTCATGCTACTAACAATGCAAGCTGACTTGGCATAAGCAGCACTAAACTCCTCTCCCCCTGAAGATCTCAGCTCCTTGTAAAATCCACTCAGCACTTAACTGTATCTCTCAACTTTGCAGCACAAGAAATCTGGAAAAAGCCAACATTTATTTGGGGGACAAAAGCCCAAAATCCAGGGACACATTTTAAACATTGCTTGTATAATCCTGGAAAGTTGCTGAAATAAAATGCTGTGTTATCACCATGCGTTTCCTGAAAGATAGGAAGACTGAAACTTAAATGGCTATCATTTAGTGAATACAGTTCTTACTTCTCACCATAACTTTCAAACTCTTAGCACAAACAGCCAGGACAAAGCTAATAATGGGGGAATACAGCCCCCAAAGATATTCAGTGAATTCAAGTTTTCAATAGAAGTCCACATGCAAGTGAAGTGAATGGCTGTAAAAATCACTCTCAGTCTTCAAAGAATTGGTTCCTTGTTCCAAACCACGATAAGAACACCAACACGAATAATTCCAGTAAAAAATTTATTGTATGCTAGCACTGTCCACCTCCACGGCTTTATCAAACTACAAAGTGCATAGTCAGTAAAAACATTTAAATACAATGAAATCAAACCCAATAGGTTCAAATTAAAACAACTAGAAATGACATCATTAAATGAGGGCACACCTTTCCTAAGTTAACCCTTAGTGGTGAGCATATACTATGGTCTAAAAATCCTCTTCCTCTTAAGGGCAGGTTTCACTTGCACCTTGTCATTAATGCCAGGGATTTTATCTGCCCTGAGCCTAATAATCCATTTAAGTTCACATTCTAAAAGGCAAGTATCTACATCCCTCTAATACTGGTCTTTAATTGTTGCAGTACACTAAATACAAACTCATGCTCAGCTCCCATTATTTTAATATGTTTCGCTAATGCATTATTGTCAGATCCAGTTCTGACTGCATATAAATGTTCACGTATACGTTCCCTGAGCTGCCTACAGGTGCCAAATAAACTACATATGTACTAATACAACTTGTATCTGTGGTGAACACATACCCTACTTTCGTTAATGGGTGTTGAAAGTCTTTCCTGTCATCTATGAAATGACACTGATTACAATTATTACAAGGGACCGTGTTACGTTGTTCCCTCACCATCATATTCCTAGTTAGTGGTCTATTACACAGCTTACTTTTCAAGTTTTGTTTATTCTTATATGTAAACCGTGGACCTTCTCCCACCAACTTACTCAGACTTTCATCTAAATTCAACACCTGCCAATGCTGTCTAACGATGTCTGTGATCTTGTTTACATCCCTGGTATAAAATAATGGAAACCTTAAGACATCCTGTGCTGATGGATGGCATAACCTAATATCCTCTTTTCTTGCTGAGAAGTAAGGTTTCGCTGAACCTTCTCTTATTGCATCTACTTCCATCATATGTTTCATTATATCCTTCGGATCATACCCCCTCTCAATTAACCTATTCCATACCCTAGGGGGCTGGGGTTCAACCTAGATGCCCTCATGGACTGACCTCTCATGATATTAGCAAATACATAATTTGGGTGCATTGAACGTCTATGTAAAAGGCTATTCCTAAAACAGGATTTCCTATATATGTCCACTTGGTAATCTAGTAATGTTTACATCTAAAAATGGAAGCTCATTTCTAGAGTAATTCAAAACGAACTTCAAATAACCACTAACCTCATTGATCTTATCAACAAACATTGTTAGAGATGCCTCATCGCCTTTCCATATAAAGAAAGCGAGGGTCGTCACAAACATCTATAATACCCCACTTTCTCTACCAAGAACTCCAGCTTGACCAACACCTCTTCTTCCCATTCTGCCATTATATTGGCGTAGCTATTGGCACATGAAGTGCCCATAAGATACAACTCTTCACCAAAAAGAAAGACATTGTTCTCCAATACTATCTCCAGAAATAAAGTTAGTATTTCTATAAATGTCTCTTCAAAATCACCATTCCTCCTTATATAGTTCTGACACCTAATAATCCCTTCAATATTAGGGATAACTGTGAAGAGGCTAACTACATCCAAAGTCACTAAGATATACTCATCATGATCATGTAGCTCTCTTGTATATTCATATAGTTCTATCAAGAATTGTTTACTATCCTTCAAGACATACTTATTCTTCTCAACCAAAGGCCTCAGGAAATACTCCACTAGGATGGAAAAAGGTTCAGTAAACCATCCCTGTCCTGCCACTATCGGGCGCATGGGTGGATGGCTAATTGACTTATGTATCTTGGGGAGGCCTTTTATTTCTGGTATCTTAGGGTTCCTAACCTTCAGATAGTTAAACAACGAATCAGGGATCATCTTACTCTGATATAAATCATCCAACACATCAAACACTTGGAATAGCTTCATACCAACCTCTTTCAGACTTATCTTAATGTAGAATCCCTCATCGTCCAACAAACTAGTCATACTACGTATATACTCATCCTTATCTAGGACCACTAACGGTCCTCCCTTCTAATGACAATGTTACTGTCTTCCATTAAAGCATTCAAGGCCTTCCTTTGCATATAAGTAAGGTTATACTTAACATTTTTATTCATTCCCTTTTTCATATAATTGTAATACATATGCAAATCATTCTCCACCAACTTATAATTTCTAACAACGGATGCAGAGGGGGTATATACAAGCTGTTGGGACAAAATCTATCTATCCCTTCCAGCCTCTCATTATTCCCTCCATAGTCCATTCTTAACTGTACTTTCCTTAAAAATAATTTAAGGTCTATTATCGAATCAGTTATGTCACTGTCTCTGGTTGGTATGAAACTCAAGCCTCTATCTAACACCTCTTCTTCATACCTAGTGAGATCACCCGAGAGGTTAATTACTAGGGACCCCTTCCCACATCCTCTTGAGGGTAGGTCCTGTATGCTCCCTGAACCTTTCCTCTTGTTCCATCCCTGCTCTGTGACCTCCGTCTCCTAATTGTCCATTGCTGGCTATTGGGAAAAATCCCTGTGGGAATGAATTACCTCCATTACTCATTACCTTCCTTCTAACCATGGGTACATCATCATTCCTCACTTGTTTCAATACTTCTGTTGACACCACATCATTGAACGAACTGGTACTACCATCAGACATATTAATGCCCCCAGGTACCACATTCAAAGTATCAGTATTATTAAGATTATTAATGACATCCTTATTGCTCAGTGTATTCCTATTATTAGAGTTCACTACATCAAACTCATTCAAGTGCAAGTTAGCTGTACTGCGCATGCCCTCATTGATCTCAATAGGCACATTAACAACATTTTCATTTAAACATACATTATTAACATCCCTTACATTATTAGACCAATCCCTCCATTACCATTAAAAGTATTTACACTGCTCCATGCATCGACATTTAAAATCAGTAATATCTCTTAAAAGTTTTTGTCCAACAGCCTCTCAATGCATTCAGTCCCTTATACTTCAGTAACAACTGTTCATTCACTTTCAGGTTCTTCTTTCAAATGAAACTCATTCAAGAGTTTCGCCACTTCTGTAGCAAAGAAGGATAAGTGTTACTCTTCAAACCTGAGCTCAATATTTCTGGTGGTCAAACGATATAATAACAATAAAACAGCCAACACAAACCACCAAACAGATTAACTTCACTGCAACTTGAAATTTTAAATACAATGAAATCAAACCCAATAGGTTCAAATTAAAACAACTAGAAATGACATCATTAAATGAGGGCACACCTTTCCTAATAATCCATTTAAGTTCACATTCTAAAAGGCAAATATCATCCCTCTCCCTAATACTGGTCTTTAATTGTTGCAGTACACTAAATACAAACTCATGCTCAGCTCCCATTATTTTAATATGTTTTTATTGTCAGATCCAGTTCTGACTGCATATAAACCTGAGCTGCCTACAGGTCTTCCCAATGTAGAATGCTGTACAGGAAACGCAACGGGCCAAATAAACTACATATGTACTACTAGAGAAGGTTCAGCGAAACCTTACTTCTCAGCAAGAAAAGAGGATATTAGGTTATGCCATCCATCAGCACAGGATGTCTTAAGGTTTCCATTATTTTATACCAGGGATGTAAACAAGATCACAGACATCGTTAGACAGCATTGGCAGGTGTTGAATTTAGATGAAAGTCTGAGTAAGTTGGTGGGAGAAGGTCCACGGTTTACATATAAGAATAAACAAAACTTGAAAAGTAAGCTGTGTAATAGACCACTAACTAGGAATATGATGGTGAGGGAACAACGTAACACGGTCCCTTGTAATAATTGTAATCAGTGTCATTTTATAGATGACAGGAAAGACTTTCAACACCCATTAACGAAAGTAGGGTATGTGTTCACCACAGATACAAGTTGTATTAGTACATATGTAGTTTATTTGGCCCGCTATGCTTCCTGTACAGCGTTCTACGTTGGGAAGACCTGTAGGCAGCTCAGGAACGGCGAACATTTATATGCAGTCAGAACTGGATCTGACAATAATGCATTAGCGAAACATATTAAAATAATGGGAGCTGAGCATGAGTTTGTATTTAGTGTACTGCAACAATTAAAGACCAGTATTAGGAGGGATGTAGATACTTGCCTTTTAGAATGTGAACTTAAATGGATTATTAGGCTCAGGGCAGATAAAATCCCTGGCATTAATGACAAGGTGCAAGTGAAACCTGCCCTTAAGAGGAAGAGGATTTTAGACCATAGTATATGCTCACCACTAAGGGTTAACTTAGGAAAGGTGTGCCCTCATTTAATGATGTCATTTCTAGTTGTTTTAATTTGAACCTATTGGGTTTGATTTCATTGCATTTAAATGTTTTACTGACTATGCACTTTGTAGTTTGATAAAGCCGTGGAGGTGACAGTGCTAGCATACAATAAATCTTTTTTACTTGAATTATTCGTGTTGGTGTTCTTATCGTGGTTTGGAACAAGGAACCAATTCTTTGAAGACTGAGAGTGATTTTTACAGCCATTCACGTCACTTGCATGTGGACTTCTATTTTTGACTTTTTATTTCAAGTTGCAGTGAAGTTAATCTGTTTGGTGGTTTGTGTTGGCTGTTTTATTGTTATTATATCGTTTGACCACCAGAGGGAGATGGCTGTACCTGAAGCAAATATTGAGCTGGAGTTACCTTATAGGCCAGATGAACCGGAAGTGTTAGAGCGGAGTGTATCCAGGTTTGAAGATTGCCTGAACTCGAAGGAGAATCTGTTGCTGGCGTATGAACCAGATTCGTTTTCGGATGGGTCGAATGACTTGGATAATGCAGTGGAGCTTGGGGAAGTTTTAAATCGATTGGAATTGGACTTTGTTAAGCTGAAAAGCTACAGTTGCAACGTCAACACTTTGAAGCATGCATTTTGAAACAGTTCGATTCAAAATGCCAACTTCAGGTAACACTTATCCTTCTTTGCTACAGAAGTGGCAGCAACTTAACTTGAACTTGAGTTTTGATTATATGAAACTCTTGAATGAGTTTCATTTGAAAGAAGAACAAGAACTGCGTCTGAAAGTGAATGAACAGTATAATAATGTGTTACTGAAGTATAAGGGACTGAATGCTTATTGAGAGGCTGTTGGACAATGTGAAATTGTTTGAGAAGCGCTTACTTGAGCAAAAGCGCAGTAAACTTTTAAGAGATATTACTGATTTTAAATGTGGCCAAGTCTTTACTTGGCCTACACGCTCCAATGCACGGAGCAGTGTAAATACTTTTAATGGTAATACAAGGGGTAGGAGGGATTGGTCTAATAATGTAAGGGATGTTAATAATGCATGTTTAAATTAAAATGTTGTTAATGTGCCTATTGAGATTAATGAGGGCATGCGCAGTACAGCTAACTTGCACTTGAATGAGACTGATGTAGTGAACTCTAATAATAGGAATACACTGAGCAATAAGGATGTCATTAATAATCTTAATAATACTGATACTTTGAATGTGGTACCTGGGGGCATTAATATGCCTGATGGTAGTACCAGTTCGTTCAATGATGTGGTGTCAACAGAAGTATTGAAACAAGTGAGGAATGATAATGCACTCGTGGTTAGAAGGAAGGTAATGAGTAATGGAGGTAATTCATTCGCTGCATCTGTGAGTGCCCAATAGCCAGCAATGGACAATTAGGGAGACGGAGGTCACAGAGCAGGGGACGGAACAAGAGGAAAGGTTCAGGAGGGGAGCATACAGGACCTACCCTCAAGAGGATGTGGGAAAGGGTAGGGGGTCCCTAGTAATTAACCTGATCTCACTAGGTATGAAGAAGAGGTGTTAGATAGAGGCTTGAGTTTCATACCAACCAGAGACAGTGACATAACTAATTCGATAATAGACCTTAAATTATTTTTAAGGAAAGTACAGTTAAGAATGGACTATGGAGGGAATAATGAGAGGCTGGAAGGGATAGATAGATTTCGTCCCAACAGCTTGTATATACCCCCTCTGCATCCGTTGTTAGAAACCTTTTATAAGTTGGTGGAGAATGATTTGCATATGTATTACAATGATATGAAAAAGGGAATGAATAAAAATGTTAAGTATAACCTTACTTATATGCAAAGGAAGGCCCTGAATGCTTTAATGGAAGACAGTAACATTGTCATTAGACCCTCAGATAAGGGAGGACCGGCAGTGGTCCTAGATAAGGATGAGTATATACGTAGTATGACTAGTTTGTTGGACGATGAGGGATTCTACACTAAGATAAGTCTGAAAGAGGTTGGTATGAAGCTATTCCAAGTGTTTGATGTGTTGGATGATTTATATCAGAGTAAGATGATCCCTGATTCGTTGTTTAACTATCTGAAGGTTAGGAACCCTAAGATACCAGAAATAAAAGGCCTCCCCAAGATACATAAGTCAATTAGCCATCCACCCATATAGTGGCAGGACAGGGATGGTTTACAGAACCTTTTTCCATCCTAGTGGAGTATTTCCTGAGGCCTTTGGTTGAGAAGAATAAGTATGTCTTGAAGGATAGTAAACAATTCTTGATAGAACTATATGAATATACAAGAGAGCTACATGATCATGATGAGTATATCTTAGTGACTTTGGATGTAGTTAGCCTCTTCACAGTTATCCCTAATATTGAAGGGATTATTAGGTGTCAGAACTATATAAGGAGGAATGGTGATTTTGAAGAGACATTTATAGAAATACTAACTTTATTTCTGGAGATAGTATTGGAGAACAATGTCTTTCTTTTGGTGAAGAGTTGTATCTAGCTATGGGCACTTCATGTGCCAATAGCTACGCCAATATAGTAATGGCAGAATGGGAAGAAGAGGTGTTGTTCAAGATGGATTTGTTTGTAGAGAAAGTGGGGTATTATAGAGTGGATGACCTTTTCTTTATATGGAAAGGTGATGAGGCATCTCTAACAATGTTTGTTGATAAGATCAATGAGGTTAGTGGTTATTTGAAGTTCGTTTTGAACTATTCCAGAGATGAGCTTCCATTCTTAGATGTAAACATTACTAGGTTACCAAGTGGACTTTTGAATACGCCTATATATAGGAAATCCTGTTTTAGGAATAGCCTTTTACATAGACGTTCAATGCACCCAAATAATGTATTTGCTAATATCATGAGAGGTCAGTCCATGAGGGCATCTAGGTTGAACCCCAGCCCCCTAGGGTATGAATTGGAAGTACGAAGCCTTAAGAATAGGTTAATTGAGAGGGGGTATGATCCGAAGGATATAATGAAACATAGGATGGAAGTAGATGCAATAAGAGAAGGTTCAGCGAAACCTAGCAAGAAAAGAGGATATTAGGTTATGCCATCCATCAGCACAGGATGTCTTAAGGTTTCCATTATTTTATACCAGGGATGTAAACAAGATCACAGACATCGTTAGACAGCATTGGCAGGTGTTGAATTTAGATGAAAGTCTGAGTAAGTTGGTGGGAGAAGGTCCACGGTTTACATATAAGAATAAACAAAACTTGAAAAGTAAGCTGTGTAATAGACCACTAACTAGGAATATGATGGTGAGGAACAACGAACACGGTCCCTTGTAATAATTGTAATCTGTGTCATTTTATAGATGACAGGAAAGACTTTCAACACCCATTAACGAAAGTAGGGTATGTGTTCACCACAGATACAAGTTGTATTAGTACATATGTTTCCTGTACAGCGTTCTACGTTGGGAAGACCTGTAGGCAGCTCAGGGAATGTATATTTATATGCAGTCAGAACTGGATCTGACAATAATGCATTAGCGAAACATATTAAAATAATGGGAGCTGAGCATGAGTTTGTATTTAGTGTACTGCAACAATTAAAGACCAATATTAGGAGGGATGTAGATACTTGCCTTTAGAATGTGAACTTAAATGGATTATTAGGCTCAGGGCAGATAAAATCCCTGGCATTAATGACAAGGTGCAAGTGAAACCTGCCCTTAAGAGGAAGAGGATTTTTAGACCATAGTATATGCTCACCACTAAGGGTTAACTTAGGAAAGGTGTGCCCTCATTTAATGATGTCATTTCTAGTTGTTTTAATTTGAACCTATTGGGTTTGATTTCATTGTATTTAAATGTTTTTACTGACTATGCACTTTGTAGTTTGATAAAGCCGTGGAGGTGAAAGCGCTTACTGACAGTGCTAGCATACAATAAATCTTTTTTACTGGAATTATTCGTGTTGGTGTTCTTATCGTGGTTTGGAACAAGGAACCAATTCTTTGAAGACTGAGAGTGATTTTTACAGCCATTCACTTCACTTGCATGTGGACTTCTATTTTTGACTTTTTATTTCAAGTTGCAGTGAAGTTAATCTGTTTGGTGGTTTGTGTTGGCTGTTTTATTGTTATTAATTCAAGTTTTCAGTTGAAAGCTAAACATGAGGCAATCCATTCATAAAAATTGCAAAAAGTACTGTTTAATTGACAAATTATGCATTTTCTGCATCTCAGAGAAACTCGTGAAAGAGTAAACCAAACATAAAATATAAACTTTAAATGATATTTACAGTGCTGTAATTTAAACCTTAACATTAAAGCTATAAACAGTCCTGCAGTTTAATAAAGAATTTGTAAGTTAAGCTTTTGGACCTGAGACATGTAATCATCCATTGTTCGAGTCTGCACTAAAGGTGAAAAGGTCAAGCTATATTTCTTTTGCTCACTGTTGAAATTAATATGCAACTGTTTTCAAATAAATTGTTTTAGGGTTGCATCATTTTTACCTGTAAATAATGTTTCACTTTCTTGATAAGTAAAAAGAAAGAAAGAAAGAAAGAAAGAAAGAAAGGAAACAAAGTTGGTTCATTTTTATAACTGAAATGATTGACAAGTGACAGTGTTGGAACAAGATGCCCAGACATGTAAATGACTGACTTGTCAAAATGGTTCTGAAGATGTCACATACTGCAAAAGCACTAAATCATGATTTTCTGCATTAAACTACTTGTTCGTGAGTCCTGAGCTTTATGGCCATTTTTCTTGGAAAGACAAAATGACGATGAAGAGGTAACAGGCCCAGACTTGTAAATAGTTATTTATTACAGCTGTGTGTTCTATACTAGCCGTATATCTTAAAACAAACAGAAATGAAAGAAAGGAAGATTCACTCTGACCTCATCTTTGCAATCCCTAATGTCCATATCCAAATTCAGAATATTTGTAAAAAGTGATTAAGGTGTCCTTTTGCTTTTTTCTTTTATATGCCTTTACCATTTCACATCATTTACATCCAGCTATTTATAAACTTCATATAATTTTTATACAAACACTGTATGCAGAAGCAAATTCTATGAATACTAATTAATATTACAATATGATAAAATTTACATGCATTTAAAGAGATAAATGTTGGTCCTACGGGAGTATAGCTTAGCATGCAATATAGCTTTCAAGCATTAGAAATGAAGTTTAAATCATTGGACTTCAATGAAATCCCACTCAAAGTCATGCTAAGCACATAATGTATACATGCATAGCACACAAAATGCTCACAGACACACTACATACATAAATATATATATGTGTATATATATATATATATATATATATATATATATATATATATATATATATGTATATATATATATATATATATATATATATATATATATATATATATATATATGTATGTATGTATATATATATATATATAGAGAGAGAGAGAGAGAGAGAAAGAGAGAGTATGATATAACATCAAACTGCAATTTTCTTGAAAGCTGATGCATCAAAAAATATAACTTTGCTTTTTTTTCAGTGAAGCAGCTCCATTAATTCACACACATTCATATATACTAACTTCAAGACTGCACATCTGCATAGCTCTCAACCTCTTAGCACAAAAAACCTGGACAAAGCCAATAATGGGGGAGTACAGCCCCAAAAATAGGGGCAAATTTCAAATATTGAACTTATAAACTTAGAAAATTGCTAGAATAAAAGGTGTTGTCTTACCATGTATTTTCTGAAGAATATGAAGTCTGAAATTCAAATGCCTGTCATTTTATTTAATGAATTCAGTCCTCACTGATTTTCCACATAAATCCAGGAAGCCACAGATTTTATGAGGAACACAACAAAAATATGAGGCAAAAATCGGGACAGCTTTCACAAGTGGTGGTGGGTAGGAAATTCAGGCTCTTGCTACCTGTACCCAAGGCAGGGCCGGCCTTAGCTGAAATGGAGCCCTAGGCGAAGTAGTGCTCTGGCGCACCTTAAGCCCCACCCATGCCATACTCATGATACACCCCTATTTGAGCCACACCCACAGATAGGTCACTCCACATGAAAGCTACTCCAGTTATTTCCTTCAGTTTTTTTAAATGTATGAAAGTCAGTTTCTGCTGTAACAGGTTTTGCATTACCAAGCATTTTCCGAAAGTTATGAAGTCCAAAATTAATAGCAGAGATCATCTGACGAGTAATAAGATGCAAAATCAGAGCCATTTGACACACACACACACACACACACACACACACACACACACACACACACACACACACACACACACACACACACACACTTTATGACATAATGCAGTCCTAGCAGGTGTCCAAAGCTGTACCATTATCTGGCAGGTACCATTCACCCAGGCATCTGAGCCTTTGTCCTTTTGACTACAGGACATTTATTGAAGAATGTTTTGATGGTTACATTTCACAGCCCCCCTGGAATGACAAAAAAAGAGAGAGACCCATTTACATTTTTCTATTCACTTTGAATGATATTTCTTTAAATAAATCACTAGCTTTTCAGCAAAACTCATTTATGCTTCTCTCTACCTGTTTATGCTTCTTGATTGTATTGTCATCATTATATATTAAATGTAATTCACCGCCTTTTTTTCAAAATTTGCCAGTTTTAGGAGGGATTAATTAGGAGGATTAAGAGGGACAGAGCAAAATTTGGAGTCAAAATAAGAGACAGTTGAGAGAGAGGTAAATTCAACAACCACGGATTTGTAAGCAACCATAGATTTGCAAGCAGCACTAACATGATGACATCACTCATTTATAACTAAATTCTGTGACAAGACAAATGAAACACATTCACAGACAACGGCTGAACAAGACACAGGTGCATTCACTTAACACAAGAGAAGTAAACACTTACTCCAGATGCTATCTTCTCTGCAACCTTTGTAGTACCACAACAAGTGCACAGGACTGGGCAGTTTTTGCTGCCCTTGCCATTCTATACTGCTGTTCAAATCCAAAAGCACCACCAACAGAAACTAACCCTACACATAGCTATGCCACATGTCACAGAAGAAATACCTGAAACCCCACATTAAGTAGGGAGAAACACAAACACTTGTTTTATTCCTGGACTGTATTACTACTGCAACGGTCTGACTCCTGAAGCAGTCTAACCTAATTGGCTGTTTGTGATTCGCATTACACTAGCTAGTGGGGAGTAATCACAACACTTTTTTCCAGAAAATAGACTCGCATCTAGTGCATGGTGCACCTTAAAAAATGGAAGCATCAAACCCTGGCCAAATGACTATTGTAAATAAACACAAGCACAAAAGATCCCAATGACAAACTCCAAAATGAAACCAGGAGAGTAGAAAGAGGTTACAAAACTTTTAATAAATCACCATGAATCAAGCAATGAAAAGATAAAATTGATAAGCGCTTTTATCCCATATAACTTGGAATTTCATCAGATCATCTCAACTACATATACTGTTTAAATAGTTTAAACAATCCACCATTCCATCCTGACTCCATATATCTGCTTTTTGTTTAAAGGTATACTCCCCATCGTATGTCATACATCCATAACAAATATCTAAAAAATTTAAAAAAATGTATAAACTTAAACATTGTCAAAATGATAAAATTAATTTAAAAAAAAACAATTACAAGTCACCTCAGCCTACCCAAAGCTACTCTAATGTTTTAAGTAAATATCATTTTTAATAGCTATGTTTCTTCAAAACAGAAATATTCTCACTCCTCTTATCAAAATAGAATGTTTTAACCCTAACAAAAATGATGCAAACCTGGATTACTATTTTCTAAGAATGATGCAAGTGCAGTCATGCCTCTAAACTTCTTGCTTAAGAATTCTGGACAAACAATCCAAATCGAGGAAAGTTTTAAATACTATTCTAATTTACGTAGAATTAATAGCACAACAGGTTTTGAATCAGTGTATCTTCTAGCATTTGTAATTATAAAGCTAATGCCTGGTATTTTCAACTGATTTAATTTTGTGACAGACAGGTGAAAATAATATAAGGCAAAATGCCAGCCGATTTTATCAAATACTTTCTCTACATAACGACCCAACAATACCAGGAGCATTTTTTTTTTTACATTCTGCATTATCTCCATTCCGTTAATTATGTCAAATGTTTGCCACCCATTCACAAAATCACATTGCTCTACATCTGTCAAGTTTGGCCACACCTTTGACATTCACATAACTAATATTAACTATAAACACATTATCATTACAGTTAAAACTGAAATGTATCTATATGAAGCTGGAGCATTACTATTTATTCTGTTTATGCTCTGCCTGTCATTTTAAGAAAGCTTTTAAAATACTACCTTTCCTAGCAGAAAAAATCAGATCACCATTACCCATTATAATAATCCAAGTGAGAAAGAATTTACAAGTAAATGGAGTACAGCAAGGCCAGTTTCAAATAATGAAACCACAGTCTACAAACTAAACTACAAATAAAGAAATCTAGATAAAATTCTCTTTGGGACACATTTTGCTATAGAACATGTATGAGTTCCAAAAGTTCTTTGACTCACTTTCCTGATTGTATTAATAATATATAATAATTAAATTATATGCCTTGTATAATACAGTACTACTTGTTAGTGTGTGTTTTAAATTGAGTTTTGAACATTTTTTCCAGTAAACAATGAAACAAAACATATGAACCAATGGCAAAACTGCCCAGTTCAGAACATTTCAACCATAAAGGCCACTCAAACTTGTGTCATTACAGTCCAACAGTATCAATCAACATGCACAGTCTCTGCAGAAGTAAAAGTTATTTGAATAATTCCACATTAAAGAGATCTGTACCTAATAAAAAGGTTGCTGCTAACAAACAACTTTATATTTTAGTGTTTCATCTACCAATTCAGTGTCTGCTGCCACTGAAGAATAAATTGCCTACGTTACATGGTAAGCTGGTAATATTGCACTAGGGAATGGATGGCAAACTGAAAACACGTTCATAGTTACTAGGCATCTCATCCAAAGGAGGGCATACCCAGGGCTGCAGCCCCCCACCCCCTTAAAATACAACACAGTATCAGCAATCCATCTACATGCTGTGAGAGTAGAGCCCACAGCCTTCTACATCAAGATGCAAACATGCTACCTGCTATGCTACTAACACTGATTTAAAATGTTATACCACAATAGTGATACCATTTGCTAAACAAAACAGTTGCACATTCTAAACAGACAGCATGAGCAGCAGTAAAAATGTCTTCCCTTGAAGCTTTCAATTCTTTGAAAATGTACCTGAAACTAAATTCCCTGAAAAATGCAGCTTGGTAGTTGGGGAAGAGGATTCAGGCTCTTGTTTTCTGTAGCTAAGGTACAGGATTTGACATTTCAGCCTAAGCAAATTACTAACCACTTGCTAACCCTATCTAGGGCATTTCACACACACACACACACACACACACATGCACACACGCACACACGCACACGCACACACACACACACACACACACACACACACACACACACACACACACACACACACACACACACACACAAAATCTCTTACATCAAGAAATCTGGACAAAGCCAAAAATAAATAGGGATATATTATAAATATTGTTCTCATGAACTTAGAAAATTACTAGAATAACAGAATTTGTGTTAGTATGCATTTTTCTAAAGGATATAAAGTCTAAAACTTAAATGTCTGTCATTATTTAGCAACTTCAATCCGTTTTATAAGGAAAAGACAAAAATATAGGGCAAAAAATCTGGACATTCTGCAGTAAAAAAAAGGAAAAACAAAGCTGGCTTTTGCTGTCATAAAGATAATATTCAGGTCCAATGTATCTTTGAAATCTGCCTGGAAATTGGCCACCCACATAGGTTGTTGTTCTTAACTTGTGGAATGCATCGACAAATATAAAATACAGTGTATTTAGTAATTTAAAATAAAGATGAAAGGTACTTACGTATTATCATAACCAGATTTTTGCGATAATGCCACTTGCTTCCCAATTTTGTTTTCTGACCGTTAGTGGTTTATAAGTGTTATGTAGTGTGTTTCCTTTAACAATACATCTTTTTTTCTGCAGTGTTTTCAATAAAATGTGTTTAACAAACCCCCCAAAAAATAGAAACATGCTGTTGTGTCTTTATGCAGTTTATTGCCAGGGTGGTGAAGCTTAACTGAATAGTGCACCGCCGCCGCTTGCTGAACATTCCTTTCCCTTTCTTTTTTTTTTTTTTTTCTTCATGGCAGCAAATGCTGATGAATGTAACGGTCATAAATGTGTTTTTTTTTTAACCTTTTTCAGCGATATATATATATATATATATATATATATATATATATATATATATATATATATATATATATATATCAGAGCTGTGTCAACGGTTTTCCTGAAACACAGGTTATCGGATTAATTAATTTTAGATGTGTTTCTGGGATTAAAATGTCTTAACCCCCCCCCCAAAAAAAAATAAATAAAAACATGCTGTTGTGTTTCTTTATGCAGTTTACTGCCAGGGTGGTGAAGCTTAACTGAATAGTGCGCCGCCGCCCGCTGAACGTTTCTTTCCCTTTTTTTTTCCATGGCAGCAAATGCTGATGAATGTAATGGTCATACATGTTTTTTTGGACCTTTTTCAGCTATATCACAGACTCATATGGGTACAAAACAGGTTATCTGTTTAATTTTAAGATGTTTCCTGATATTTGTACAACACTCTCAGTCAGATTACAATAACAGTAAGCAAGTGGTATTATCGCAAAAATCTTGCCAGGAGTACATTTTTTCATAAATACGTTAAATATTACTATAGGTTTATAGATGACCTTATTTTTATATGTCATGGAGGTAGAGAACAAGTAGCACAGTTCTTATATTTTTTGAATGACAATAAATTTGGTATTAAATATGATCAAGCGCAAGTTGATGCCAAGGTTAATTTCCTTGATGTTACATTAGAAGGAATAAATAATCAAAAAATGAATACTAATATACACAGGAAATTTGACAAGCAAAATTTAATGTTTCAGGCAACTAGTTGTCACTCACCGTATACTTTGAATTCTATACCTTACGGAGAATTATTAAGAATCAAAAGGCTAAGCAGCAATATTAATATTTCTAAGATGGAAGCAATTAAAACTATGAGAATGTTTTTAGATAGAGGTTATAGTAAACAAAATGTATTAGATAGTTATATGAAAATTTATGAAAGAAGTGAAAGCAGAAGGATAATAATGAAAAAGGAAGCTAATGAAGCAATGGGGAATCAAATGACAGATAATAATAGTATGTTTTTTGTTACTAAGTATACAGTTTTTTCAGAAATATTTAATAAGATATTGAAAGAATATTGGGGAATAATTAGGAGACAAGTACAAAGTTTATCTAACATAAATTTGAGAATATCTTATCAAACGGGACGTAATATACAAGATTTTATTGTACATAGTAGATTTAATAGATCTAAGGAACTAGTGATATATAATGTAAAGAATTTGGGTACTAATGCTTGTGGCAAATGTTCTATCTGTCAGTATGTGATGCCTTCGTTTCAATATATTAATGGAAAAAAATTTCAAACGCAAGGACACTTTACTTGTATGACAAGGGGCATTATATATATGCAATAAAATGTTCTTGCAGTTGTTATTATATAGGTGAAAGCAAAAGAAGTTTGGCAGAAAAAATTAAAGAGCATGTTAGGGACATAAAAAACAAGAAGACAATTAGTCCTATAGTGGAACATTTTAATACAGTCCACAAAGGTGAATTTGATAGTGTTCAAGTAACAGTATTAGAACACATTCCTGCAAATTTCTTAAATGAAGATTCATTGAAATACTTATTAAGAAAGAAAGAATCAATATTCATTATGAAATATGATACTTTACAACCGAACGGATTAAATAAAGAATGTCACTGGCAGAGTTTTATTTGATGTAATTTTATAATGATGTGTATTCTGCTTTAAAAATGTTAAGGGTAGTTAATTGATTAATTAGTTTTAGAATGGTTATAAAAAGGCATGCTCAGAGTGAGCATTTTACTCTGTAAAGGCTGATGTGGCCGAGGCGCTAGGAGTTTTATTTGTTAATATTGTGCTGTTTCTTATTGCTTCAATACTGTGAAAATAAAACAGATTCTTATCTGCATGCCAGAAGTGCTTATTGGTGGAACAAGAATAGTATTTTTACTTCTATATTTCAGTGGAATTTCTTGACTTCTATTTGGCACGGGTGCTGCTGGCTTTTTGGTCGTGGTGGTACAATAATTTTCTTCGTAAGTGGTTACAAGGAATATAAATATGTTGAACGAGTGACTTGAGTAATTTAAAAGAAACATATATGGTCATTTAAACTTAGAGAGTTGTTGCACTTAGGTTCTGCTTTACCTTCCATTTCTATGGGACCCTCTGGATTCCTCTGTTGACCTATATTCACATTTTCTAGTATGACATTCTAGTGCCTCATCAATCTGTCTGAAAAAAAGTGTTTCCTGAAATTTTATTGAAATATTCTGCTGTTCAGCTGCCTTACATGCCCCCTCTCCCACTTATCTTCTCAAGCCCACAGCACCTTCTTGAACTACATAACGTAATAAATTCCAGTCAAGCCCATACTCACAGCCTTCCTGAACTTTGCACAGTCATTAAATGTTAAACCTTTCTTTATATACCTAACCCTCCTCTTGTTTATCTCTTCAGCAAAAGCATATTAATAACCCTCTTCTGCATATTTCGATTAAAATGAATGCAAATCAGTTTTGAAGCTTAGATTTTTATGGTGGCCACTAAATAATACAGTTATAATACATACTGAAAATCTTGTACACTACATTTCCAAACATTATATTCTTTCAATAATCCCATTCCCCACATACACACGCATACATACACATCCCTACCTCTCACTTGTCCATTCTTGCGCCACTACCCAACATCTTCTGCAATTCAAATTCCACGCCCTGAAAACAAAGACGTGCATAATCTGTCGCACAGGCACAGCAGGTGTTTGTGACCTGTTTTCATAATTTTCGGCCGTAAAAGGTAAAAAAAAAAAAAAAAAAATTTTTATAAAAAGATAATTAATCTCCCAGCCACCACAGGCAGTCTCCGTTTTACGGACAGTGGAAGTAGAAATCATGTTTACTTTCAGTTATTTCGTCAGATTTGCTTTTGGTCTTTCATTTCACTCATACTGCTTAAATTTCTAAGCATTACTTCCAATATATAATAATTGTATGGCACTGGATCTGTGCAAATTGACTGTTTACAATTATCCTGATTTTGGCTATAGTTCCCCACCATGGATGAGTTTTAAGGGAAGCTTTAATGTACAGTAAACATCGTTTCCATTAGATGAACTGAAGCATATGAGTTTAAGTGGTGATATCATACTTATAACCTTACCTTTGCACAGTGATGTATGCATGAGGTCACTAGCATATCTGCATGTGTGCCAATCATGCCACATTTGCATATTGTTTCACCTGCTTTCTGGCTGTCAGTCTAGGATGTTGTCACACCCATTCCTGTGTGAAATACCCAGTAGGTTAATCTTCTTTAACAAAACACAGGTTAATCTTCTTTAACAAAACACAGATGGTGTCCCGCTGAGAGCAGCACAAAAGCAGACTGTCAGACTGGATAACAAAAAAAAAAAATCATTAAAACAGTGGCACAGGCTAAGCTATTGGGAATAACCGTAGACTCCCACCTAAAATTTGATAGTCATCTTTAACAAAACACAGATGGTGTCCCGCTGAGAGCAGCACAAAAGCAGACTGTCAGACTGGATAACAAAAAAAAAAAATCATTAAAACAGTGGCACAGGCTAAACTATTGGGAATAACCGTAGACTCCCACCTAAAATTTGATAGTCATCTGAACTTAGCTATTAAAAAAGTACATGCCAAACTGGGGTCACTCTACCATATCAAACCATTTCTTACCAACAACACAAGATCAGCCATTGCTCGCTCCCAACTTCTATCCACCCTACTCTATGCATCTCCCATTCTGACTAATCTCAACAAAACTGAACTAAGCAAAATGGAAGCTTGCTATAACAGAATTGCCCGCTTTGCTGCAAATTGCTCATATAGAACTTATCACTGTACTGCTTTGAGACAGCTCCACTGGCTTGAACTGCCCAGCCTCCTAACCTACAATCAGCTCTGCCTCTGTCATTCTATCTATTACCTCCCCAATAAGTGTCCTGTCCTCAAAAACCTAGTACAACATCACTCAGCCAAAAGGCCTCTTAGATCATCAAGCAAACTACTACTTGAAGTCACCAACAGCTACAATAGTTTTGGAGATGCATTATATAGTAGTTCGGTGGCTAAAAAATGGAACTCTGTCCCTACTAGCATTCAAAACACATCATCCAAAGCCTCCTTTAAAGATCTCATCAGGCAACATCTCAAGCAAAGTTGGCAGTGCCATGATTGCTCCCCAGGCTAGTGAAAGCGGATAGCATATTTATTTATTTATTTATTTTATTTTACATTTGTTGACCGGGCTAGTCTAGCTGGATACATTTCCATTTTCAGTAGAGGCCCGGGGAGAAAAGCTCCACACAAATTTTAACAAAAAAAAGTCAAAAATAAACAAGCAAATGGACAAATCATCATAGATGAAAAGACAAATAATAAAAAAAATATAGTATCCAATAACAGGTATACACATGAAGAGAAACACATTTCTAAGACTAACATTATTAGCTGTAATAACATCAAGAACAAGGCACAAAACAGAGAGCAAAATTGATTTATAATATTATAGAACTAAATCTTAGTAACAAGAGAAAGAGAAACTCTATAATAGGAGAGGAGGAAGGGAAGCAGTTTAAGAAAAGAGAAGGAAATGTTTAAAAAAGAATGGATGAGAGAGATTAACATAGGGGGAAGAAGAAACAAAAAAACTCTAAAAGGAGATAGATTGAAGCAGACTCACAAAAAGAGAGAAAGAAAGTAAAGTAGTAGGAAAGCGCAGAGTAGTAGGAAAGCACAGAGGAGGTAAAAGATTAGTCAGGTTTTGTACAGGAACAGAGCCAGTGGCTTTGGAAGTAATCTTTGATTTTATGTTTAAAGAGAGGCAGAGATGTGGTAAGTGTTATATCTCTAGGAAGCAGATTCCAGTTCCTTCCTACAGTATTATTGAATAGAGAGTCACCAGCAGAATTATTAGTCTTTGTTATAGTAGCCATAAGTTTACTGGAAGAGCGAAGGGAGTTTAGGTTGTTATAAGGGATTAAAAGTTTAGAAAGTATAGGGGTTTTATTGGGCTGGTATAGAATTTTATGGGCAATAGTGAGTTGAGGGATTAACAGAAGGTTTTGTAGTTCTAGCCAGCCTAGAAGTTTCAGGTTAATACAGTGATGAGTTCTAAAAGGGTTACTAGTGGCAAAACGGGCAATGTTGTTGTAGCAAGTAGCCAGTTTGTTAAGGTTGGCTTTCCTAAGGTTAGTAAAAATTGGTGAGGCATAAAGAAAAGTTGACAAAAGATGGGAGTGGGCAATCTTGGCTCTGGAATATGAGGTTAGGAAAGGTTTAATTCTATATAGGCTTCCTATTTTTCTATTGACTATTTTAATGGTGTTGTTGATATGCTGATCAAAGGAGAGGTTGTGATCGACTGTTATTCCTAATAGTTTTGTTGTTGGATCATGAGTAATGAGAGTGGCATTATTTGAGGAGATGGTGAAGTCCAAGGGAGTGGACCGTGTGCTAGGAGAGAAAAGGAGAAGTTTAGTTTTTTTGGCATTGAGGAGGAGGTTGCATCTGGTGAAATATACATACTAAATCTAGAGCAATTGATGATAGTTTTTCAATCTTACTCACAAACACTGGCTAATCTACAATGTATGTACTGTACCTGTGTACTATGTATGTATTCTACCTACGTTCCAAAGTTCAGCCGTACACCACAAATCTATTACTTACCTTTATTTTTAAAATTAATATTTTTTTGATTGTTCTCTCCACTGTAACTGTTTGTGCCGCATACCACTGTAAAAACATGTCTGTTGTAATTTGTGTGTATACTGATCATGTCTAAATAACTAAATGTGTCTGTAATTTTTCTTTGTGGAGCTTTTCTCCCCAGTCCTCTGCTGAAAAAGGACCTTTTCGGCTCAGTCAGACACCCCCGGTTAACAAATGTAAAATAAAATAAAATAAATAAAAATAAAAATTGTGCCTTTATGTGGTTGGGCTGTACGGCGCCCTAGGCGGTTGCCTAGTTTGTCTATGCCTAAGGCCGGCCATGACCCAAGGTACAGGGTTTGAGCCTCAATAGCTCTAGCCACCAGGTATATTTAACTGGGGCATTATGCACACACACAATGCAGTGTGGACCCAGTGCTTGTGTAACTAAACGGTCAAGGATGAAAAGAATCAGCCATTCACACACACTGTACTTGTAAGAAGAATCAATAAGTAAAGGGTCACTGTCAACTAACTAATGGTTTGCAAATTCCTTACCTGGAGCAGGATGTTCACGGAGATGACATCATCATGCAAGCATTTGCATGTGATAATGTCAGCCCAAAAAAGTTGGAAAAAAATTTAAAAACAAAAGCCGTAAAATTTGGAAATTAAGGGGTGCCACTCAGGAATTGTGGTACCCCATTATTTGGACCTCAAAACCAGTGCAAACCAAGAAATTTGCTATGGTTGAGCAGTGGCGGCTGGTGACTTCAAATCAAAGGGGGGCTGCAGGAGATAGCTGAATGGGTGGGGTCAATGGGAAGGGGTGTGGCCAACTAAAAAGGGGAGGGGCTATGTTCACAACCACAAAAACTAACTTTAATTAAATATGCTGCCCTGGGTGCCAAACCCTCATTATGAGAGTCCAATCAAGACAAATGAAGTATAAAAGAATAAAAATATTTAAATGCATTGGCTGCATGACAGCTTACTTAATATCTAGATGGAAACAAAATGGTTGTGAGGCATGAAAAAATAAATTACTTTTTAAATACATTACTGGAATGCCAGTCAAAATCAAGTATAAGAAAAACAAGCAGCACTCAACTCCAACCGCTTCTCCTTGCACTGCAGTTCTAATTATAATTTATATTCAGCTTTATTAAAGTACCAAGTAACATGCTGAAAGTAGCAATCTCTGTGATGCCCTCACTTGTTCATAGGTTCATAGGTTCATAGGTTCATACTAGGCTATCTGCCCAAGGGCATTTATAAGCCTAGCCAGAGTGTCTGTGGCTTTCGCCACCCCTTGGGATGAGAATACTATGCCCATTTAGGGTTTAGTTTACTGTGCCTCTGTCTAGTAGTGACACAGAGATGACCCCCGGGGTAAACCTACGATCTCCCATCCACTCGTCCAGATTTCTCTTGAAGAGAGTTAGTGAGGGGCTCTGCCTAACATGGACTGGGATTCTGTTCCAGAGTGTAGGGAGCCTCTGGGTTATGAATCTGTCCCTCCAGCAATAGGTTCATGTAAAAATGTTTCTTATCCAAAAAAGACCTGCTGCCTGACAACTATATACTTGTTTCACAGGGAAAACATGATCAAAGTAAAAAATGAAAAACAAACAAGAAACAAGCTCAAGATACATTGCTTAAAGGATTACTGTACAGGTTATGGACCACACATGAATGGCATTCTGTTTAGTTTACGGGTAAAGCCCTCAGAGATCACTGGAAGTCTCCAACAAGAGTAATGAGCTTCTTAAAATAATGTAATCCTGTCCTTTATTACAAATACTGTCATATGCATTTCAATACCCAACTTTATACATTATCTAGTTAAGTATTCATTGCATGGCAACAACAGAAAGACTTTCAATGTTGGCAGTTCTTTAACAGTATGCTTATTAAAGCGTACTTGCATGTTATTATCTCAGACAAGCTTACCTGATGGTCATTAAAGCATTGCTACTTAAAACACAGAGCAACAGGTACTTTCTGAGTAATAAGCATAAATCAACAGTACAAAAATATGACAGAAACCAGACCATTCTGCAAAATCAAGAACAGATGAAAAGCCACTGTAGTACTTGTGTCTACCTTGGATGGGGGGATACCCTGCACATTTACAGTGCATAACTGCTCCTTGCCTTGCTTGAACACATCCAGAGTCACTACATGGGGAAGTGGGGTGCAACAAGTATGTCACAATTTGAAATGTCTCTGGCTGACTGTGATGGCCCTGAAACATTTGTCATACCTCTCAACTTCAGAGCAAGAAATCTGGACAAAGCCATACATAGAAGTGGGACAAACGTCAAAAAATAAGGACAATTTCTAAATATTGCTCTTATAAACTTAGAAAGATAATAGAATAGTATGTCTTGCATTAGTATGCATTTTCTGAAGGATATAAAATCTGAAACTCAAATGTCTGTCATTATTTTCTAACTTCAGTCTTTAATGATTTACCACTAATTTGCCAAAAAAACACAATTTTATGAAAAATGGACGAAAAATGTGATGCAAAAATATAAAATAGCCACACAATACAGCTGGGAACCTGTCAAAGAAGGGACACTTTTTTAAATAATTAGTACTGCTAACTTGTGCAGCTGACAAAATAAAAGAATCTACATGCATTTCTGAAATAAAAGTAATCTATAACTCTGATTATTACAGTTATTTCTTAATTGTAAACCCTCCATGTTTTCTTCCAAAACTGCTATTTTGAGGAGGCATTATTAGGGGAAGAGCAACATTTTGAGCCAAACTCGGGGACAGTTGAGAGGTTTGGCTATGCCTAATTCTATAAAGCAATTTATTTGCATGTACCTCTCAACCTGTTAATGCAATAAATCTGGACAAGGCCAAATATATTGGTGGAACATTTAAACAGTACTAAAAATTGCTTATGTATAAACTGAGACAGTTGATAGAATAACAGGTCTTACTTTAGCATGCATTTTTCTGAAGGTTATGAAGTCTGAAACTCAGTGTGTCATTATTTAGTGACTTAATTCCTAAATGATTTTCCAAAAAAACACAAATTTTATGAGGAACAAACCAAAAATAAGAAGCAAAAATCTATTCATTCTGTGAAAATATGGACAGTTGGGAGGTATAGTTCAGCTGGGGCTGTCTTTGAGTTTGCCGCCCTTCCCCCTCACAAAATCATGGTCGAATGGAGCCCTCCCCCCTGCAGCCATTCCAATGATACATTACTTGGCTATTTCACTGCATTTACCATAAACACTAATGTGCATACTACTTTACTTCTGTGATGATTTGGATTTCATTTGAAAGTTTTATTTTGCATTTTACAGCACAAACACTAAGACATCTGCTAAACAAAGCAATGCAGTCTCACAATGAAAACAGGCTTAGCATTAAAACTTCTCTGCCTTTGAAACTCACATTCAATGAAACAGCATTGAAACCCACATTCAAAGAAAATACATTTTGCCAGTGGCAGATAAAGATTAACTTAGGGCTGTTTTCAAATCATAGGCCCCTTGCTCATGGAACATACATGTGCTCTTTGATACACCTTCCTGATTGTACTAAATTATATTCCTTGTACAATACAGTACAGTTGTTAGACGGCATTTTAAATTTATTGTTTTTAACATTTTTCCAGTAAACAATGAAACAAAATGCATGCACCTGTGACAAAACTACCCAATTCAGAATATCCCCATCATAAAAATCTACTCAACCTTCTACAGTCCACCAGTATCAGTAAATATGCACAATCTCTGAAGTAGTAAAAGTCATCTAAATAATTCCACATTAAAGAAATATGTAACAATGAAGAGGTTGCTGCTAGCAAACAACTTTATATGTCATTGTTTATTCATCTACAAATAAAGTGCCTGTTGCACTTGAGGAATAAATTGCCTATGTTGCATGCATTAAAAAAAAGTGATAAGCTAGTAATATCGCAATAGGGACTGTATGGCAAACTGATAACAGGTTCATAGTTACTACTCTAGGTATCTTTGCCAAAAAGGACTGCAACATCCACCCACTTTACAACACAGTACAGTATCAGCAATGCATCTATCTACTGTGGGAATAGAACCCACAGCCTTCTGCATCAAAAACAAGTACACTACCTGTTGTGCTATTAACAATGCAAGTAGACTCAGAATAAGCAGCACTAAATTTTGTTCCCCTGCAGCTCTCAGCTCCTTGTAAAATCTACTCGACATGCAGTTATATCTCTGAACTTTGCAGCACAAGAAATCTGGAAAAAGCCGAAATTTATTGGGGGGACAAAAGCCCAAAAACCAGGGACACATTTTAAACATTGCTTGTATAATGTTGGAAAGTTGCTAGAATAAAATGCTGTGTTACCACCATACATTTCACTGCCATGTCTTTAACCCAGGGGACCCTGTGCAAAACAGTTAGAGAAACTTACCACTATGCCAAATAAGCTGTTTTGTGAAAGACAGGAAGACGAACATAAATGGCTACCATTTAGTGAATTCAGTTCTCACCATAGCTGTCAACCTCTTGGCACAAAACACTTGAACAAAGCCAATAATGGGGGAATACAGCCCCCAAACATATTCAGTGAATTCAGTTCTCACTATAGCTCTCAACCTCTTAGCAAAAAAACATGTGGACAAAGCCAGTAATGGGGGGAATACAGCCCCCAAACATTCAATGAATTCAGTTCTCACCATAGATAACTCCCAACCTTAGCACAAAATACCTGGACGAAGCCAATAATGGGGGAATAAAGTCCCAAAAATAGGGACAAATTTCAAATATCCATGTTATAAACTTAGACAATTGCTAGAATAAACAGCTGTGTGTTACCATGTACTTTCTGAAGAATATGAAGTCTGAAATTCAAATGCCTATTATTTTTAAACATTTAACCAGGAAACTAGTCTGACTTGGAACAAAAGACAATTTTCAGCAGAGCAGGGAGAAATGCCAGACACATTTTTGTAAGATGGGAGGATTATCTCAGACAAGCTTACCTGATGGTCATTAAAGCATTGCTACTTAAAACACAGAGCAACAGGCACATTCTGAGTAATAAGCATAAATCAACAATACAAAAATATGACAGAAACCAGACCATTCTGCAAAATCAAGAACAGATGAAAAGCCACTGTAGTACTTGTGTCTACCTTGGATGGGGGGATACCCTGCACATTTACACTGCATAACTGCTCCTTGCCTTGCTTGGACACATCCAGAGTCACTACATGGGGGAGTGGGGTGCAACAAGTATGTCACAATTTGAAACGTCTCTAGCTGACTGTGATGGCCCTGACACATTTGTCATACCTCTCAACCTCAGAGCAAGAAATCTGGACAAAGCCATACATAGAAGTGGGACAAAGGTCAAAAAATAAGGACAATTTCTAAATATTGCTCTTATAAACTTAGAAAGATAATAGAATAATATGTCTTGCATTAGTATGCATTTTCTGAAGGATATAAAATCTGAAACTCAAATGTCTGTCATTATTTTCTAACTTCAGTCTTTAATGATTTACCACTAATTTGCCAAAAAAACACAATTTTATGAAAAATGGACGAAAAATGTGATGCAAAAATATAAAATAGCCACACAATACAGCTGGGAACCTGTCAAAGAAGGGACACTTTTTTAAATAATTAGTACTGCTAACTTGTGCAGCTGACAAAATAAAAGAATCTACATGCATTTCTGAAATAAAAGTAATCTATAACTCTGATTATTACAGTTATTTCTTAATTGTAAACCCTCCATGTTTTCTTCCAAAACTGCTATTTTGAGGAGGCATTATTAGGGGAAGAGCAACATTTTGAGCCAAACTCGGGGACAGTTGAGAGGTTTGGCTATGCCTAATTCTATAAAGCAATTTATTTGCATGTACCTCTCAACCTGTTAATGCAATAAATCTGGACAAGGCCAAATATATTGGCGGAACATTTAAACAGTACTAAAAATTGCTCATGTATAAACTGAGACAGTTGATAGAATAACAGGTCTTACTTTAGCATGCATTTTTCTGAAGGTTATGAAGTCTGAAACTCAGTGTGTCATTATTTAGTGACTTAATTCCTAAATGATTTTCCAAAAAAACACAAATTTTATGAGGAACAAACCAAAAATAAGAAGCAAAAATCTATTCATTCTGTGAAAATATGGACAGTTGGGAGGTATAGTTCAGCTGGGGCTGTCTTTGAATTTGCCGCCCTTCCCCCTCACAAAATCATGGTCGAATGGAGCCCTCCCCCTGCAGCCATTCCAATGATACATTACTTGGCTATTTCACTGCATTTACCATAAACACTAATGTGCATACTACTTTACTTCTGTGATGATTTGGATTTCATTTGAAAGTTTTATTTTGCATTTTACAGCACAAACACTAAGACATCTGCTAAACAAAGCAATGCAGTCTCACAATGAAAACAGGCTTAGCATTAAAACTTCTCTGCCCTTGAAACTCACATTCAATGAAACAGCATTGAAACCCACATTCAAAGAAAATACATTTTGCCAGTGGCAGATAAAGATTAACTTAGGGCTGTTTTCAAATCATAGGCCCCTTGCACATGGAACATACATGTGCTCTTTGATACACCTTCCTGATTGTACTAAATTATATTCCTTGTACAATACAGTACAGTTGTTAGACGGCATTTTAAATTTATTGTTTTTAACATTTTTCCAGTAAACAATGAAACAAAATGCATGCACCTGTGACAAAACTACCCAATTCAGAACATCCCCATCATAAAAGTCTACTCAACCTTCTACAGTCCACCAGTATCAGTAAATATGCACAATCTCTGAAGTAGTAAAAGTCATCTAAATAATTCCACATTAAAGAAATATGTAACAATGAAAAGGTTGCTGCTAGCAAACAACTTTATATGTCATTGTTTATTCATCTACAAATAAAGTGCCTGTTGCCCTTGAGGAATAAATTGCCTATGTTGCATGCATTAAAAAAAAGTGATAAGCTAGTAATATTGCAATAGGGACTGTATGGCAAACTGATAACAGGTTCATAGTTACTACTCTAGGTATCTTTGCCAAAAAGGACTGCAGCATCCACCCACTTTACAACACAGTACAGTATCAGCAATGCATCTATCTACTGTGGGAATAGAACCCACAGCCTTCTGCATCAAAAGCAAGTACACTACCTGTTGTGCTATTAACAATGCAAGCAGACTCAGAATAAGCAGCACTAAATTTTGTTCCCCTGCAGCTCTCAGCTCCTTATAAAATCTACTCGACATGCAGTTATATCTCTGAACTTTGCAGCACAAGAAATCTGGAAAAAGCCGAAATTTATTGGGGGGACAAAAGCCCAAAAACCAGGGACACATTTTAAACATTGCTTGTATAATGTTGGAAAGTTGCTAGAATAAAATGCTGTGTTACCACCATACATTTCACTGCCATGTCTTTAACCCAGGGGACCCTGTGCAAAACAGTTAGAGAAACATACCACTATGCCAAATAAGCTGTTTTGTGAAAGACAGGAAGACGAACTTAAATGGCTACCATTTAGTGAATTCAGTTCTCACCATAGCTGTCAACCTCTTGGCACAAAACACTTGAACAAAGCCAATAATGGGGGAATACAGCCCCCAAACATATTCAGTGAATTCAGTTCTCACTATAGCTCTCAACCTCTTAGCAAAAAAACATGTGGACAAAGCCAGTAATGGGGGGAATACAGCCCCCAAACATTCAATGAATTCAGTTCTCACCATAGATAACTCCCAACCTTAGCACAAAATACCTGGACGAAGCCAATAATGGGGGAATAAAGTCCCAAAAATAGGGACACATTTCAAATATCCATGTTATAAACTTAGACAATTGCTAGAATAAACAGCTGTGTGTTACCATGTACTTTCTGAAGAATATGAAGTCTGAAATTCAAATGCCTATTATTTTTAAACATTTAACCAGGAAACTAGTCTGACTTGGAACAAAAGACAATTTTCAGCAGAGCAGGGAGAAATGCCAGACACATTTTTGTAAGATGGGAGGATTATCTTAGACAAGCTTACCTGATGGTCATTAAAGCATTGCTACTTAAAACACAGAGCAACAGGCACATTCTGAGTAATAAGCATAAATCAACAATACAAAAATATGACAGAAACCAGACCATTCTGCAAAATCAAGAACAGATGAAAAGTCACTGTAGTACTTGTGTCTACCTTGGAGGGGGGATACCCTGCACATTTACACTGCATAACTGCTCCTTGCCTTGCTTGGACACATCCAGAGTCACTACATGGGGCAGTGGGGTGCAACAAGTATGTCGCAATTTGAAACGTCTCTAGCTGACTGTGATGGCCCTGACACATTTGTCATACCTCTCAACCTCAGAGCAAGAAATCTGGACAAAGCCATACATAGAAGTGGGACAAAGGTCAAAAAATAAGGACAATTTCTAAATATTGCTCTTATAAACTTAGAAAGATAATAGAATAATATGTCTTGCATTAGTATGCATTTTCTGAAGGATATAAAATCTGAAAATCAAATGTCTGTCATTATTTTCTAACTTCAGTCTTTAATGATTTACCACTAATTTGCCAAAAAAACACAATTTTATGAAAAATGGACGAAAAATGTGATGCAAAAATATAAAATAGCCACACAATACAGCTGGGAACCTGTCAAAGAAGGGACACTTTTTTAAATAATTAGTACTGCTAACTTGTGCAGCTGACAAAATAAAAGAATCTACATGCATTTCTGAAATAAAAGTAATCTATAACTCTGATTATTACAGTTATTTCTTAATTGTAAACCCTCCATGTTTTCTTCCAAAACTGCTATTTTGAGGAGGCATCATTAGGGAAGAGCAACATTTTGAGCCAAAACTCGGGAGAGTTGAGAGGTTTGGCTATGCCTAATTCTATAAAGCAATTTATTTGCATGTACCTCTCAACCTGTTAATGCAATAAATCTGGACAAGGCCAAATATATTGGCGGAACATTTAAACAGTACTAAAATTGCTCATGTATAAACTGAGACAGTTGATAGAATAACAGGTCTTACTTTAGCATGCATTTTTCTGAAGGTTATGAAGTCTGAAACTCAGTGTGTCATTATTTAGTGACTTAATTCCTAAATGATTTTCCAAAAAAACACAAATTTTATGAGGAACAAACCAAAAATAAGAAGCAAAAATCTATTCATTCTGTGAAAATATGGACAGTTGGGAGGTATAGTTCAGCTGGGGCTGTCTTTGAGTTTGCCGCCCTTCCCCCTCACAAAATCATGGTCGAATGGAGCCCTCCCCCTGCAGCCATTCCAATGATACATTACTTGGCTATTTCACTGCATTTACCATAAACACTAATGTGCATACTGCTTTACTTCTGTGATGATTTGGATTTCATTTGAAAGTTTTATTTTGCATTTTACAGCACAAACACTAAGACATCTGCTAAACAAAGCAATGCAGTCTCACAATGAAAACAGGCTTAGCATTAAAACTTCTCTGCCCTTGAAACTCACATTCAATGAAACAGCATTGAAACCCACATTCAAAGAAAATACATTTTGCCAGTGGCAGATAAAGATTAACTTAGGGCTGTTTTCAAATCATAGGCCCCTTGCACATGGAACATACATGTGCTCTTTGATACACCTTCCTGATTGTACTAAATTATATTCCTTGTACAATACAGTACAGTTGTTAGACAGCATTTTAAATTTATTGTTTTTAACATTTTTCCAGTATACAATGAAACAAAATGCATGCACCTGTGACAAAACTACCCAATTCAGAACATCCCCATCATAAAAGTCTACTCAACCTTCTACAGTCCACCAGTATCAGTAAATATGCACAATCTCTGAAGTAGTAAAAGTCATCTAAATAATTCCACATTAAAGAAATATGTAACAATGAAGAGGTTGCTGCTAGCAAACAACTTTATATGTCATTGTTTATTCATCTACAAATAAAGTGCCTGTTGCCCTTGAGGAATAAATTGCCTATGTTGCATGCATTAAAAAAAAGTGATAAGCTAGTAATATTGCAATAGGGACTGTATGGCAAACTGATAACAGGTTCATAGTTACTACTCTAGGTATCTTTGCCAAAAAGGACTGCAGCATCCACCCACTTTACAACACAATACAGTATCAGCAATGCATCTATCTACTGTGGGAATAGAACGCACAGCCTTCTGCATCAAAAGCAAGTACACTACCTGTTGTGCTATTAACAATGCAAGCAGACTCAGAATGAGCAGCACTAAATTTTGTTCCCCTGCAGCTCTCAGCTCCTTATAAAATCTACTCGACATGCAGTTATATCTCTGAACTTTGCAGCACAAGAAATCTGGAAAAAGCCGAAATTTATTGGGGGGACAAAAGCCCAAAAACCAGGGACACATTTTAAACATTGCTTGTATAATGTTGGAAAGTTGCTAGAATAAAATGCTGTGTTACCACCATACATTTCACTGCCATGTCTTTAACCCAGGGGACCCTGTGCAAAACAGTTAGAGAAACATACCACTATGCCAAATCAGCTGTTTTGTGAAAGACAGGAAGACGAACTTAAATGGCTACCATTTAGTGAATTCAGTTCTCACCATAGCTGTCAACCTCTTTACACAAAACACTTGAACAAAGCCAATAATGGGGGAATACAGCCCCCAAACATATTCAGTGAACTCAGTTCTCACTATAGCTCTCAACCTCTTAGCAAAAAAACATGTGGACAAAGCCAGTAATGGGGGGAATACAGCCCCCAAACATTCAATGAATTCAGTTCTCACCATAGATAACTCTCAACCTTAGCACAAAATACCTGGACGAAGCCAATAATGGGGGAATAAAGTCCCAAAAATAGAGACAAATTTCAAATATCCATGTTATAAACTTAGGCAATTGCTAGAATAAACAGCTGTGTGTTACCATGTACTTTCTGAAGAATATGAAGTCTGAAATTCAAATGCCTATTATTTTTAAACATTTAACCAGGAAACTAGTCTGACTTGGAACAAAAGACAATTTTCAGCAGAGCAGGGAGAAATGCCAGATACATTTTTGTAAGATGGGAGGGCATGCAGACAGCACACAGAAGGCACCCCAGCCAAGAATCAAACCAGATAACCTGTAGCTGTTAGGCAGCAATGCTACCAGTGCACCATTGCACTACAGACTTTGCAAGGAAAAATGTAGATATAGAAATCACAGATTTTATGAGGAACAGAACAAATATGAGGCAAAATTCTGCAATTTTTTTTAGAAATGGTGGTGGATAGAGAATTCAGGTCCTTGCCACCTGCATCCAAGGTACAGGGTTCAAGCCTGAGTATCTCTACCCACCTCCATTTGTTCTCTCTAGCCACCAGTATATAGTAACTGGGGCATTACATACACACACACACACACACACACACACACAAGTATAATTCCTCTCACAAAGCCTTTACCAGCTGTAAATAAATGTACTACCCGTTCATGAACAAAGCAAACCAGTGACCAAACACCTGTCCGGTTACGTGAAGCAAGCCCACAATCCATCCATCCAGCGAATGAAGCAAGCCCACAATCCAGCGACCGAATGAAACAAGCCCACAATCCAGCCAGCGACCACCTACCTGAAGCCTTTGTCCAGCAGTAATCCACGAACGAAGCCTGCCCAATGAAAGTCCCGCGAGAGCAGCTCACCACTCAGTCCTCCTCATTGGTTCTGCCTGCAGCTGAAGCAGTCCGGAGCTCCTCTGTTCTGTGCAATTGTCACCACACAGATTCCTGGGTATCTCACAGCAATGATCGCTGGGTACCTCTTTGCCTATATCCGGACTGCTGATAAAGGCAGTCTGAGGTCTCTAATGTGTCCGCGCATGTGCAGAGGAGTCGGGACTCGTGATTTTTTTTTTTTCTGTTTTTTCTTTCTTGTTTTGCAGATTTTTTCTTTTGTTTTTTCTAGGTGGGAGGGCTGCAGTCCGGCAGTCCGACAGCACGAGCCACCACTGTGGTTGAGCAGTATGCATACAGTTCAACAAACACTTCTGCACTAGTAGTTTAATATACACATAACATATAGTTCTCTTACATTTGTAAGACAAGCATATGAATCATATTAATATTCACAAATGACACACAACTATTCACAAAATTCCAGATAGCTGGGCTGGCAGTATCACATTTCTCCCCACCCTGAAAACTCAAGCTAATTTTTCAAGTGACCCTTGAGAAACATTGTTCGAGAGGGTGAACCTATCTGGGAATACCTTACCCCATTCCCTGTCTTGAGAGCCCATCTGTGCTGGCATTGCTAACCCCACTGTGGTGCTGCACTGTCATATTATATGCTTGCAACCTTAGGCTCCACTTTAGTAACTTGGCATTTTGCTGGCTTGCTCAATGTAGCCATGTTAAGGGATTGTGGTGTGCAACTACAGTGAATTTCCTTCCATACAGATAAGGCTAAAGTTTCTGCAGTGCCCACACTATGGCTAGGCATTCCTTTTCTACAGCTGCATAGCATTCTTCCTGGGTTGGAGACTATGACTGAGATATACCACTGGGTGCTCTTCTCCCTCTGAGGAAAGCTGGCTAAGTACAGCCCCCACCACACGGTTTGAAGCATCCACCTGCACAACTAATTCCTTGCTGTAATCTGGATGGGCTAACACAGGGGGTCCTCCCAAAGCTCATTTAAGCTTCTGGAATGCCTGCTCACATGCTGGGGTCCACACTAACTTATCTGGCCTGTTTTTCCTTGTCAGCTCTGTGAGGAGAGCTATGGTACTATAACTGGGGACGAACTTTCTGTAGTACCCTGCTGGCCCTAAGAATGCCCTAACCTGCTTTTTGATAACAGGGGCAGGCCATGTCTGAATGGCTTCCATTTTGGCAGGTTCTGGCCTGATCTTACCACTCCCCACTCTATGTCCCAGGTAGGAGACCTCTGCCATACCCACCTGACATTAGCTGGGCTTAATGGTCAACCCTGCCCTCTGTAGTCTGCCCAGCACCTCTGTGACATGCTGAAGGTGCTCTTGAAAGGAAAGGATATAGATGGCAATGTCATCTAGGTAAGTAAGGACAAAATATCCTACTTCTGCGAGGATATGATCTACCAGCCTCTGGAAAGGTGCTGGGGCATTTTTCATCCCAAAGGGCATCTTTGTGAACTCATACAAGTCAAAAGAAGTCACAAAGGCTGACCTCTCTCTAGCACTGGGAGGCAAGGCCACTTGCCAGTAACCCTTGGAAAGATCAATGGTGGCAAGATACTTATCCCACCCAGCTGCTCTAGGGCTTCATCTGTCCTAGGCATGGGATAAGCATTTGACTCTGTGTGACTATTTAATTTGCTGTAGTCCACATAGAACCTGGTGCCACCATCCTTCTTTGGTACCAGCACCACTGTGGAGGTTCAAGGACTAATGAACTCCTGAATTACCTCTAGTGCCAACATTTCCTGTATCTCCTCCCTCAGAGTCTTTTGACTCTTTCAGGTACCCTATAAGGGGGCTGTTTAATAGGCCTTTGGGGTCCTGCATCCACATGGTGGTGCACCCTGGTTTCTCAGTGAACATGCCCCCAAACTCCTGTAACACTGCTCGGATTTCTTGAACCTGGGTAGGAGATAGCTGCTGGGACATTGCTATCCCTCCCACTCAGGTGTCAGTTCGAGCCTCACTGAGGAGATAAGTCACCAGACCCCCCTCAGACTCCTCCTGCAACCCACTGTAAATACTCAGCACAAGGACCACCCTATCATGCTAAGGTTTCATGTTAACATGGTACAATTTGTGCCCCTGCTTCCTGCCTAGTGATTCTACCATGTAGATAACTTCACTGACCTTCCTTACCACCTTGCCTGCAGCTTGTTGTGTCTGACAGGAATGAGAACCATTACCTGCTGCCCTACAGCATACTCTCTAGCTCATGCATTCCTGTCATACCAGACCCTTTTCTGCTGTTGTGCTTCTGCCAGGTTCTCCTGGGCCAAGCCCATGAGTTCCCTGAGCCTTCCCCTGAGGTTTAGGACATATGCCACAACAGACTCTTTGTGGAATTCACACTCACCCTCCCACTCAACTCCAGTCAAATCTAGAGGTCCCCTCACCCTATGCCCATATAGCAACTCATAGGTTGAAAAATCTGTAGACTCCTGGGGAACCTCTCTGTGAGCAAACAACAGATGGGGCAACTAATGGTCCCAGTCCCTCTTAAACTGGTCTGCAAATGCCTGTAGCATTGTCTTCAGCATACAGTTTAACCTCTTAACAAGACCATTAGTCTGGAGATGGTAGGGGCTGGTCTTTATGAGATTCACCCCACAGTGTTTCCACAGACAAGCCAGCAGATATGACATGAAATTGGCACCTCTGTCAGTCAGTAATTCTTTTGGGAAACCTACCCTGCTGAAAATCTCTAACAAAGCATTTGCCACCTTTTCTGCCTCAATGGAGAACAGAGCCACTGCCTCAGGGTATCTGGTAGCATAATCTACTACCACTAGGGTATACATTTTCTCTGTGGAAATTGAGGTACTCAGAGGCCCCAAAATATCCATAGCTACCCTCTGAAATAGCTCTTCAATCACAGGCAAAACATCAAAGGAGCTTTCACCTTGTCTCCTGCCTTGCCTACCTTTTGGCACTGCTCACAGGTCTTGCAGTACCCTGTTGCATCTCTGAAAATCCCAGGCCAATAAACATTCTGCATAATACATCTCTTTCTATGATTTATGCCCATATGACCTGCAAAGGGAATATCATGGGCTATGGGTAGAAGTGGCAGATGGTAGGCTCCGGGCACTACCAACTTCTGTATTATCTCACCCTATAGCCCTCCCTCAGGGGTCCACTCTCTATCCAGTAGCCCTTTGTCTCAGTATATAGATTCCTCCTGCCCTTGAGAATCAGGTGCCCTAGCTATCTCCCTCAGGCCTTGTAATGTAGGGTCAGAGAGTTGAACCTGTCTCAACCTTCTCTTTGTAAACCTTCCCCGCTCCCCTTTCAATGGAAGTCTGGTATCCTCTGACAGCAGTGTCTCACTGTCAGCCTGGGTACTACTACATACCTCTACCATTGCAGTCATTCTGTCCAAGAGAACATCAGTACCCACAAGCAGCTGTGACTCACCTTCACTCTCACTGCTACAGGGTAGCTTCCTCCCAGAAGTAACTACCTCTCCAGTCCTGGCTGCAAGTGGGTGTTCTGTCTGGGTCTCTCTCAGGCTACCAGACCGACATGCTTGTTCCCAAGCCTGACTGCATGTAACTGAATGAAAACACGGTACTGCATTATCTGAATCATTCCCTATCAGGATATCTGAATGTATATCCTCAAGCACACCTACTTGGTGGCTTCCTTTTCCACCCTCCCAGTCAAGGTGAACTCTACCCAAAGGTATTTGAAATGGGGTCCCTCCTAAAGATCTGACTGGAGTAGACTGCCCAAGCAAGTAGTGCTCCTCTGCAACCATTGTAGGCTTCACAATGGTTAGGTCAGAGGCTGTGTCTATCTCTTTGCCATGGCCTCTTTCCCATTCACCAAGACAGGATATAACCTCTTGTGGTAGTTTGGTACCCATGTGTGCCTCGACACAACTTACTGCTGGCATTTTGTCACCCCCGTTTACTGGCTCTCCCACCTTTTGTTCCCCATCTTGCCTCTGTGGACATCTATATGCTACATGGCCCCACTGGCTGCATTAAAAACATTTAACCCTTGGTCCTGGACATGTACCTGGACTAGTAGCTTCCCCTGCTACTGGCAGACTCTGTTGGGGCAGTCTGAATTGCCCACCATGAGCAACCCTTAGACCCATGAGCAGCACTGGGTGTCCCTTTCCTGAGCAATGATGCCCCTTCTGCAAGGATATGTCTTCCTTCTTCCCCAGATCATCTACAGTAGTGCATTGTCTATTAGCTAACCAGATTCTCATGTCCTCAGACAAAGTGCTAAGGGCTTGTTCCCTCAATGAAAGGTCTGCCAGCCCTTCAAAAGTGGTGACCTGACATCCACTCACCCCCCTATGAAAATAAATGCTTAGTTCGGTAACATATTCACACACACTTTCATCTGCCTTTTCTCTATGCTCACAAAACTTTTTCCTATAAGCTTCACGTGTTAACTTAAAATATTCTAGCAAACAGTTCTTTAGAACATTATAATTTAAACAATCAGTATCAGACAGTTTAGAAATTACAGTTACAGCTTTACCATTGAGTAAGGGTGTCAGGAACTGTACCCAGAGCTCTTGGTCAACATTATACTGTTTACATACCCTTTCAAACATATGAAGGAAATGATCAAAATTATCCCCCTCTGCAAACTGTGGAAGAAATTTACTGACCTTTGTTGCTTCTGGGGTCTGGTTACTCTCTTCCCCATTACCTCCAAGTCTCTGGCAAAGAGTCACCATCTCCTTTTCATATTGCCTTTGCCTCTCATTCTCCTCAGCCTCCAGATATCTCAGTTTCTCTGCTGCTTCTATTTCCAAACACTTGGTCTCTAACTCAAGTTTCTTTAACTCCAGATGGATTTTTATGTCCTCTGTGGAAAGGTTGAGCTGTCCATTTTCTGAGAGTTGTACATCTTCATGGCCAATCTTATTGTCCTCCTGGTTGCTATTCTGTGATGCAGCTGTGACTAAATCTGAAATTATGTCTGCTTCAGTCAGGTTGGCATGCACCAGTCCTTTAGCCTGGCAGATCTCAGCCAACTGGCTGCTTGTCATCTTGCCATACTCCTCTGCTGCCATGCATGCCTGCTCTCCCTGACTAACTAAGCTAACACAAAAATAAAACAATTGTATATGAACTCTGAATGTTCACTGCATGGCTGATTGAGAGTACATACACCTTCAGTGACCACTGTGCACAGACTACCAGAATTCAATATCCATACCACTACAAGCCAATTAATATGTGATGTGATTATCTCACCACTATCACAAACTTAATATGTGATGTGGATATCCCACCACTGCCAAACAATTAATATGTGATGCCCCTGCACTGGCCCAGTAATCAAGGAGCCTCAGTCCTCACCACTGGCAACAGTGAAGGACATTCACAATGGGAGTATGATAAGTGCACACCACAGTAAAGTGCAATTTCCCTTACTAGCACACAGATATCACAGTCAGTCTGGGCTGGTTTCTGCCTCTTTCTCCAGATCCCCAATAAGATTCTCCACTGACACAGCTATAGGGTTGCGATCTCAGCCGAATGGCCAAGTCAAAACCTCCAGTACCCTCTCTGTCCAACCAGTGCTTTGTGTCCCTGCTTAAGTAGGTGACACACACACACACACACACACACACACACACACACACACACACACACACACACACACACACACACACTTTGAGATTTGATTTATATGCAAACACATGGACACTCCTGGAGAAGGCTGGCACAGGTTTCCTAGCTATGCCCCCTTCTGCCCAGACTATAAGGTAGTTATCACTGCAACCAACCACTATGTATCAGCTTCTCTAAGGCCCTTACAAAGGGTGCCCAATCCCACTGTGTAATGTTACTATTATCCAAATGGTAAGTGTGACCAAGACCAAGGATATTTAGGTCTGGCTTGTACAGTGTCACCAAATATATATGCAAGTACGCTAAGAGCTTAAATATCTCTGAACAAATCAGACACAGTAAAAAGGTTTAAATATATTTAATAATAAATAATAAAAGAACAAAACAATACTCAATACCACAACATAGTGATGACAGAGTTCAGAATCACTGGAAATATTTTAAAACAACATTGCAGAAAGTCTCAAATAAATACAGAAAACATCTATAGGTCCAAGAAAATATACAAAATTTCTTGTCTCCCTCTCTGAGAGAGTTCTTAAATTAATATCACATATTACTGCTGGGTTAGCCTGGATGACATCACTCTTTGTCACCTGTCTTCAGTTTCCCCAGGTTAACAAAAACTTAACAAAATTTTACAGTTCTATGTGAAAAATACATATCTCTCAGATGTTTGCTCAGAACTGGAAGTCATAAAAGAATTAAACACTTTTACTTTTGAAACCTAGTAATTATTTCTGTTTCAAGACAATAGGAAAACCTCTAGCTCTAGACATTGCATCTGCTTACTGAGAGATAACACAATCAGAAAACACTTTACTTTTCAACTTATTTTCTTGAATTTTTACAAGTTAACTCTATGTGTTCCAGCTTCTACTATTAAAACTTACATTTGCAAAGATATGTAGTTTATATACATTTCTGTTCTTTTCCAGTAGGGTACACTGTGGTTACATTCTTGAAGCTCAGTACATAACATACACTTCAACACACACTTCTGCACCAGTAGTTTAATATACACATAACATATAGTTCTCTTACATTTGTAAGACAAGCATATGAATCATATCAATATTCATAAATGACACACGATTATCCACAAAATTCTATATAGCTGGGCTGGCAGTGTCACAGTTAGTTTGGATGTGGATATCGAATTTTAGATGTTAGTCAATAATGAAGCCGAGCAGTTTGGTGTGATGGACAATTTCAATGATGTTATTCTGGCTTATGATCTTGAAGGAGTTTTTATCAATAGGGAATGTTTAGAGTGTTTAGATGGGGAAAATCCTTCATTCATTATTAATATATTATATATTAATATATAATAATAATTAATATATTTGTTAATTATACAGTTGTATCAAACTGAGCATTCATTTCTTAACTGCAATAGGGAAGTATGCATGCATTACTCTGGAGGGCAAAACAACAGTTCATTATTACAAGGTAATTATAGTGTGTGCCTTCAGAATCGACAATTCCCAAATATCAGTTAAGGTTTCATCGCTATTGCAAAGTAAGTGGCGAAAACCCAGCAAACAAAGGATAAAAGTCACCTTGTTTTTTTACTGCTTAATATTGCAAAGTAACATCAGAGCTGTAAAGCATTGTCACCACTGGCTTGCTGTAAACTATCAATGCTTTGTATGTCACATATGAAGTTCCTAATGTTCTCTCTTTTTTTTCCTTTCACCCCAAGCCTTTTCTCTCTCTTTTTTATTTTTATTTTTTTACCAATAGGACAGTGGGATAAGACTGTCCCACATGATCCACCTGCCCCCACTCTAGCAGCTACAGTGCAAATGCTTAGCACATCTGATGCAGAACCTGGTACCACCCCCTCTACCACCCCTGCACTACCTGGCCCCTCAGGTAGTTCTGTCCAAGAGGATGAGCCTCTGGCTCCCACTAGTTGGAGTAGTAGAGGGAGTGAGTTTATCACCCGTGATGTACTGCCAGGGATGATGAGTAGGACTGTGCACTGCATTGTTGGTGCACGCCTATGCTGGGTGGAGACACTGCTCTGCATCATTGCATTGAATAACACAAAGAGATGCTGATGTCAGACATTGCAGCCATCAGCACAGTAATGTGACAGTGATGACAGTCCACTGGTGAGGACTCTCACTGTCACCCAAATTGACTTCCATAGGTTTGTGATGTCCCCACCCTTACCCCAGCCATGGTGTTCACCCACCTCATGTGTTCTTCATTATCCCTGTCTCTTATCTTGCTTGTCTTGTCTGTCAGCAATTGCTTCCTCACCTACCCAACATACTGCAACCAGACATTCCTACAGCCCTTCCCCAACAGTCCTCTCTCTCTCTCTCTCTCAAAAAAAAAAAAAATGAGCACCTGTCTCACAAAAAAAATATCCAAATGTCCAGTTCTCTATACAACAGATTGTGTTGTGGTCACCCCTCTCTCTGGAGATGACAGCCAAAATTCAGACAAATGTATGTGTATATGTTCATGTTTTATTCTGTAAGAAGTGGATAGCTATAGTTCTTTCCTACAACCTTCATGCACATTCATGCCCTGCTTTCACTTTGTTTACCCCCTTATCACCACTTTCCTGTCTTTCCCATTTCTTTTCTTCAAAGCATTATTGAGTGATTGTGTGTATCATGCATTAATGAGTGGGTACGGCAAAAACAGTTTTAAGTATTATATAGTTGGATTGGAAATCAGTACCATCTAGACATATTTTAGGCACTCCATCCCAACTAAGGCTCCTCCTCCTTTAAGACCAACTTTGAGTCCAAATTGGCCACATCCACTAAGGACAATCACAAGGCCTTCTTCGCATACATCCACAGTCTCAAAGGTAACTCCCAAATCTGCTCTGAATTGGTGGTCAAGAATAACACATACACAAATGCCATAGATATAGCCAACCTCCTGGCAGACAGGTTCAGTGAAAACTTCACCACCCTGTCCCCCCATCAGTAAACCAGGACATCCCAGCACCTGCCCCCTTCCCCTCATCACCAGACAGCAGGTTATTAATGCCCTCTCGAAGACAAAAATACAGCTTCCATGGGACCTGACAACATAGGTTCATAGGTAGATACTAGGCTATCGGCCCAAGGGCCTAAGTAAGCCTAGCCAACAAAGTTCCCTGGCTTACGCCAACCCAAGAAAGTTAATTTCCTGTGCCCCTGTCGAGCAGAGCCACTGACGTGATCCCTGGGGTGTATTTCCTATTTCCCATCCACTCATCAAGACTTTTCTTGAAGAGTGTTATGAGGAACTTTGCTTGACATAGAATGGTAGCCTGTTCCAGAGTATGGAAAGTCTTTGGGATAGGAATCTATCCCTCCAGCAAGTCCTGTGTATTGTGGTGACAAGGTTTAGGTCCCTAGAGCATGTAGCTCAGAGGGATTGGGATTTCTTTAGGTGTAGCATGTTCAACAGCTACAGGTTTGACATAGCTTTATATGTAAGTCAGAGATCACCTCAGAGTAGGCGATATGCTACAGAGTAAAGCTGAAGTTTTTTTAGACGATCAGTGTAAGGCATCTGTTTGAGTCCAGTAATTCTCTTTGTGAGGTACTTCTGTGGCCTTTCCAGCTGCTGCAGATGTCTTGTGAGGTACATACCAAAAGGGGCATTGTACTCTATAATGGGTCTAATGAGTGTCGAGTAGAGGGGAACAATGACCTCTTTTTTTCTAGATGAGAATCCTTTTGTGATGAGGTGTGCCATGTAGAAGGATTTCCTAACTACTGTGGCAATGTGATTATCAAAGGAGAAACTACTGTCCATCTGGGTCCCAAGGTCTCTTATCACACATTCGGTGTTAAGAAGACTGCTGCCTATGTGGTAGTTCATGGGTACAGAGTTTTTACCAAAGGGGATAACAATGTACTTTTTGGCATTGAGCTTGAGGCTATGGCTCTGACACCAGGCATCTGTCTCAGTGAGGCCCCTCTGTAGGATGTCTACATCATTTGGGGACCCGACTATAGCTCCTAGTTTGTAGTCATCTGTAAACTTCATTAGCCAGAGGCTTTCTGTGTTAGCCTGTACTTCAGAGAAGTAGATACCAAACAGGAGAGGTCCCATGACTGAACCCTGTGGTACTCCACTTGTCACTGTTTTGAAGTTAGATTTGGAGTCTACAGCTTTTACACTGTGGGTTCTGTCAGTGAGCCAGTTGGCAACCCATCTTGTGACATAGGGATTTATACCTAGTTTAGTGAGTGTATCTATAATTCCAGAATGGGGGATGGTGTTGAAAGCCTTGCCGAGGTCAAGATAGGCTGTGTGAACCACCTTACCCTCATCTATGGCTTTGGTGACTGCCTCAAAGAAGTTAACCAGGTTCAGGAGGCAAGATCTGCCTTTCACAAAACCGAACTGGGTGGAGTCCAGAGTTTGGAGGTTACCAATGTCTTTGTTTATGAATTCCACAATGATACATTCCATGGCCTTGCAGACCAGCCTCATCAGGCTAAAAGGGCGATAGTTCCCAGGATCAGTGGTGGCTCCCCCTTTGTGGAGTGGGATAACTGTTGCTGTGTGCCATTCAGTGGGCAGAAAGCCTGAGGTGAGGCTAAGACTGAACATGGTGCTTAGGTGGGGGCCAGTTCATTCTAAAGTTCGTGTAAAACGCAGCCTGGGATGTTGTCCAGTCCTATGGATGTTGTGTTTTTGGCTTTAGAGAGTGCTGCTTTTACCTGTGAAGTTGTGATTACAGGGACTCTGCATTCTTCCTGTATAGACATGGGCCCTTTAGCGGGTGAGAAGGGGGTAAAGTTAGCACTGAACCTATCTGCCAGCATGTTGGCAATATCAGTTGGTTCTGTAATTTTTGTGCCGTTGTGCTGTAACTCAGAGCAGATCTAGGTGTTGCCATTGAGATTCTTGACATAGCTATAGAATACTTTGTGGTTGTCATTAGAATCAGTGGCAATCTTGTTTTCATAGCTAGCTTTGGAGGATCGTATAAGGGATCTCAGCTTCTTGCTGAGGCTGATGAGGGAGCTCCTCCATTCATGGGATTTTACTCTCTTTTGCAAAAACTTCTTCCTTCTGTTGTAGAGTTTGTTTATGGCAGGGGACCACCAGAGTGGCTTCCTTTTTTTGGAGGATAGTGTCTTGGTTCTGTTTGGGAGAGTTTGATCCATGCACTCGTGTAAGTGCTTATAGAGTGCATTTGTGTAGGATTCAGCAGTCATAACTGTATTGTCTATCTGCATGGGTGCCATGAAGTTCACCACTTCTGTCTTAAGAAGCATGAAATTGGCTTTGGAGAAATTTTTTACTGTGGTTTCCTTAATGGAGGGTGGGGGCGGGATGTGGATATCTTGGGTGATTAGCTTGTGGTCGGATCTGACCAATGAGGAGTTGACTTCAGGTGTGGAACACCGGTCACTCATGTTGGTAATGACTAGGTCTAGGATATTGTTGCCCCTGGTAGGGGTGTGGATAAGCTGATCCAGGGTATTGGAATTTATGAATTCCAGAATGCGTTAAGCGAAGGAGTTGGAACATGACTAGTTTCCCAGTTAATGGTGGGGTAGTTGAAATTGCCCAGTATTAGGATGTTTGGTTGAACCCTAATATTTTACAGTATATCAACAGAAGAGGAGTGGGAATCCTGGGGCATGGTGGGGGATCTGTAGCAAGCTACAATTTGGATTGCAGTTTTGCCTAGAGTTAGTTGCATTTGGATAACCTCGGCTGCATTATGCTGAGCAACTAGCCTGGAGGTGTGGATATCCTAAATGAATATGGACACACCTCTGCATTTGATGTTCCAGTCCAGGTTAGATGGCCGAAAAGTGTGGTATGAGTTATAGCCTGGTAATGCAGGGGTGCTCTCTGGAGCCTTGAACCAGATCTTAGTCACTGCACAGACATCGATGTTCTCCATTTTAAGGAGTGCCTCAGGTGAATGCATTTTGACATTTAGACTTCTAGCATTGAGTAGCATTACCCTCAGTTTTTGCTTGCCTGTTCCTGTTATGGTGGTGGTGAATTTGTCATTTGAACCTTGCCTAAAAAAGGCACTATAGGGGCAGAAAGAGCCTTTGCCAGTATCCGGAATCCCAGGGATGACAGGTACAGGCCATCTCTGGCAAAGCATCGTGGTCTGTTGACCATGTCGTCCCAGGCAGATAGATACTGTATCCCCTTAGAATGACACCAGAAGCTTAGCCAATTGTTGAAGTCAATCATTTTGTCCTTGTACTGCGGTATCAGTCTGGGCGATGGCAGGATGCTACTCAGGGCTATGGTCATACCTGCCTGGGCAACAAGATTGGAGAGTTCTTCCATGTCTCTTTTCATGTAGTTCAGGGAGATACATCTCAGGTCATTCACACCAACATGGACAATCACAGAGTCATATTTGTAATAGTTGTGGAGTGACCTGAGTGCCTGGGTTATGTGGTGGATCCTGGCACCCGACAGGCAGCTGACAGTAACTTTCTCCTTGTTTAGCCTGGTGAGTGGGACATCAGTGTGCCTGACTATAGAGTCACCTATGACTAGTGTGTTGTGTACATTGTTTTGCCTCATGGGCTGTGGTTAAGTGGCACACTGAGTTTGTGGGCTATGTGTTATTTGGGTTGTGTTGGTGGTGGGAGGTAGCTTGCGCTTCTGCTTTGGAGGTCTCTGTTGCTTAAGCAGATTATTATTGAGAGCCTCCATGAATGTTTTTATGTTTCTATGTGTGGATTTTGGTGGTTTAGGTTTAGTGGGACTATGTGATGAGTGTGATGGGGTGCAAATGTTTACCTTCTCCTCTTGACTATCAAGTTCAGTCTTGGTTGGAGAGAGCTTAACCTCCAGTTTGGCTAGGTAAGTGCATCTCTCACAGGTTGTAGTGTTGGGTGGTAGGAGAAGAGGGTTGTCTGTGTATATGAGGCAATTGCTACATTGCCCCAAGATGCCCAGATTCATCAGATAAACAGGAGAGAACACTGGGAGCTGACCCTTGGACATGCGTGAATAAAAAAAATATTTTCCTCTAGACAAGTGGGGAAGGTGAGTACAAGAGCTATTTTTCTCTAAGCAAGTGAGGAAAGTATGTACCAAAACTGCTTTCCTCTTGGTAATGAGGAAGGGTGAGTGCTGTAGTAATTTGTAGTTTATTTAGTGCTTACAAGTTCTTAGCAAGTGCTGAGCACAGATAAGCAAATTGAAGTGCTAAAACTAAGAATTTGTATCTGGATCTTGTTGTAGATAGGCTACCTAGTGCTTTCCACTCCCAGTGATATGCTGAAGGCTTCCCTCCAACACAGAAAGGCTTGGGGGCACAGTAGCTTACAAACAGTTCTGGGTACAGCAAATCTGTATCTGGATTAAACTAGTTACAGGAAAGGTGGGAAGCAAGTGCAAATGCAGGTTTTTAAACCAGAAAGTTGAAAGAGATGGAAAAACTGCCCAAATGGCCAATAAACTACAATGTATGGGCCGGAAACCACTCTTGTGCTAGATAGGATACATAGTGCTTACCACTCCCACTGATAAGCTAAAAGGCTTCCCTCCAACACAGAAAGGCTTAGGGCACAGAAGCTTACAAACAGTCCTGGATGCGGCAAATCTGTATCTGGATTAGACTACTTACAGGAAAGGCAGAAAACAAGCTTGGAATTTATATACTTCAGGCAACTAACTGCAGCTAGGGACAGACATTCCTGGCTGTGTCCTACATCAACTCAGGTAAGAGCTCTTAGTACTACTAGGCACCCTATTCAACCAAAGCCTGTGCACTGGCTTTATCCCAACAGAATGGAGGACAGCCACTGTCATCCCTCTGCACAAAGGTGGAGTGTCCACAGACCCAGGAAAATATAGGCCAATCAGCCTAACTAGCCTGATCTGCAAGGCCATGGAATGCATTATCATGGACCATATAAACAAGGACATTGGCAACCTCCAAACGCTTGATCCCACACAGTTTAGTTTTGTCAAAGGGAGATCATGCCTGATAAACTTAGTCACCTTTTTCGAAACAGTCACCAAAGCCATGGATGAGGGCAAGACAGTGCACACCACCTACCTTGACCTATTCAAAGCCTTTGACACTATTCCCCATTCGGGAATAATAGATAAACTCTCCCAGCTAGGCATCAACCCATATCTTACCAGATGGGTAGCTAACTGGCTACTAATAGAACCCACTCAGTCAAAATAGGGGAAACCACCTCTAGTAGTAGACCCGTAACAAGTGGCGTACCCCAAGGATCGGTCTTGGGGACTATTGTTTGGAGTATATTATTTGGGGGGTCTACTTTTTTGAGGTGAAAGCCAAAACCAATGGTCTGTGACTGACCAAGTCTGCAGATGACTTCAAGATGGGCACATGTCATAAATCACCCTAATGAAGTGAACATCCTCCAAGAGGGTCTTAACCAAACTAATGACTAGTCCCAGAAGCAAGACCTCAAATTGAATTCCAAGAAATGCATCATTATCCCCTTTGGGGAAAATGGTGTCTATACTAATTATCATATTAATAGCAATGTACTAAGCATGCAGTCAGTCGTGAAGGACTTGGGCACCCAGGTTGATAGCAACCTGACTTTTGACCACCGTGTTGTCTCTGTTTTATGGAAGACTTTCTACATGGTCTACCTCATAAGGTATTTCATCCAGGAACAAGAACGTCATAACATCCCTGTACTCCTTGTACAATGTCCCCTTCAGCATGTACCCTGGCAAGCAAATGCAGCAGTTGGAGAGATTACAGAGGTTCCTGAACAGGAAAACCCAGGGTCTCAAACACCTGTCCTATACAGATAGGCTAAAAGGCCTGTCCCTCTACTTAGTCTCGTACAGACTTCTCAGAGGTGACCAGTGTCTGGGATACAAGACCATCTCAGACTCAGCCTTGATGGAGTTGCTGCATATCTGTAATTCAAACCCAACTTGCGCAACCTGCATTTAAGGTCTCAACCTAGTCTGTGACATTAATAGAATTTGATGGTGGGATAGATTTGTGTCCCAATGACCCCCCACCCCCATCTGTGGAATAGACATTTTCTCCATGTCAAGCAGAGTACCACACTAGCCCTCTTTAAGAGGAACCTGGATGACTGTATGGGAAACAGAAAATATACCCCTGGGATCCCACCTGTGTCCCTGCTGGACAGACAAAACAGGTGCGGACTTTGTGGGAGTATAGGTGAAATTCTTGGCTAGGCTTATAAGGGCCTCCTGTTCAATAGCCTAGTATCATCCTATGAACCTATGAACTATTACACTTCAGAATTTTGATTTACATGTAAAATTATTTGACACTATTAACATACACCTGGATTAGAACCAAGTACCATCTGAAAAAAAATGCATGTATTACTGCATTAAGAGGTGGTGCTACAGACTCAGTTGATTATCAGGTGTATTTTAGAGACTGTATAGCAAATAGCAGACTTAATTGCTGTTGTATGCACTTGCTAGTTAACTGAATCTCTGGCTGTAGGAATTAATGCACTTAATGCAGTGATACGTTCCTTTTTGGGGCAAATGGTTTAGCTATAAGTAATACATTAAAGTATTTTGGTTTTCCCATTGCTTATCAATGCTGCAAATAAGACAAGAGACAGGGACAGTAAGGAACACATGAGGTGGGTGAGCACCATGGATGGGGAGAGGGTGGGAAATCTCAGTCCCATGCATGTTGAGGTGATTGACAGTAAGAATCTAGTCCTCACCCAGTGGACTGTCATCACTCTCACCTCAATGCACCGCTGGCTGCAGTGCCCAGCATCTGCAATTCCTACAGGTGTTCTGCAGGAGGATGGAGAGCAAAAGCTCCATCCGGCATAGGCATGCACCAACAGTGCAGAGCACAATCCTATGCACCAGCCCTGGCAGGCCATCACAGGTGATAAACTCATCCCCCCACTACTGCTCCTGGAGGGAGCCACAGGCCTATCCTCCAGGGCAGAACTACCTGAAGGGCCGGGTAGTGCAGGGGGAGTAGAGGGGGTGCTAACATGTTCTGCACCAGATGTGCTGGGTAGTGGTGCTGTAGCCGATGGAGTGGGGGCAGGTGGATTCCATGGGACACTCCTGTGCTGTGGGAAAAAAAAAAAAGAGAAAATAATTAACAAAAAAAAAGAGAGACAGAAAAGGGTTTGAGTGAGAAAAAATAAGATTATTAGTAGCTTCATATGTGACATACAAAGCATTGATACAATTATTTCACCTTATTCTGTTAACTTTACTTTTAATACTACAAACTCCTAACAAGTTCCTTCCATACTTTTGAGACTACCCAGTTTATAATGGAGGCACACAATAGTATAGATTGTAGCCTCCAATCCTTGATGTGTGCATATATTGCACATATGCGTGTTCCAATTATACTGATTACAGTTTACAGAAAGTCATTTGTGCCACTTGTATAGAGGCATGAAGTTACATTCCAATAATGATTAAAACCTAACAGTATTGTATATTTTGAAAGTGTGGTTTTTGAACCCACAACCAGAGACTACTCTAAAATGCTGTACTGTTCTTTTGTCCTACAGACTACTGCTATGCATACTTTCCTTTTACAGTTTATAGATGCATGCTCACTGTTATTTGAGAATATGGCACCACTGCTTTGTACTACAGACTAAGGCATGCATAGTTTCTTTTACAGTTGGAATATGCATGCTCAATTTGATACAGATCTATTAAATGCCAACTAAGTGGTCCTTAACTTTTGATGCTACAAAATTGCTATGCAAATTATTAGTAGTAGTAAAATATTATTTAGACAGTACTGTTCTGATACTTACATACCACATGCTGCTCGCATCCTTACTAGATGAATGGCATGGGAACAAACATTCAAGTCTCTGCCTCAGCAGCTGTGGAAAAAACAGAACAGAGCACCATTATGAATACCAATCTTGACTATATTCAGCTTTTAAGTCTTACAATTACTCACTGAAATTGATACTTACACACCTGTGGGGTGTCCCCTGCCTGACATTCCCAAATCCAAAGGTTGAGGGTATCCCGCTTCCTCCTCCAGAGGTCATCAAAATAATCTCTGCATTGCTCACTTGCATGGAGGATACCTGTCACACTGGTTAAAGCCCTGGCAACACTATTCCAGGTTTCAGATTTATATTCTGAGCCTGAATAGTCCCACTGCAACAACCTCTGCCCACGCACCTTAACTAGGAGTCCAGCAAAAATCTTGGACTCCCAGACACCCCAACTCTGCTCCCAAAAGTGCACACCCTCTCCAGCAATTCCAGATATGCCTGTCATGGCTCAAGCTCAACGTCTAATGAGCATTTCTTGCCAATTGCATTTTGTATGTTGCTGTTTCCTGCCTAATGCATGACCTACACATACTAAGAGTGCACACATTTTGGTTTTTCAACACTTGAAAAGATTGTGCACTGCTTACCAAAGCACAAACACGGTAGGTGAGGGTGCACACTGCATGACACCATGTTTGTGCGATGTTAAGTGATGAGTAGCAGTGGCAAGCACTGCATTTTTAAGATTATGTGGTATACAGGCACTTGTGTAAATGTACTACTCAAATGGACCATGTCTATCATTATCTTGCACTTACAGCTATTGCCACAAGAAGGTTGAGAAAACAGTTGTGCATGTTGCACATAATTACTATAATCTGCAATCTCACAGGGGTAAAACAAAATTTGCACACCCTGTACTAGAAGCCCAGACCATGTGTACTCCACACTTACACTTACCACCTGCTGTGAATCATGTATACTGAATCCCACTTAAAGAATTACATCATCTTAGCAATTTGTCCTGAAAGGACAATTCCTCTAAAGGAGACTCAGGGCTAAAAAACTCATCTTGATCAGAACCATAAATCAAAGGTGAAGGCCTCTGTGAAGAATAGGACAAATACCCCTCACCAGGCACCAAATTCTCAAACAAGGAATCTGGTTCTCTAAGCCATTTAGAAGGGGTAGAGGTCAAAGAGGAGTGGGTACTGAAACCCCTTGAGGAGGCTTTTGGGCCATTAAAGCAGAAAGTCCTGAGTAAACTCTTGCCATTCTCTTTGAGGATCCAAAGGATGGACCAAAACATGCTTCCATTTATGACTTTTTTTAGAAGGGACATCAGCGCTAACAAATACTGGGGTTCTGACCCTTGGTGAGATTTGAGAAGAGAACCTGGAACATCCTCCCTGACCAACATCTGTGGAATTCCTCTAGGACCCACCAAGATAAACAAATGTGGTTACCCCTTGATGTCCAGAGCAGGTACCTGCAAAGCCTCAGAGGATGTGCAGAAAGACGGATCCATGCCGGCCTCTTGCAGGGTCGAAGTAGAGGAATCTGACATAAATGCTGAACAACCTACAGAGCTATTACCTGCTTCCAGACTGGCATCCAGTGGGGGCTGGACAGCTAAAGAATCTGGCCGAAACTTCTTGGCCTTCCTTTTACCTAGCAGGAGTATCTCCTGGTTAAAGGATTCTGTTATGGTACCCTCGGCTAACTGTTTAAGTCATTGGTTTTCAAGATAAATGACCAGGAAAGACAAATGGTTTCTGAGTGTCTTAGCCACAAATGCCTTACAGATACTACAAGAGGTATGGTCATGGGAATCGGTCAAACAAAAAAGACACTGTTCATGATGACCCTTATGGGGAATCTGCTTCCCATACTGACATTATTCCTTCATGGAGGACATGAACTCTAAGAAGAAAAAATAAAATATAAGACCCTTAAAAGTAAAAAAAAAACCCAACCCCAATGAGGCACTTATCTTGTATTGCTAAATAGCCAGTACAGCAACAAGGCATTCAAACCAAATGGCAAAAATAGCATTCAAACTGGTGGCAAAAGAAGTTCTAGGTAGCTACAGCCATATGTCCCTTTTATGCCATACAATCTGTGCAGGGAGCACAAATATGCTATATGGTGCATACAAGATCTTGTTTTTAGGCTTTTTCATACTGACCAAATGTAGGCTGTCCTGGGCCGGACACCCCTTCTATGATGAATACTGCAACATGCATCCTGAACAGACACCAACTTGGTTGACAACAGGAAAAAGGATACTCCTTACGAGTTAATCTGTAAGTCATCCTAAAAACTATAAACCAATAATTTGCATTCTGATGATGTACAAAGTGTATACTGGACTAGATACAGGCAGACTTCATATTCATTTAGGGAAAAAATCACTATAACAATAGAACAAATGGGTAAGAAAAGAAAGTCATACAGAACAAAATATTAATGGAGAACTGTATAAAGAAGAAGAATCTAAGTATGCATGGATAGATTACAAAAAAGCATTTGACAGCATCCCACATTCATGGATAAATGACAGTTTACAAACGTATAAGGCACATCCTATATTTATCAGTTAAACTGCAATGACCATGAAACAGTGCCAAACCATTTTGTAATTAATCTATGAAAAGGGGCAAATTATTATCACAGAGATAAAAATTCAAAAGGGGGTATTCCAATGTGATTTTTCGTCATTGCAGTTGTTTTGTGTTGCCCTTAATCTGTTAATCTGATTACTTAACTGGTTTGGTCTTGGTCACAATTTGGTCCCTCCAGAAAACAAACTTGCCTAAAGATTTCTCAGTTACTTTCTGTGGATGACTTAAAACTGTATACTTCATCAAATGAGGAGTTGAAAGCACAACTGCGATTGGTTAAAACTTTCTCAGATGATAGAATGAAATTTGGTCTTGATAAATATACAAAAGCAACATTTAAAGCACGAAAGCTGCAGTACCAAGAAAATATGAATCTAGGACAATAATGTGATATAAAGGAACTTGAGCAGGAGGGAGTGCATGAATATTTGGGAATTGATGAATGATCTGCAATAAAACATGATCAAACAAATAAAACTCAATAAGGAATGCTTCTGATGACTAAAACTAATATTGAAAACAGCCTTGACATCTTGGAATAAAGTCCAAGCTATAAACCAATCAATTTTTCCTGTTTTAACTTACACTTTTGGAGTGATTGACTGGTCCCAAAATGCATTTGATCAGTTGAGCAGAAAAGTAAGAAAAATTCTTTATACTTATCAAATGATAAATAAAAATCAGTGTATACCAAGATTATATATTCCACACTCTGATTGAGGTATGGGCCTCCTCAAAATTGATTACATATATAGATCTAGAGTCACAGAACTGCATGCATATCTGCCGACCTCATCAGATCAAAAGATAGCAAAAGTTTTCCAACATGAGGAGAAGAAGTCTAAGATGACCTCTCTGCTTAGTTTAGCAGACACATTCAAGTGGCTAGTGGAAATCAGACAGCAACTGAGTGTGCCAAAAAAAATTAATAATGATAAAAAAAGAAAGAAAATACAAGGACAAAGATCAAATGAGAAGGAAAGAAATGAGGAAAAGCCATAATTATAGTGGTAAATATAGAGATCTCCTGAAGCAATCCCATGTTAATCAGGATTTAATGCAGGAATGGTTAAGGATAGACGAGGTGAATCCATGAAAGGATGAAAGGTTAACAATGGCAGCTCAAGATAGTAAACTACGTACATGTTGGTTTACAAAGTCCATTGAACATGTGGGAGAAACCAATTTTTATTAAAAAAAAAAAAGAATTGGAAATAGTCATACACCTTGTTGCTGGGTGTGATATACTCATGGCAGAGGGCCTGTATGCTGAAAGGCACAATAATGTGGCAAAATTGTTCACTGGGATTTTGCAAACACTACAGTATAGAAGTAGCTGAGAAGCATTGGAAACATGAACCACAAATCATTATAGAGAATGATGAAATGTATATAATATGGGATAATCCATTACCAAGATTTCAAAAAACAAAATAGATGCAAGAAAAATCACATATAGTAGTCCATGAAAAAAAGACAAAAGTAGCATTGATCATTGAAATTGCTATGTCTAGAGATTACAGTGTCTCAAAAAACAGAAAGACACAAAGTCGTAAAATATCAAGATTTGTAGGCAGAAATGAGAGCAATGTGAAAGAAAGATATCCAGGCAGTTCCAATAGTAGAAGAAGCACTGGGTCTAATGAAAAGAAGTCTACAGTCATACTTAGATACGTTACCAATACATGTATCTCTATATGAATTAGAAAAGGAGGCAATTCTGAGCACATTGTGAGTGCTGTGAAGAGCATTTTTGGCTATTTGTATATATAACTAAAAGTTTTTTATTAAGCTTCTCTTACCCATTTAGTTATGTACTTAAAGTTGCCTTTTATTATGCCATCCGCATATACTTGCTTACTGAGTTTAAGCTTATTTACAACCTATTGTTTATAATGTGTGCTCCAGCTCAACATGGCTGCTAGTAAGTGTTCTGGCCATGAGCAGGTGCTACTCAAAATGTAGCCTTACTTAGCAGCTTGCATATTTGAAAAGCACTGTTGCTCATTGCACTAATATGAGTGAACATGTTAAATTAATCTTCAGAATTTAGTTTTTATAGGCTGAATGGTATACATTTGGTAAAACAAGAACTTTTCAAGGTAAAACAACTATTCTCTGTAAAACAATTTGACTCTGAGTTTCTGAATTCACTTGATGTTATTTGGTACAGTTTTATAAACTGTAAAGTTTTTTTTTTATTTCTTATTGTGACACTGCAAGCCCAGCTATCTTCAATTTTCTAAATAATCATATGTCATTTGTGATTATTAATATGATTCATATGCTTGTCTTACAAATGTAAGAGAACTGTATGTTATGTACTGAGCTTCAAGAATGTAACCACAGTGTACCCTACTGGAAAATAGCAGAAATGTATATAAACTATATACCTGTGCAAATGTATGTTTTAATAGTAGAAGCTGGAACGCACAGAATTAACTTGCAAAACTTCAAGAAAATAAGTTGAAAAGTAAAGCATTTTATGATTGCTCTCATACGACAAGTTCCAGGTCAGATGAATTCACTCAGTTTAGTACACTGACTGATTTATTAAAATAAAAAAAAAAACTTCTGCAGTAAAAGTTAGCAGCAAAACGTCAAACTCTTATACCATTAAGAACAAGTAATACTTCTCCGGGCCTCTGCTTTCAAAAAAGCCTTTTCAGAGTACATCTTTCTGCTGGTAATCATACACTTAAATACATGCATTTGATCAATTAAATAGACATTCAATTAAGAATTCACTAAAAAAAACAACTAAAAAGGTTAACTTTTAATATTCTTTTTAACCTTCTTACACTAAATGCTTCCAAGAGAATTCCCTTTTCAAACCTTTTGGAAACATTGTATCATGTTTTAAAATAAATATTGCTTCCTTCCTTCTTAAATGTTCCTTAATTTTTTCATCAGTACTAAACTTAGTTTATACTTGTTCCAAAATAGTTGCCTGCAACCCCTGTGGGTCTCCATTATGGTGTTCCTTAAAGTGCATAGCTACAGGACTCTTGAAATCTTTGCTTCTTGATGTCCCTTATGTGCTCTTTTTATCTTGCAGCAAAACATATCTTGCTCTCTCCAATATAAAATAATCCACAAGGACATTTTAAACTATATATAATCTTTTCACTATTGCAAGTGAAGCAGCCTCTTCTATCAATTTTTTCCATTAATGCTTTCAAAACTATCAGCTATGTGCTTGCATACTGTGCAACTGTCACATGGAAAAGTTTCATATCGCACTACATTATTTTCTATATTTTTTGGTCTTTCAAAATTTCCATGTACTAACATGTCCTTTAGACGTCTGCCTCTTTTATATGAAAAACAAAGTTTAACATTGTTTAGGCAGGATTTTTCTTTCTGTATATAGGACCAGTAATACCTAACTATTTTCTATAAAATTTAAGAAAAATTAGTATACTTAGACACAAAGTTTTACTCACATTCTTTTTTCTGCATTATGTTCTGTTATTTATTCGCTTTTTTGTTCATTACGTTATTATACCCCAACCATACTTTCTCTGGCTCATAGCCCCTTTCTATAAACATTTTAGCTGTATTTTGAACTTCCTTCTCATATTCCTTCCTATGACTGCACAAACATAAACCTGATAGACTTCTTTGAAGCAGTCTCCAAAGCCGTAGATGAGGGTAAGGTGGTTCACACAGCCTATCTAGATCTTGCCAAGGCTTTCAACACCATCCCCCACTCTGGAATTATAGATAAACTTACTAAACTAGGTATAAATCCCTATGTCACAAGATAAGTTGCCATCTGGCTCACTGACAGAACCCACACTGAAAGTAACAGACTCCAAATCCGACTTCAGACCAGTGACAAGTGGAGTACCACAGGGTTCAGTCCTGGGTCCTCTCCTGTTTGGTATCTGCTTTTCTGAAGTACAGGCTAACACAGAAGGTTTTTGGCTAATGAAGTTCGCAGATGATTGCAAACTAGAAGCCATAATCAAAACTCCTAACAATGTGGGCATCCTACAAAAGAGCCTCACTGAGACAGATGCCTGGAGTCAAAGCCATGGCCTCAAGCTCAATGCCAAAATGTGCATTGTCATCCCCTTTGTTAAAAACTCTGCACCCATGAAATACAGCATAGGTGGTAGTATACTTAACACTGAAAGTGTGATAAAAGACCTTGGGACACAGGTGGACAGTAGTCTCTCCTCTGATAATCACATCACCACAGTAGTCAGGAAATCCTTCTATGTGGCACACCTCATCACAAAAGGTTTCTCATCCAGAAAAAAAGAGGTCATTCTTCCCCTCTACTCATCACTCATTAGACCCATTATAGAGTACAACACCCCTTTTGGTATGTACCTCACAAGTCATCTACAATAACTGGAAAGGCCACAGAAACACCTCACAAAGAGGATTACTGGCCTCAAACAGATGCCCTACGCAGACCATCTCAAAAAACTCCAGCTTTACTCTGTCACATATCGCCTGCTCAGAGGTAATCTCTGCCTAACATATAAAGCTATGTCAAACCCAGAGCTGTTGGACATGCTCCACTTAAAGAAATCCCAATCCCTCCGAGCTACACGCTCTAGGGACCTAAACCTTGTCACAACAATAAACAGAACATGCCGGAAGGATAGGTTCCTGTCCCAGAGACTTCCCATACTCTGGAATAAACTACCTATCTATATCAAGCAAAGCTCCTCATTAGCACTCTTCAAGAAAAATCTTGATGATTGGATGGGAAATAGGAAATTCACCCCGGGGATTACTTCTGTGGCTCTGCTCGACAGTGGCACAGGAAAATAATTTTCTTGGGTGGCAAAAGCCAGGGTACCTTTTTAGCTGGGCTTGTATAGGCCCTAGGGCCGATAGGCTAGTACCTACCTATGAACCTATGAACTGTAGGATCCTTTTATAAGTGCAGCAGATTACATGTGGCTATAGATAAGATATTCAGAACTACATAGTCTCAAATGTGAGCACCATTGTTTTACTCTCTCCAGGAAGCTAACATGCTTCTAATAACCCCAAAATCTGCTTAATGCTCCCTGATGTATATAACGCATCATCATAAGCAATGTCAGTCAATTGGCTCCTTGATTAAGCCCATAGTCTCAAAAACTCTAGCTCCAACACTTTGACCTTGTACTACCTTGCTGCTTATAGGAAAGATATATCAAATCCTTGCTGGTCTAGGCTCCCAAAATCTAGAACTCACCGTCTTTTGTATTTTGAAATTTATCTTTAAAACAAATTGCCTTGGTGAGTCTAGCACAGCTGTAAGTCTCCTAACTAGAGAAATGGCACCATGTTTATAATTAAGCTATGGGCTAACCACACAGTAGATGACTCTGTATTATCTCTATATAATAACAATTGATGAATTTTGTTTTGGTGACTGCTCTAATAAACATGTGTCTTTTATCTTGTATCATCTTGGGAAGAAAGAAAGGAAAGGAGGAAGGAAAGAATGAAGGAAGGGAGGAAGAAAGGAAAGCAGTCATCATGAAAGAGTCACAATGCCAGAGACAAATGGGGAAACACTGATGTCATGGAGGGGAATTGACCTATTTATGTTCATTGATCAGAAAATATTTGCCTTGAAAGTCCAACAACAAGATATTAAATCCTAGAATGGTCTCTTACAGGAAACTGGAATTAATAGGGCCTTTAGAAGGGATTGACCATGCACTGGTATGGATTAGTGCGAAAGGAAAGACACTAGAAGGCAAGACTCAAATGCAAGCATGGATAACGGGATGTACTACAAGAAATTGGAATGTGATAGATCTCTAGTAGGCAATGGGCATACATTGGTATGGCTCAGTTTGAAAAGAAAAGTAGTGGAAGGTAAGGCTCAAATGCAAGCCTGCACTACAAGAGGAGGTTTACAGGAAGCTGAGATGTAAAAGAAAAGGGTAAGTAGGTAAACACAATGGGGTAAATGAAGTACAGAGTCTATGAAGACACTGACAATAACAATAAAGTGAAAAAACAAAGGAGGGAGGAGAAGAAAGCTACTTTGTTTCACCAAAGATGTATGAATAACCATAAGTAGTAACAGAATGAAAAGTGGGGAAAGGAAAAGGGAAAAAGTGCACCATATTACTGAGAAAGAAATCACAAGAGTAGCTAATTTGGCAGAAGAAAAAGCTCACAACTGACATAAGGAAGTGTTTTTTAACATACGTTGTTTAAACGAGAAGGAGAAAACTGGTGAAACTGCCAGGTTAATGAAGCAGGGTATGAAAATGTAAGAAATGTAGGAAACAGTCCAAAAACGTATGTAAATTACCTGCTGAAATCTTTACTAAGAAAATAAATGGATTCTATACCAGGAGAGGAAAGGTCTGTTGTAAACTGAGAAAACTGGATGAATAAGTGATGTTGCACCAAGCAGGAAAGATCTGGAAAAGCTAAGGGCAAATGGGGCAAAAAGGAAGGATGGGTTACATTGAGAATGCTAAAGCACCTGGTTAAGGTACTGGGATCATAACAGACAGTAATCTACAACAGGTCATTGTGGAGGAAAGGCCAGAGCCCTGAAAGAATGTTATTGTGGCACTCATAATAGGCTGATGTAGGGCCATTCCTAGGAATTACAAACTAGTCAGCTTTGCTTCAGTAAGAAGAAAGATTATTAAAAAGATTTTCAGAGAGAGGCTTATGGCACTTGAGAACCATCACCCTACAAGTCAACAAGATCCTGGCAGACAATCTTAATCTAGTTCTCTTGACTTAAATTCAGCAAAGAGGCTGAGACACTTCCTCAAAGAAACATAATAAGCAGACTGGAATGAACAGGAATGTGGGGAATGATTCCTTAACTTCATGTAAGCACAGTTCACAAGAAAAAACTAAAGTCAGTATCAAGGTACCCTGTCTTAGGAGGAGTCCATGACCAGAGGAATACCTCAGGGTTTGATGCCTGGGCTCATGCTATTCAGTGCATGTTATCAAAAATATAAAAGATTATACAGAACAGGAGAAAACTATATGTAGCTGATTCCAAGGCTGGGGCAATACTACAGGGCAGTGACATAGCACAAGATGGAAACTAGGAAAACTAAACAAGCAAGTTACAAAATGACACAAAGTTTTACTGCTTAAATGTGAAGGGTCTGCACCTGCCTACAACCACCCAAGGATGTGTTACAGGTAATGGGGAACAAAGAAGAAAAGATTGCTCAGGAGAAGGAAGGATATATGGGCAGTGCTAACCGCTGCAGTGGATCACAGGTATGAAATGTGATGGAGTCCGTAAAAGTTAATGGGATCCTTAGATATATCCACTGAAGACAGAGTCTAGGGTGTCAGAGGTCATAAATAGAAACTCATATAGTGGACCACATATTGCATGCACACAATGCATATACACACACAAACACACATACATACATAAACATGCACAAAATCACACACACACACACACACACACACACACACACACACACACACACACACACACACACACACACACACACACACACAGTCCCACAAGAATAAACTGTGCTTACTTGTAATGCTTACACCCCTATGATAAATGCTGATGTATCAGTTTGTAATAGATTAGCTTTAGTAAACAACTTTCGGCATATTGCTGGGTGTTCTGATCACTCTCAATATTTAATGGTTCAGAGTTTATTTGAAGAGTATAGACAGTATTTTGACCTGATTCTTCATGCTAAGAATCTGTCGTTCTTCCCTTAGATTCCATTGACATAAATTAGAAAGACTCTGCGGAGCATAAAAATTCATTTTCCCAAGAGCTTCATTTCAATCAATCTTTTCTGACACATTTTGTGAGCTTGTCTGTACAGGCTGCTGAAAAGACATAGATTTCACTGGCAGAAAATAAAGGCACAATGAACCCTTGCATACAGTGCTGTTTTCAGCTGTGATTTTTATATACTTAAACAAGATGATGGACATTTAGTACATAGAAACTGCTATAATGATCAAAGAAAGTTAGCCATCCCATTAAATATGTTGTGAGCCCAATGGTAATATTATCTAACACTGAAGTGCAGTCCAAGACTGGAGCTCACTTTCCAATGATACATGCATTGTTGTATATAAATGCTAACTGAAGTGGCTGTGTCTCGATATGATGTGATGTGCTGTATGTAGACAGTATGATGGTGGATGCTCTTGTTTCTATGTGTGATGATGACAGTATGTGTAAATACCATGTGACTGCTATTTGCTTGGACCAGTACAGGTAGTATCAGTTTGAAGAAGGGTAAATGATAAATCAGTGATACACATACAGGAGTGGATGTGCACATAATCTCCCCATTCTCAGTTCACATGCAAATTTTCATTCATGTACAAAGCTTCCAGACACTGGCATGATATTTTTTACACATGACAAAATAATTTAGGGGCCCTGTACCTCATCTGTAAGGTGCTCTGTTGCTGTTCGTGTCTTCCAACAGTATGAATATGGATCAGAATAGTGGCTGACTGACACCTCATTAACCTTCTGTACCTCAATCAGTCAGTACCCTGGGGCAGCTATCATTCCCTCCTGCCTCCTTTCTGACAGCTGTCTGCTGACGTGGCTGTTTCATCCCAGACAAAAAAAAAGCTAACTCTCATGCAAAACTGACAGAAAAGAGCCAGCAAATTCAGAGGGGACACCTATAAACTCATTTTGGGAGGTGTTGTATAAGAGTGGCCTATAGTTAGCTTATCATTCTGACTAAAACACGAAAGTCATTCTGCAGGTGTCCTTGTACCTACTGGAAGTCTGAAAGATTTGGAAATCATAGGACAGTCACAGATGACAGGAAAACCTGGTGGAAAAATGCATCCAGTTACTGGGATAAACTGATGTTGCAATGGGTGCTATAAATCTGCTGGCATCCTGCTGCTGTCCATAACATGCAGATTGTTCTATTAAAGCTGTTCCTGGTCCTAAGTAATGCCAGTCCTTTTGATAATGGTCTCATGATGTTAGCAGTGGAGCGACATATAGCAGTACCAGCTGTAATTATAATACAACTGGTAGTCAAACACAGACCTTCAAGTCCCATTGAAACAGAGAGCACAACCTAGAAATTAGAATGAGTATCACATAATCCAGACTTGACTACTGCATCACTTGTTCACTTATGTTCACAGACACACAGACAACACACACACACACACACACACACACACACACACACACACACACACACACACACACATGTGCATGCGCGCACTTGCAT